>NC_091986.1:53445569-53766004 GCF_044704955.1 Pristiophorus japonicus | reverse complement strand
ACTTTTCAGAATGGCAGGCAGTGACTAGTGGGGTACCGCAAGGTTCTGTGCTGGGGCCCCAGCTGTTTACATTGTACATTAATGATTTAGACGAGGGGATTAAATGTAGTATCTCCAAATTTGCGGATGACACTAAGTTGGGTGGCAGTGTGAGCTGCGAGGAGGATGCTATGAGGCTGCAGAGTGACTTGGATAGGTTAGGTGAGTGGGCAAATGCGTGGCAGATGAAGTATAATGTGGATAAATGTGAGGTTATCCACTTTGGTGATAAAAACAGAGAGACAGGCTATTATCTGAATGGTGACAGATTAGGAAAAGGGAAGGTGCAACGAGACCTGGGTGTCATGGTACATCAGTCATTGAAGGTTGGCATGCAGGTACAGCAGGCGGTTAAGAAAGCAAATGGCATGTTGGCCTTCATAGCGAGGGATTTGAGTACAGGGGCAGGGAGGTGTTGCTACAGTTGTACAGGGCCTTGGTGAGGCCACACCTGGCGTATTGTGTACAGTTTTGGTCTCCTAACTTGAGGAAGGACATTCTTGCTATTGAGGGAGTGCAGCGAAGATTCACCGGACTGATTCCCGGGATGGTGGGACTGACCTATCAAGAAATACTGGATCAACTGGGTTTGTATTCACTGGAATTCAGAAGAGTGAGAGGGGACCTCATACAAACGTTTAAAATTCTGACGGGTTTGGACAGGTTGGATGCAGGAAGAATGTTCCCAATGTTGGGGAAGTCCAGAACAAGGGGTCACAGTCTAAGGATAAGGGGTAAGCCATTTAGGACCGAGATGAGGAGAAACTTCTTCACCCAGAGAGTGGTGAACCTGTGGAATTTTCTACCACAGAAAGTAGTTGAGGCCAATTCACTAAATATATTCAAAAGGGAGTTAGATGAAGTCCTTACTACTCGGGGGATCAAGGGGTATGGCGAGAAAGCAGGAAGGGGGTACTGAAGTTTCATGTTCAGCCATGAACTCATTGAATGGCGGTGCAGGCTAGAAGGGCTGAATGGCCTGCTCCTGCACCTATTTTCTATGTTTCTATGTTCGTTTAAAGCCTTATCTACCATTCAAATTATTTGATCACCAGGATACTGGTCCCCGTCCGGTTTAAGTGGAGCCTGTCCTGACTGAACAGCTCCCTCTTTCACAAATACTGTGTCAGTGCTCCATGAAGCAAAACCCTTCCTTCCACACCAATCTTTTTGCCACACATTCAACCTTCTAATCTGTTTGTCCCATGCCAATTTGTGCATGGCGCATGTAACAATAGAGGTCACTACCTGTGAGGTTCTGCATTTTAATTTCGACCGTAGCTCCTTATATTCTCTCAGCAGACACTTTTCTCTCTTTCAGAGAAACATTGAAAAAGGTTAAAGCTAAAAGTACTTTATCTGAATGTGTGACGCACAGAGAGAAATAAAGGGCTAAATATTTAATTTTTGGCGATATCATTATTTTTCCGTTATTTTACGGCCTAAATACCACTAAAAATGTCACTATTTTTTAAGGGGGTAAAATTGGCAAAATAATGCGCCTGTCGGCAAAAATTGGCGGTGCACGATGATTCGCGGTTTTCTCTGTTTACAGTGCTCTTATAGTTTTAAGAGCAGTGATCTAATTAATTTAAATTCCTTTTAATTAATGAGTGCAAATGTTTTAAGAGTAGTGAGTGATTTCAATCTGAACAATGTGCAAATTGATTTCACTATCTGTGCATTGACCAGTGAGTAATTTTAATCATTCTCCTAATCAGTATTGATGCCTGTGTGATGAAAAAAAATGAGAGCAATTTGATGACACCTCCCACAATTGGTGGAAACTTGCCATCCCCAGTTTTGTGGGTGTGGCCAGTTTTGTGGATGGTGTTTTGGAAGAAGGATTTTTGAAGCAGCATAATTGATCGCGGAAAACTTAACCTCTATATATTTTGATTTTATAAATTTGTTAATTTGTACAAAAATGGGAAAAACATATTAAGGCTCAGTATTATCTGAAAACTTGAACCAAAACTGCAGTGTATTGCCAACTTCTGACACAAAAAATCAAGGAAATTTAAGCATAAATTGCTTACTCATTTTTTATGCTATGCACGAATTTTGTCGATCTTTCTTGCTGATTCCACAAAACCTTTTAGGCACAACAGAACTCAGTCATATTTCTTAAGTTTTCAGGCGATTTTGTTTCAACAATTTAAAAAAAATCTCCTCACTGAGACCTATAATAAATTTTTCGCATCTCTGAATGCATCGTTATGGCATCAGAATGATTTGCATTAAAAATTGAAAAACTTCCAATGTTACATTATCTTAAATTTATGCCCAATCTGGACAAATGAGGGTTTGATGGCTTCAAACCCTAATTTTCATGCATAAAAAGGATTTAAAGAAATAAGTTTAGCGTGTTTGTCTGGTCCCAATTGTTACACTAATTTCCACTTGCTTTACACTATTTTTTACATTTGGGGTCAATTTTGCTTAAATTGCTGCTTCTGCTCTTTCAGGAAATTCCAAGTCTAAATATATAGCTGTTGGGAGATGCATGTATCAAAGCATGCAAGAATTCATTCTAGGACAGGACAATCAAAGTTCCAGCCAGTCAGGAGTCAAGGAATGGAAACAAGGTACTGCATGGCTGAAATCTGAACTGCTATGGTTTATCTCTAGCTGTTGGGTAAATGCATTATTATATCGGAACAGGAGATGGCTTTTCGGCCCTTCATGCTTGTTCCGCCATTCAAATCGGCCATGACTGATCTGTACACCTCATCTCCATTTAAGAAGATAAGAAAATAAGAAATAGGAGCAGGAACAGGCCATACGGCCCCTCGAGCCTGCTTCGCCATTCAATAAGATCATCGCTGAACTTTTACATCAACTCCTGTGCTAACCACATACCCTTGACTCCTTAGTGCCCAAAAATCTATTGAACTCAGTCTTAAAAATTTCAATTGACTCAGCACAGCCTTTTGAGGAATAGAATTCTAGATTTCTACTACCCTCTGTGTGAAAAAATGCTTCTCTCCAAAATGGCCTAGCTCTATGTGTTCTTGTTCTGGATTCCCCCATCCGAGGAAATAGTTTCTCTGTATCTACCCTATTGAATTTGTTTAACATTTCAAACACATTGATTAGATCACCCATTACCTTTCTATACTTAAGGGAATACAAACCAAGTTTTTGCAAACTCTGAAGTCCGAGGGCCCGAAATTCAGTACCGCTGGAAAGCTGGTGCTCCCCCCACAATTTTGTGGCCATTAGCACCAAAAAAATTTGTGTGACTGGGCCACCCCATCTTCAGCTCCAAAAGTGAACAAATGGGTTCCAGCGCTAATGAACGCTTCCAAAGTGGATTTTTCAGTGGTGTGATTGCCTTAATTTGAGCGTTATCACCACTGAGAAGGGACCTGCTCCGCTGGGCAGGCCACATTGTCCGCATGCCAGACACGAGGCTCCCAAAGCAAGTGTTCCACTCGGAACTCCTTCATGGCAAATGAGCTAAACGTTGTCATGTATCCAAAATGGCTACTGTTGGTACTATCACAAGGTGTGACACCAGAGGGCACAGCAGTGGTAGACTTGTAGGTTACCTGTGCAGGTGTGCCTGGCCTAGTATAAAAGGCAGGCCACCAGCTGTGATCCTCACTCTGGAGTTAACAAATAAAGGACTAAGGTCACTACAGTTCAAGTACAACACATTGCCTCATGGAGTCATTACTAGAGCATCTAAGGACAGAACAATTGGCGACGAGATTACGAACTTTCATGCAAAAATGGCTACTCTTGGTACGTTGCAGCAGTTTGCCGATGGTGATGATTGGGACGCCTTTGTGGAGAAGCTCGAACATTTCTTCACAGCAAACGACCTGGCAGGAGACGACCCGGCCACACTGGCTGATAAGTGCAGAGCTATCTTGCTAACCAGTTGTGGGCCCACCGTCTATGGCCTCATCAGGGACTTGCTGGCACCAGCGAAGACAACGACGAAGACATACAAGGAGCTCATAACCCTAATCCTTGAGCAACTCAAGCCCAAGGAGAGCATCCTTACAGCCAGGCACCAGTTCTATACTCACCGATGGACTGATGGACCGAAGGCCAGGAAATCGCAAAATATGCCACAGACCTCAGGAAGCTGGCGGCACCGTGCAAGTTTGTCAACCACCTCACCGAAGCGCTGCGGGACAATTGGAATTGACCATGAGGGCCTTCTTCATAAGCTTCTGTCGGCGGATACCACAGTCACACTGCAGAAGGCCATCTCTGTGAGCCAGGCATTCATGACCTTGACCTGCAGCTCTAGGCAGATGACTCACGCTCAGGACTCAAACCCAGCAGGCACTATGCACAGAGTGACACTGTTTAGAGGCTGGACTGTAAACCGTGAACCCTCTCAGGGAAGAGAGAACAGGCCCACGAGTCCCTTAACTCAGAGTCCGCCGAGGGGGGCTACTCGAGTAGCTCCATGCTGGCGTTGTGGAGGGAATCACAGGGCTCACCAGTGCCACTTTAAAGACTATATATGCAAAGGCTGCAGCACAAAGGGCCACCTCCAGTGAATGTGTAAGAGAAATATGACTCACTGTGTCGATGAAGAATCTGCAGATGGCCATGAATCTAGCGTGGATTATGAAACGATAGGCAGAGAGGCAGCCCAGCCCCAAGGAGAGGTATATAGCATGTTTACCTGCACCACCGAGTATTCCCCGCTGAAGATGGAAGTCAAGATAGATGGCGTTCCAGTCTTCATGGAAGTGGACACGGGGGCGAGCCAGTCAGTGATGAATCAAGAAGTCTTTGAGAGGCTAAGGGACAATCAAGCTGAATCATCCAAGTTGGTCCTGGTTCAGGCAAAGCTGCGCACCTACACCAATGAAATTATCCCAGTCATTGGTAGCGCGAATGTAAAGGTACTCTATGATGGCGCACTGCACAAGTTACCTCTGTGGATTGTTGCAGGTGATGGACCAACGCTGCTCGGCAGAAGGTGAATGAAGAAGATCCATTGGAAGTGGAAAGACTTCACCCTCCAGCGATCAACGTCCTCTGCGCTCAGAGGCAAAGCAAGCCCTCACTTGAGGTGGACCCGGCACCGGAGAGCAGACCAGCACCGTACCCGAGGCACAGACTATTCAGCACGACTGCGTGGAAATGATCCAGCTGAGACGACCTAAACGCACCTTCCTGTACCATGTGGGAACTCAGGGACACTTCCGGTGTCCCTGACGACTACGTGTGCGGGAAGTGTATCCGCCTCCAGCTCCTGACGGTCCGCGTTGCGGAATTGGAGCTGAGGGTGGATTTACTCTGGAGCATCCACGATGCTGAGAATGACGTGAGTATCACGTGTAGTGAGTTGGTCTTACCGCAGGGAAAGGGTCCACAGCCAGATAGGGAATGGAAGACCAGCAGGAAGAGTAGAGCAAGGAAGGTAGTGCAGGGGTCCCCTGCGGTCATCCCCCTGCAAAACAGATACACCGCTTTGGGTACTGTTGAGGGGAATGACTCATCAGGGGAGGGCAGCAGCAGCCAAGTTCATGGCACCGTGGCTGGCTCTGCTGCACAGGAGGGCAAGAAAAAGAGTGGGAGAGCGATAGTGATAGGGGATTCAATTGTGAGGGGAATAGATAGGCGTTTCTGCGGCCGCAACCGAGACTCCAGGATGGTATGTTGCCTCCCTGGTGCAAGGGTCAAGGATGTCTCGGAGCGGGTGCAGGACATTCTGAAATGGGAGGGAGAACAGCCAGTTGTCGTGGTGCACATTGGTACCAACGACATAGGCAAAAAAAGGGATGAGGTCCTACGAAACGAATTTAAGGAGCTAGGAGCTAAATTAAAAAGTAGGACCTCAAAAGTAGTAATCTCGGGATTGCTACCAGTGCCACGTGATAGTCAGAGTAGGAATCGCAGGATAGCGCAGATGAATACGTGGCTTGAGCAGTGGTGCAGCAGGGAGGGATTCAAATTCCTGGGGCATTGGGACCGGTTCTGGGGGAGGTGGGACCAGTACAAACCGGACGGTCTGCACCTGGGCAGGACTGGAACCAATGTCCTAGGGGGAGTGTTTGCTAGTGCTGTTGGGGAGGATTTAAACTAATATGGCAGGGGGATGGGAACCAATGCAGGGAGACAGAGGGAAACAAAAAGGAGCCAAAAGCAAAAGACAGAAAGGAGATGAGGAAAAGTGTAGGGCAGAGAAACCCAAGGCAAAGAACAAAAAGGGCCACTGTACAGCAAAATTCTAAAAGGACAAAGGGTGTTAATAAAACAAGCCTGAAGGCTTTGTGTCTTAATGCAAGGAGTATCCGCAATAAGGTGGATGAATTAATTGTGCAAATAGATGTTAACAAATATGATGTGATTGGGATTACGGAGACGTGGCTCCAGGATGATCAGGGCTGGGAACTCAACATTCAGGGGTATTCAACATTCAGGAAGGATAGAATAAAAGGAAAAGGAGGTGGGGTAGCATTGCTGGTTAAAGAGGAGATTAATGCAATAGTTAGGAAAGACATTAGCTTGGATGATGTGGAATCTATATGGGTAGAGCTGCAGAACACCAAAGGGCAAAAAACGTTAGTAGGAGTTGTGTACAGACCTCCAAACAGTAATAGGGATGTTGGGGAGGGCATCAAACAGGAAATTAGGGGTGCATGCAATAAAGGTGTAGCAGTTATAATGGGTGACTTTAATATGCACATAGATTGGGCTAGCCAAACTGGAAGCAATACGGTGGAGGAGGATTTCCTGGAGTGCATAAGGGATGGTTTTCTAGACCAATATGTTGAGGAACCAACTAGGGGGGAGGCCATCTTAGACTGGGTGTTGTGTAATGAGAGAGGATTAATTAGCAATCTCATTGTGCGAGGCCCCTTGGGGAAGAGTGACCATAATATGGTGGAATTCTGCATTAGGATGGAGAATGAAACAGTAATTTCAGAGACCATGGTCCAGAACTTAAAGAAGGGTAACTTTGAAGGTATGAGGCGTGAATTGGCTAGGATAGATTGGCGAATGATACTTAGGGGGTTGACTGTGGATGGGCAATGGCAGACATTTAGAGACCGCATGGATGAAGTACAACAATTGTACATTCCTGTCTGGCGTAAAAATAAAAAGGGGAAGGTGGCTCAACCGTGGCTATCTAGGGAAATCAGGGATAGTATTAAAGCCAAGGAAGTGGCATACAAATTGGCCAGAAATAGCAGCGAACCTGGGGACTGGGAGAAATTTAGAACTCAGCAGAGGAGGACAAAGGGTTTGATTAGGACAGGGAAAATGGAGTATGAGAAGAAGCTTGCAGGGAACATTAAGGCGGATTGCAAAAGTTTCTATAGGTATGTAAAGAGAAAAAGGTTGGTGAAGACAAACGTAGGTCCCCTGCAGTCAGAATCAGGGGAAGTCATAACGGGGAGCAAAGAAATGGCGGATCAATTGAACAAGTACTTTGGTTCGGTATTCACTAAGGAGGATACAAACAACCTTCCGGATATAAAAGGGGTCAGAGGGTCTAGTAAGGAAGAGGAACTGAGGGAAATCTTTATTAGTCGGGAAATTGTGTTGGGGAAATTGATGGGATTGAAGGCAGATAAATCCCCAGGGCCTGATGGCCTGCATCCTAGAGTACTTAAGGAGGTGGCCTTGGAAATAGCGGATGCATTGACAGTCATTTTCCAACATTCCATTGACTCTGGATCAGTTCCTATGGAGTGGAGGGTAGCCAATGTAACCCCACTTTTTAAAAAAGGAGGGAGAGAGAAAACAGGGAATTATAGACCGGTCAGCCTGACCTCAGTAGTGGGTAAAATGATGGAATCAATTATTAAGGATGTCATAGCAGTGCATCTGGAAAATGGTGACATGATAGGTCCAAGTCAGCATGGATTTGTGAAAGGGAAATCATGCTTGACAAATCTTCTGGAATTTTTTGAGGATGTTTCCAGTAAAGTGGACAAAGGAGAACCAGTTGATGTGGTATATTTGGACTTTCAGAAGGCTTTCGACAAGGTCCCACACAAGAGATTAATGTGCAAAGTTAAAGCACATGGGATTGGGGGTAGTGTGCTGACGTGGATTGAGAACTGGTTGTCAGACAGGAAGCAAAGAGTAGGAGTAAACGGGTACTTTTCAGAATGGCAGGCAGTGACTAGTGGAGTGCCGCAAGGTTCTGTGCTGGGGCCCCAGCTGTTTACATTGTACATTAATGATTTAGACGAGGGGATTAAATGCAGTATCTCCAAATTTGCGGATGATACTAAGTTGGGTGGCAGTGTGAGCTGCGAGGAGGATGCTATTAGGCTGCAGAGTGACTTGGATAGGTTAGGTGAGTGGGCAAATGCATGGCAGATGAAGTATAATGTGGATAAATGTGAGGTTATCCACTTTGGTGGTAAAAACAGAGAGACAGACTATTATCTGAATGGTGACAGATTAGGAAAAGGGAAGGTGCAACGAGACCTGGGTGTCATGGTACATCAGTCATTGAAGGTTGGCATGCAGGTACAGCAGGCGGTTAAGAAAGCAAATGGCATGTTGGCCTTCATAGCGAGGGGATTTGAATACAGGGGCAGGGAGGTGTTGCTACAGTTGTACAGGGCCTTGGTGAGGCCACACCTGGAGTATTGTGTACAGTTTTGGTCTCCTAACTTGAGGAAGGACATTCTTGCTATTGAGGGAGTGCAGCGAAGGTTCACCAGACTGATTCCCGGGATGGCGGGACTGACCTATCAAGAAAGATTGGATCAATTGGGCTTGTATTCACTGGAGTTCAGAAGAATGAGAGGGGACCTCATAGAAACGTTTAAAATTCTGACGGGTTTAGACAGGTTAGATGCAGAAAGAATGTTCCCAATGTTGGGGAAGTCCATAACCAGGGGTCACAGTCTGAGGATAAGGGGTAAGCCATTTAGGACCGAGATGAGGAGAAACTTCTTCACCCAGAGAGTGGTGAACCTGTGGAATTCTCTACCACAGAAAGTAGTTGAGGCCAATTCACTAAATATATTCAAAAGGGAGTTAGATGAAGTCCTTACTACTCGGGGGATCAAGGGTTATGGCGAGAAAGCAGGAAGGGGGTACTGAAGTTTCATGTTCAGCCATGAACTCATTGAATGGCGGTGCAGGCTAGAAGGGCTGAATGGCCTGCTCCTGCACCTATTTTCTATGTTTCTATGTTTTCCAGGCTCCAGTGGCAGGACTCCGGAGGAAGAAAATCGGATCCGAAGGTGACTTCCCAGCATCGGTGGCAGAACCCAGGGAGAAGAGGATCACCGCAGTCGACATGGTGGATGGAGGAAAGCTGACGTCCAAACCACGAGGTGAGGCACTGAAGAAAAAGATGGCTGCGGCCAGACCACGAGGTGCAGCGCTGATGGAGCAACACGTGGCACCAAATGGAGAAGAGGATTGGGGTAAAGAAAGCAAGGCTCTCTTAAAGGAGGCCTGCAACCCATCACAATTAAAGGGACAGTTCCACACACTCAAGCAATGTAATAGTAACTGTAAGTCAGAAACAAAATGTGTAATTGATCATGTAAAATGTATAAGTGATGATCAGAGTTGTGTACTTGCAACCAGCGAGGAAAAGATGCGCGATTATGTAAAATATGTAATTGATGATCTGCATTGTGCACATGCAATCAGCGAGGAAAAGTTGCATGATCGCAATCGGACCCACAGAGTAAGTAATGAAAAGTTGCAGGATTTCAACTGCATGCAGCGAATGCATCGGGCAGACATCCATTGGGAGCACACAGGTCCAGCAAGCTACCCAATGCTGTAGCCTGCATCCCGGGGACCAGAGTCATGCACCATGGAGTGTGGCCACAAGCAGCCAATACACACGAGCTGCAAAGCAAGCGACCTCAGCAGGGCAACGGCACCGGTATCAATACCATGTCCTTGATTGGCTCCACCTCTCAGGCACCTGATGGCACCAACTGCAACGAGCCTGAAAGAGCAGACTGTGCTAAGGCGCAGGCACCAGACCCCATAGCCACCAAGGCCATAAACGAAGGGTCACCCGCCACAGTTCCCCCAAAGGGGACAGGGATCAGCCAGGATCCCAAAGCAAACAACGCCCAGGCCAGTGAGTCAGCAGTCCCCTGTGCACTGCTAGGCGACAGCTCCTCAGCCAGCAGCAGCGACCCAGGGTGCAAAGTAAGGACAGGGAGGTCACAGGCATCTGTGAACCAGCCCGATGCTAGGGACCACGGCAACAGCCCCAAGAGCAGACAAATCAAGCCAACCGGGTTCCCACTGCCAGCACTGGGCACTGAGCCGTCACCAGACTGCAGGGACACAACCCAGCAGCTCTGGAACTAGTTTGTCCTCACGCACCGGTCACTGCATCGATAAGGTATCTCACCAGTCTAATGTACTTGTCTCACAACGGAACGAATGCAATGCAAACCTGTTTTCCTGAATTTGAATGTATATGAATGCAATGAGCCTCCGGCATAATCTATATGTGGGGGGGTAGGGGGGGGGGGGAGCGTGGAGAAGGGAGTGGTCAGGGACGCACACAAAGAGCAACCACCAGCACTCTACTGCACCAACCACTCACCCAAGATTGAAACGACCTGTCAAGGTTCTACCGGATAGAGCCTACATAGAGCTAAGCCCAGAGCACAGTCAATGCAGAGACAATTTGCATTTAAGGTTCAGGGGAGAGTGATGCCATATATCCAACATAGCTACTGTTGGTACTATCACAAGGTGTGCCGCCAGAGGGCACAGCAGTGGGAGACTTGGAGGTTACCTATACAGGTGTGCCTGGCCTAGTATAAAAGACAGACCACCAGATGTGATCCTCACTCTGGAGTTAACAAATAAAGGACCAAGGTCACAACAGTTCAAGTACAACACATTACTAGAGCATCTAAGGACACAACAAAGGTGGACAGAGGAAACGTTACATGGACACACTCAAAGCCTCTCTGATAAAGTGCAACATCCCCACCGACACCTGGGAGTTCCTGGCCAAAGACCGCCCGAAGTGGAGGAAGTGCATCCGGGAGGGCGCTGAGCGTCTCAAGTCTCTTCACCGAGTGCTAGCAGAAAGCAAGCGCAGGCAGCGAAAAGAACATGCGGCAAACCTGCCCCACCCTCCCTTACTCACAACGACTGTTTGTCCCACCTGTGGCAGGGACTGTGGCTCTTGTATTGGACTGTTCAGCCACCTAAGGACTCATTCTAAGAGTGGAAGCAAGTCTTCCTCGATTCCGAGGAACTGCCTATGATGATGAAGGGTTTCTAACGAGCCAGCTGCTCCCTGGCCTTTTTAAAGGCCCTGAGGGGGGAAGGAGGTTGGAAGGATGGCTGGTGTAAGAGGTGCAAGGAGAGCCAACAGGTTCACTGATACGGAGCTGGAGACACTGATGGATGGTGTGGAGGACAGAAGAAGAATACTGTTTCCTGACATGGGTAGACCTGGAAGACCCCCAGTACATAATGCATGGAAGGAGATTCAGGAAAGGTCCTCCCTATATGTGAGGACACATCCTCCCAGGAGAGTGCTGGCCAATCTGCACCCGGCCCTTCCAGGGTGGCGATGGGTCGACCCCTCCTAGCTCTGGGGTGACGGGAATCCTCCTCCTCTTCCTCCTCCTGCGCTGCCTCCTCCTCCTCTTCCTCCTGCACCGCCTCCTCCTCCTGCGCCATCTCCTCCTCCTCCTGTACCTCCTTCTCCTCCTCCTCCTCCTCATCAGGTGGTTCTGCTGACTCGACCTTCAGCGGCTGTCTGCTCATGATGGCCAGGTTGTGCTGCATGTAGCAAACTATGACGATGATGGAGACCCGTTGAGGAGAGTACTGCAAGGTGTCACCAGAGTTGTCCAGGCACCGGAACCTCTGCTTAAGGATGCCTATGCACTGCTTAATGATGCACCTGGTGGCACAATATGCATGCTCTGGCGCTGTCCTGGGGTTCCGCAGTGGAGTGAGCAGGCAAGTGGACAGGGGATATCCCTTGGCCCCAAGCAGCCAACAACAATCCTGATTCAGGCTGGTGAAGATGGCAGGGACACTGGTCTGGTGCAGAATGAACAAATCATGGCTGCTGCCTCCCTTGCCCGCTGCTTGTCTGCATGTTGCTGACGGCAATACCTTCTCCTGCGTACTGCCCTGCTTCTGACCAGATGTACCAGGTGTCGCCCTCCCAACACTCCTCCCATCCTCAGGGTTAACCCTGCCAAGCAGGTCTCTGCAGCCCACAAGCCTGCACTAAAGAGTCAGACCTGAAAGTTGTACAAAAGTATGTGCAAATCTCTGAACAGCACTCAGCAGGTTGAATGGAACCCAAACAATTAATAAAACCATTAAAAAATAAATACAGTGGATGCTGTCATTTTAAATATAAACACTAATAATTCATAACACAATTAAAAGATAAATCCAGTGGATGCTGTAATCTTAAATAAAAATACTAAAATTAATAAAAACTATTTCCCTACCAAAGGGCCCCGATCGCGGCAACACTCCAGTGGTGTCCCGTTCGAGCCCCGACTTGAATACCTTGCGGGGACACTCCTGGGAAAAGTCCTACCTTTTTGCAGCTGAAAATCCCTGTCCTTGCCGCTTTTCAGTGGCCCACATGCTGCAGATCTCACCGCTGGATTGTCACCTTTACAGCGGCTTCACTGTGCCATTTCAAGCAGAAGTACACACCACTCAAATCTCCCTCCCGAGCTGAATATGGCTTGGGGAGGGAAAATCATCTGACCATGGCGGCCAATCGATTTTTTCGCTCGACCGCCCAAACTCCGCGGTAGCTGTCCCTTTGGGGATGGTGAATTTCGGCTCCCTAGTATCATTCTGGTGAATCTATGCTGCTTTCCCTTCAAGGCCAATATATCTTTCCAAAAGTTCGGTGCCAAAACTGAATGCAGAACTCAAGATAAGTTCTGACCAAGGCTCTGTATAACTGAAGCCTAACTTTTACTCTTTGTATTCCAGTCCCCTTGAGATAAATTCAGTTATCCTTTATGATTGCTTTTTGTACCTGTCCACTAGCTTTTAGTGATTTGTGTACATCGACACCTGTAAGAGGGGCTTAGCAGTGGAGTAGGCGTCAATGAATGTTATGCTCAATATCTATGTTTACCCTGATCATTCACATGTACCCACGTCAGGAATTGATAGACAGAGAGACCTGGGACTGTAAAAATGTTTGCATTAGATATCATTGCGAGAGGGACAATGTGCCAGTGTTAAAATAAGAAGCTGTACATTGGGAAAGTAATTTATCTCAAATTAGTATAAAATGTCAGGTGGAGAGGCACTGGTTTGGAACAAAAGTAGCAATAGTAATAGTAACAAGCCTGTGGTAATGTGGTGGAAAAGGTCAAGAATAATGAAACAGTGGAGAATGTATATCAAGAATGCAAGTGAAAGGCTAGAATGAGTGTACCGTATTAGAAAAGTACAGACAGGGAGGAAAAGAAATAGTAATGAAATGGGAGAATATAGAAGAGAAGAAAAAAAGGACTAAAAATAGGAAGGACCATGATCTGGTGATTAATGTTTGAAAAGTTATTTCTTGCCTTAGTTTCTTTTGCAATTGTAGTGTCATTTTAAATTAATAGGATTTGGGAGTTCTACGCTCCATCTGTCCCTAATGTGAACAGCTGTTCATGATAGCAAGAAAGTGTTTTAAGGCAATGATGCCAAAAAAAATTGTCAAGATAAAGCAACCACATAATCTCCTCAGATGTGATCGAAGTGTGATGTAGGATTGACACAAAATATATTCCATCTCAATAATTTAAAGGGAGGAGGGTAAACAGCTAGAGGTTGTGGTCCATTTCAGGGCCAATGACACAGGTAAAATGAGGGATGAGGTCCTACAGGAAGAATTTAGGGAGCTAGGAAGAAAATTAAAAGGTAGGACCTCAAAGGTAGTAATCTCCGGGTTACTACCGGTGCCACGTGCTAATGAGTATAAGAATAGAAGGATAGAGAGGGTGAACACATGTCTGGAAAATTGGTGAAAGAGGGAGGGTTTAAATTCTTGAGGCATTGGGACTGCTTCTGGGAGAGGTGGGACCTGTACAAATCGGACAGGTTGCACCTCAATAGCGCCGGGTGCAATATACTCGCGGGGAGTTTTGCTAGTGCTGTTGGGGAGAGTTTAAACTAACTTGGCAGGGGGATGGGAACCTGAGAACGAATTCAAAAGGGAAGGAAGTAAAGCAGAAGTTGGATAGCAAGAATCTAGAAAGCGAATCTGTAAGACAGAGGAAACAGGGCTTAGTATGTCATAAGCAAGGAGGTCTTCCTGAGCTGAATGGTATATACTTTAATGCAAGGAGTATAGCGAATAAGGCGGATGAGCTAAGAGTACAGGTAGACACTTGAGAGTATGACATTATAGCCATTACAGAAACATGGCTGAAAGAGGGGCAGGTTTGGCAGATTAATATTCCTGGCTACAGGATATTTAGACAAGATAGAGAGGGGGGTAAAAAGGGGAGGGGGTGTTGTGGTACTGATTAAAGAAACTATTACAGTGGTGAGGAGGGATGATATGTTCGAGGGATCATCAACTGAGGCCATATGGGTCGAATTGAAAAATAAAAAAGAGCGATCACACTGCTGGGAGTGTATTAGGAGAGGGAGATAGAGGAGCAAATATGTAGGCAATTGCTGTGAAGTCTAAAGATCATAGAGTAGATCATAGGGAATTTTAACTATCCAAATATTGATTGGGACAAATTTATTGTGAAGGGTATAGAGAGTGCGGAATTCTTGAAATGCATTCAAGAGAACTTTTTTAGTCAGTATGTAGCAAGCCCAACACGAGAGGGGGCGGATTTAGATTTAGTTTTGGGGAATGAAGCTGGGCAGGTTGAAGGGGTATTAGTGGGGGAGCATTTGGGTGCCAGTGACCATAATTCAGTCAAATTCAAGTTGGTTATGGATAAGGACAAGAATAGGCCTGGAATAAAAGTTCCGAATTGGGGAAAAGCTAGTTTTGTTAAGTTAAGGAGTGATTTGGCCACAGTGGATTGGAAACAGCTACTTGTGGGTAAATCAGTGTCAGAACAGTGGGAGGCATTCAAGGAGGAGATCGAAAAGGTTCAGGCCAAACATGGCCCGTAAAGAAAAAAGCTGGGGAAAATAATTCTCGAGCCCCCTGGATGTCTAGGAACTTACAGGGGACGATTAAAAAAAAAAGGGACGCTTATGTCACATATCAACGGCTAAATACTTTAGAATCTTTAGAGGAATATAGAAAGTTAAGAGGCAAAATTAAAAAGGATATTAGGAACGCTAAGACAGAGCACGAGAAATTCTTGGCCAGTAAAAGGAAAACCCTAAGATGTTCTATCAATATATTAAGAGTAAGAGGGTAACTAAGGAAAGGGTAGGGCCGATTAGAGACCATAAGGGTAATCTTTGTGTGGAGGCGGACGATATCGGTAGGGTTCTTAACAAATACTTTGCATCTGTTTTCACAAAGGAAAGGGGTAATGTAGATACCGCTATCGAGGAGAAGTGTGATATTCTGGATGAATGTTTCGATGTTTCGATGTTTCTATGAAATAAATATAGTGACAGAGGAAGTATTAAGAGGTTTAGCAGCTTTGGAAGTAGATAAGTCCACAGGCCCGGATGTAATGCATCCCAGGTTGTTAAGCAAAGTAAAAGAGGCTTTGACCATCATTTTCCAGTCCTCTTTGGATATGGGCATGGTGCCGGAGGATCGGAGGACTGCTTGTTTAAGAAGGGAAAAAGGGATAGGCCGAGTAATTACAGGCCTGTCAGCCTAACGTCAGTGGTGGGAAAATTACTGGAAAAAATCCTGAAAGACAGGATAAATCTGCATTTGGACAGGCAAGGATTACTTAGGGACAGTCAGCATGGATTTGTTCAGGGAAGATCGTGTTTGACTAACCTGATTGAATTTTTTTAAGGAAGTAACTAAGAAGGTGGATGAGGCTAGTACATATGATGTAGTATATATGGACTTTAACAAAGCTTTTGATAAGGTCCCACATGGTAGACTGGTCATGAAGGTTAAAGCCCAAGGGATTCAGGGCAAAGTGGCAAATTGGATCCAAAATTGACTTAGGAAGCAAAGGGTAATGATTGATGGATGTTCTTGTGACTGGAAGGATGTTTCCAGTGGAGTTCCGCAGGGCTCAGTACTGGGTCCCTTGCTTTTTGTGATACATATCAATGATTTAGATTTGAATATAGGGAGTATGATTAAGAAGTTTGCAGACAATACTACAATTGGCTGTGTGGTTGATAATGAAGAGGAAAGTTATGGGCTGCAGGAGGATATCAATCTACTGGTCAGGTGGGCAGAGCAGTGGCAAATGGAATTTAATTCAGAGAAGTGTGAGGTGATGCACGTTGGGAGGGCTAATAAGAAAAGGATATAAACATTAAGCGGTAGGCCACTTAAAAGTGTAGATGAACAAAGGGACCTTGGAGTGCTTGTCCATAGATCCCTGAAAGTAGCAGGGCAGGTGGATAAGGTGGTTAAGAAGGCATACGGAATGCTTGTCTTTATTGGCCAGGGCATAGAATATAAGAGCAGGGAGGTTATGTATAATACTTTGGTGAGGCCACAGCTGGAGTACTGCGTGCAGTTCTGGTCGCTGTATTATAGGAAAGACGTGATTGCACTAGAGAGGGTGCAGAGGAGATTTGCTAGGATGCTGTCTGGAATGGAGAACCTTAGTTATGAGGGCAGATTGGATAGGCTGGTTTTGTTCTCAATGGAACAGAGGAGGTTGAGAGGGGATCTCATCGAGCTGTAAAAATATTGAGGGGCCTGGACATAGTGGATAGTAAAGGTCTATTTCCATTGGTGGAGGGGGCTATTATGAGGGGGCATAGTTTTAAAGTGATTGGTGGAAGGTTTAGCGGGTATTTGACGGGGTCTTCTTTACGCAGAGGGTTGTGGGGATCTGGAACTCGCTGCCTGGAAGAGTGGTGGATGCAGAAACCCTCACCCCTTTTAAGAGATTGTTGGATGGGCTCTTAAAGTGCCGTAACCTGCAAGGTTACGGACCTAGAGCTGCTAATTGGGATTAGACTAGATGACCTTTTGTTGGTCGGCGCAGATATAATGGTAAGTACTGCAGGGAATAGAATACGGCCAGCATGATCTCCTGGACTAGTTTCGATCGCCTGGATGGGCCAGAAAGGAATTTTCCCAGATTTTTTCTCCCTAAATTGGCCTGGGTTTTTATCTGGTTTTTGCCTCTCCCAGGAGATCACATGGCTCCAGTTGGGGTGGAGTGTAGATGTTTTTAGTATAAGGGGTGTTGCAGTGGTGTGAGGTGGACTGGTTGGGCTGGGTGCTCTTTGCCTTTCCGTCATTGTTCATGGGTTTGTATGTAACCTTTAGGGCTGCTGACGAAGGGCCGTGCGGCTCTTTGTCGGCCGGCGTGGACACGATGGACTGAAATGGCCTCCTTCTGCGCTGTAAATTTCTATGTTTCTATGTTTCTATGAGGTGCTTTCGCTTCAAGCTTCTTATGAAAATTATGCAAATTTGAATTGATCAATAAGAAAGCACTTTTCATGATTTATCTAATTATATTTCCATCAAGTTATCCCATGTCTTTCTCAATTGAAGGAATGGAATAGAGGTTTGTTCCTACGCCTTAATCACAGAAACTTTATAACAACTACTTGTATTTATATAGTGCCTTAAACATAATAAAGTGTCACAATCTTCAGAATCTACTGCTAAAAGTGAAAGAAAAATCTTAACGCCCCAAACTCCAACGATCGCTATCAATTATTGCCACTTATTTAACATATATATGTTTGAATTATAAGGGGGAAAACTGGTTTTGCATCTCACCTCAAGCTCTGCTATCTGTGTATTGTTCTCATATGTTGACTCAACTCATAGTACTTCATGTATAATGGCACATCATGGGTATTCTTACCAGATGGAGCAGGGAGCCTCCTGAGGAGATCAATGTGTTGGGGTCAGCACCATCCTTCAGCAGCTTCAAGACTGCAATGCCATCAAAAATAACAAAATGTTAGCACATCACAAAACATTTCTCACCACTTTAGATGTAAACAGTGGCTTAATTTTTATTGACATGCTAATTGGATTAAGAATGCATTTAGTTGAACTATATAATTTTTTATCAACGTACTCAATGATGGAGTCTTGGTTCAATCTTTATGAAGTTCTAAACTGTGCATCCCACTCTAAGTTGTGCTGCAATTTGCTAGTCAATGAAGCGATTTCCACAATGTGAGTTTCCAATCTCAACTGTGTTGTACGAGGAGCTACTGAGGACTGATAATGGCAAAAGGAGAGAAGGAAATATCAGGTGGGCTAATTAACCAAGGCTGCTTTTCCACATTTCCTAGCAACTAGTTCAAAAGAAGCACTGACAAAACACGTGGATGCAGATCACTGTGGTTAGGGGATGATGCATAGTAAAGGAAGACAAAAGAAAAGTGCGATTGAGCAATCTGGAAACTCCCAATAAGGAATGGTGCTTGCAACAGGAGAAAATAACAACCACACAGCCAATAATTTTAGGTCCAGTAAAATTAGTGGATGGAAAATCATTGGTGTCAGATCACAAACCACCCTTGAAGATCATTGGAGGAGTGCTTAAAACTTAACTAAATAGGTGAATTTTAAGCAGAGTTTTGGATGAGCTCAAGTTTATGGAGGGTGGAGGATGGGAAGCTGGCCAGAAAAGCATTGGAATAGTGGAGTCAGGAAGTGCGAAAGATATGAATGAGAGTTTCGACAGCAGATAGGCTAAGGCAGGGGGGGGCAGATGGGTGATGTTATAGAGCTGGACATAGCTTGTTTTTATGATGGAGAGGATTTGACGTTGGAAAGTCAGCTCGGGGTCAAATAGAATTCCGAGGTTGTGAACAATCTGGTTCAGCATGAAATAGTGGCTGGGGAGGTGGATGGAATTAGTGGCAAGAGTATGGAGTATGTGGTGAGGGCCGAAGATATTGGTGTCAAGTGTTCAGTGCGACAAATTGAACACTCTGGCAGGATTTCCCACATCACTGCTCCTGGCGCAGACTGGGAGTGAATATCAGGTAATTTTTGCACCCCCAGCCGATAATTTTCCACCCATTACTATTAATAGGGATGTAAAACTCTGCAATATCTACTCCTGGTTAAGAAAAGAATCCTGGTCTCCATGCTAATACATGGGACATAATAAAAAGAAAGACTTGTATTTATATATCATCTTTCATGATCGCAAGATGTCCCAAAGCTTTGAACGCATTGGTTTTAGCGGTGGAGAGAGATGTCATCAGTGCAGCGATGTTGACTGACAGACTCAGCCACTTCCGCCCCTCTGATGAAGTCACTTCTGCCCTTCTCCAAAAAAATCCCCGAAGTGCTGAATTTTGATGGTTAGGCTGCCACAATGCATGGGGCATCGAGAACACATCAAAACCAGTAGATGCGCCTCGTTTTTGGCACCTGGACAATTTTGGCCCCCTTAAGAACAAAAGAACATAAGAAATTTGAGCAGGAGTAGGCTATTTAGCCCCTCGAGTCTGCTCCACCATTCAATAAGATCATGGCCGAACTGATCGTGGCCTCAGCTCCACTTCCCTGCCTGTTCCCCAGAACCCTTTACTCCCTTATCGCTCAAAAACCTGTCTATCTCCACCTTAAATATATTCAATGACCCAGCCTCCACAGCTCTCTGGGGCAGAGAATTCCATAGGTTTACAACCCTCTGAGAGAAGAAATTTCTCCTCATCTCAGTTTTAAATGGGCAGCCTCTTATTCTAAGACTATGTCCCCTAGTTTTAATTTCGCCTATGAGTGGAAATATCCTCTCTGCATCCACCTTGTCGACCCCCTCATTATCTTATGTTTCACTAAGATCACCTCTCATTCTTCTGAACTCCAATGAGTATAGGCCCAACCTACTCAACCTACCTTCATAAGTCAACCCCCTCATTTCTGGAAGGTTCACCTCGTGAACCTTCACTGAACAGCCTCTAATGCAAGAAATCCTTCCTTAAATATGGACACGAAAACGTATGCAGTACTCCAGGTGTGGCCTCACCAATACCCTGGACTTCTCTGCTTTTATACTCTATCACCCTTTCAATGAAGGCCAACATTCTATTTGCCTTTCTGATTACTTGCTGTACCTGCATACTAACTTTTTGTGTTTCATGCACAAGGACCCCGAGGTCTCTCTGTACTGCAGCACTTTGCAATTTTTCTCCATTTAAATTATAATTTGCTTTTCTATTATTTCTGCCAAAGTGGATAACCTCACACTTTCCCACATTATATTCCATCTGCCAAACTTTGCCCACTCATTTAGCCTGTCTATATCCCTTTGCAGATTGTTGGGGTAAAAAGAAGACTTCTCTTCCTCAAAGTGGACTCCCTGATATAGGAATCGACACCCGCCCTCTCATATAGCGACCACGGAATCACTTAGATGAAAACTTCGGTTCAACCAGTTTTTATTCAAGCATGCTAGGGAAGGGTTCCGATGAACATTTTTCTGATCACAAGTTTTACAATTACAATTATACTTCGTTTTTTGTGGTCCCTCCTACAAAATCATCAATTGGCCTACTGCTATCAGCGAAGTTACATTGATTTGTTGACCCTTATCAGACTGGCTCTGAGTGGTTCTTCCCCACCTGTCCATCTCCCATTACACTTCACACTTCACCCTCCCGGAATGTGTTATTCAGTGGTGTCAACTTTGCCTCAGTTCCTCATGACGTGTGAAGTAACCTTGCTTCCCAGGTTTGCTATGTTTCTAGACTGTTGACTCTCCTCTGCCCTTGGTGTATGTGCTATTCAATACTGTGTAAGTTTTCATCTTCTATCAGTCTGTGCTAAGGATGAAAGCATACCTCCTAATGCTGATAAGCCCTACAATCTGGACCATATGTCAGATCAATTCACTACCTTCAGTATCCTTTTTAGTGACCATCTGTCTGTCTGTCTCCGACATTAGTGACCGTATTTTATCTCCTTACACTGATTTTTTTTGTCCTCCTCACAATTTGCTTACCTACCCATCAGTTATCATCAGCAAATTTGGCTACATTATACTCGGTCTCTTCATCCAAGTCATTAATAGAGATTCTAAATAGTTGAGGCCCAAGCACTGATCCTTTTGGCACCCCACTAGTCACTGTTTGCCAACTGGAAAATGACCCATTTATCCTGCCTCTTTGTTTTCTGTTAGTTAGCCAATCCTCAATCCTCTTGGCATACAAGTGCAGCAGGCAGTGAAGAAAGCAAATGGTATGTTGGCCTTCATAGCTAGGGGATTTGACTATAGGAGCAGGGAGGTCTTACTGCAGTTGTACAGGGCCTTGGTCAGGCCTCACTTGGAATATTGTGTTCAGTTTTGGTCTCCTAATCTGAGGAAGGACGTTCTTGCTATTGAGGGAGTGCAGCGAAGGTTCACCAGTCTGATTCCCGGGATGGCTGGACTGACATATGAGGAGAGACTGAATCAACTGGGCCTTTATTCACTGGAGTTTAGAAGGATGAGAGGGGATCTCATAGAAACGTAGAAGATTCTGACAGGACTGGACAGGTTAGATGCAGGAAGAATGTTCCCGATGTTGGGGAAGTCCAGAACCAGGGGATATAGTCTTAGGATAAGGGGTAGGCCTTTTAGGACTGAGATGAGGAGAAACTTCTTCACTCAGAGTTGTTAACCTGTGAAATTCTCGGCCGCAGAGAGTTGTTGATGCCAGTTCATTGGATATATTCAAGAGGGAGTTAGATATGGCCCTTACGGCTAAAGAGATCAAGGGGTATGGAGAGAAAGCAGGAAAGGGGTATTGAGGGAATGATAAGCCATGATCTTATTGAATGGCAGTGCAGGCTCGAAGAGCCGAATGTCCTACTCCTGCACCTATTTTCTATGTTTCTATGTTTCTATGTTAATGCTAATATATTATCCCCAACCCCGTGAACTTTTATCTTGTGCAGTAACCTCTTATGTGGCACCTTATCGAATGCCTTCTGAAATCCAAATACACCACATCCACTGGTTCCCTTTCATCCACCCTGCTCATTACATTCTCAAAGAACTCAGCAAACTTGTCAAACATGATTTCCCTTTCATAAAACCATGCTGACTCGACTTGATTGAATCATGCTTTTCTAAATATCCCGCTACTGCTTCCTTAATAATGGACTCCAGCATTTTCCCAATGACAGATGTTAGGCTAACTGGTCTATAGTTTCTTGCTTTTTATCTGTCTCCTTTTTTAAATAGGGGCGTTACGTTTGCGATTTTCCAATCTGCTGGGACCGCCCCAGATTTCAGGGAATGTTGGTAGATTACAACCAATGCATCCACTATCTCTGCAGCCACTTCTCTTAAGCCGCTAGGAAATAAACCATCAGGTCCAGGGGACCTGTCCACCTTTAGTCCCATTATTTTACCTTGCTTTAATTTTAGATCTCAACAAGCCAAATTAATAATGATCTTTACTTGTTATTCAAAATCTAAAGCTATGTCAGCAGTAATAGTATCATTATGGCCTCTTTTCATCTTTCTGCTGACCAGCTGAAGCAGAAACTGCATGTAATACACCTGAGGACTCTGAGAACTAGACCATCACCAGTTAACCTTTTCTTGAAAACAAAGCAATCACCATTCAGCCTTTTCTTTGAAATTGTCCTAACACAGTGGGAAAAATCCTCAGCAACTGCGGCCAAAATTTTCTTTACCTGGGTCGGGCGGGTGCAGGCTTGATGGGTCGCACCGATGTTGGTGCTTCTATCCCGCTGCAGAAATTGACTTTGCACTAATGAAACCATTAAGCCTACTCTGCACGTTATCCTATTAAATGGTGCGGGTCTGATGAAGTCATCGATGACGTGTTTTCAACTCTGATATTTAAAGGAGCCATGGCGACATTGCATTTAGAGGTTCATCTAAGAGTGTGCAGTCACTGCATTGGAAGTTTTGATTGTTCCAAACAGTTGGATTCAGAGCACGCAGGGAGGTACTCTTCCCTTCCGATGGGCAGAAGTGACCTCCCCAGAAGACCAAGGCAGCCTGGTTGCAGATTGCAGAAGTCGTCAACAGCATGGATGTGTTCAGGAGGACCTGGGTGCAGTGCCAGAAACGTTTCAATTATCTGATTGGATCAGGAAAAATGAATACAAAGCTACACGCAACCTCATCCTGCTGTGCCTCTCATCATATCCCCATCACTCTGCCTTCCCAACGCTACTCCTGCATGTCCACCCATCCCTCTCTCTCCATCTACATTATCACATCCCCATCTCACCACCCAGCTGTCACACTCACCCCAATCCTAATGCAATCATACCAACTAGCAACACACAGGAGGCCACTTGACATTGCCACACCAATCTACCATGAAAAGGCCCAGAAAGATAAGTTTTAAAAAACAAAATTTGATGTCTCATTGTGGACCAAGAGGAACAGAGGTGTATTGTTATGTAAAATTTCATTCCTGGAGCTATGATCGAGGTGTTTCTGTCCTCTCCCAGTACTACATTGAGCAATAAGAACATAAGAATATCAGAAATAGGAGCAGGAGTAGGCCACCAGGCCCCTCGAGCCTGCTCTGCCATTTAATAAGATCATGGCTGATCTGATCATGGACTCAATTCCACTTCCCTGCCTGCTCCCCATAACCCTTTATTCCCTTATCGCTCAAAAATCTGTCTATCTCTGCCTTACATATATTCAATGACCCAGCCTCCACAGCTCTCTGGGGAAGAGATTTCCATAGATTTACAACCCTCAGAGAAGAAATTCCTCCTCATCTCATCTCAGTTTTAAATGGGCGGCCCCTTATTCTGAGACTATGTCCCCTGGTTTTAGTTTCCCCTAAGAGTGGAAATATCCTCTCTACATCCACCTTGTCAAGGCCCCACATTAACTTATATGTTTCGATAGGATCACCTCTCATTCTTCTGAACGCCAATGAATATAGGCCCAACCTACTCACCCTATCTTCATAAGTCAACTCCCTCATTTCAGGAATCAACCTAGTGAACCTTCTTTGAACAGCCTCCAATGCAAGAAATCCTTCTTTAAATAGGGAGACGAAAACTGGACGCAATACTCCAGGTGTGGCCTCACCAATATCCTGTACAGTTTTGGCAGGACTTCACTGCTTTTATACTCTATCCCAAGAATTTAAAAAAACTTGCACTTATATAGCACTTTTTATGATCTCAGGATGTCGTGCTCAATAGCCAATGAAGTAAAAGAAAGATTTAGATTTATATAGTGCCTTTCACCACCACCAGACGGACTTTTGGAGTGTAATCACTGTTGTAATGTGGGAAATGCAGCAGCCAATTTGCAC
Source organism: Pristiophorus japonicus (assembly GCF_044704955.1). NCBI lineage: Eukaryota > Metazoa > Chordata > Chondrichthyes > Pristiophoridae > Pristiophorus > Pristiophorus japonicus. The sequence continues at coordinate 53,741,683 of NC_091986.1, read as the reverse complement.
GCAAGCAAGTTCCCACAAACAGTAATGACCTGATGATCTTTTTTCTTAAGCGATGTTGAGAGATAAATATTGGCCAGGACACCCAGGATAACTCCTCTGCTCGTCTTCGAAATAGTGCCATGGGATCTTTTACGTCCACTTGAGAGAGCAGACGGCGCCTCGGTTTTAACGTCTCATCTGAAAGACGGCACCTCTGATATTGCAGCTCTCCCTCAGTACTGCACTGGAGTGTCAGCCAAGGTTTTTGTGCTCAAGTCCCTGGAGTGGGACTTGAACCCACAGCTTTCTGACTCAGAGACAAGGCAAAAAAGCCACGGCTGACAAAAATGTAAGTGACAGCAACTTGAGATAAGTGGAGCATAGATATTGGAGAGAAATCATTGGCAGTTTTAGAAAGCTCTGCTCCTTGGAGCATGGAGCCTTGTTAGAATGTGAGTCGTAAATAGGGCGATGTTGCTATAGGTTTGATTGTGTGACCTGCACTCCTTTGTTGAGTCTCCAAATCAAGAGCAGACCATTGCAAAATTACCTCTGTAATCTTTTTTCCGTTCTTTTCTGTCTGAGCTAAATTTTCCAAGGGCCCATTTCACTGGTGGGCTTAATGCAGCATGAGGTTTATTAGACATTCTACCCATTATGAAAATCTGATAAGCTGCTTGTTGTATGAGAGGCAATGTCGATGACATCAGATCCCTTAAAATTCACCCCTAGAATTACATGAATAGAATGTATCAGAAATAGTAGAGAAAGCATGAAGTAGCTCAAAGGATAAGATAAACATTGTTATGTATGCAACACCTTGTAACGAGCAATCTACCACCACAGGATGCATCTGTTGGAATCCCAAGGAATCCCAGCATCCCTTGGGAGCATTGCATATAAGCTGGCCTCCCATGCTGTGCCTGCACTTTGGAGTCAGAATAAAGAGACTAAGGTCACACTTACTCAAGTCTACAGTACTCAGTCACATTGCTTTATTTGAGACATAACAAATGGTGACGAGCAATAGATAACGAAAATGCAGAGAACTGTTGGTATCTTAGAGAAATTCTCAGAAGGTGACAATTGGGAAGCCTTCATGGAGCAACTCAACCAATACTTCGTGGTTAACGAGCTGGAAGGGAATGAGAACGCTGCCAAACGAAGGGCGATCCTCCTCACTATTGTCGAAATCTCGACCTCAGAAAAGAATGACTCCGACACTTACAGCTCCGATGGAAGTTTCCCTTTTAATTTACTTGCTCGCAAGGGGTAGGTTTCACTCAGTCAAGGGCAAAATGAAACCTCCGCAATGGTACAGCTTCACAAGATATTTATACAGTAAAACCCAAGTTCTGGCCTCTCCCTGTGTATTGCTCTGTCTCACAGTCAGTGAATACAGATAAAGAGTTAATTACTATATCCTGGACTGAAATGGTGTCAAGATATTTCCTTTTGTCAGGGTTATCAGAAAGCCAAACGGCCATTACTCCATGAGTCATAGGTAATGGGCTATCACCTGTCTTGTATTGTATCAGGATTATCCAATTTCCTGGTCAGTTTACCTGTTTGCTTCAAATAAATGAGGTAAAGGAAAGAGATAATGGCTAGAAGATAAGGGTGGGGTGACATGGAACTCCTGTAGTGTAGACAATAGGAGAGCACCATGGGGGGTTACTTGTCTCAGCATGACTTGTCTCCTAGCTGTCTGATAACCATCAGCCATCTAACAGCAGGTTTAGCTGTTCATAATAAGCTGGCTGCTAAAATGCAGAAAGTTCTGGAAGAGCCAGGACTCCATTTTAATCAAATGGCACACAAATACCGTATGGTATCAGCTTAGATAAAAATACATTTCCACACTATCTGCGAGGCAACAACCTACGGCCTCACGAAAAATCTTCTTGCTCTGGTGAAACCAACAACCAAATCGTATGAAGAACTATGTACACTGGTCCGGGAGCACCTAAATCTGAAGGAGAGTGTTCTGATGGCAAGGTATTGATTTTATACATGTCAACGGTCTGAAGGCCAGGAAGTGGCGAGCTATGTTGCCGAACTAAGGCGCCTTGCAGGACATTGCAAATTCGGTGGATTCCTCGAGCAAATGCGAAGAGACTTTTTTGGGCTTGGCATTGGCCATGAGGTTATTCTTCACAAACTTTTGACTGTTGAAACACCGAACCTGAGCAAAGCCATAACAATAGCCCAGGCATTTATGTCCACCAGCGATAACATCAAACAAATTTTGTAGCATAAAGATGCATCTGCAAGTACTGTACACAAAGTAACATCGTTTTCAGGCAGGAATGCATATGGCAGAATGTACACGCCTGCAGCTGCACGACCTCAGATGTCTCAGAGTCCGCCATCAAGTGTGAGGCAATTAACACCTTGTTGGCGCTGTGGAGGTGAACATCGAGCCCATCAGTGCTGTTTTAAACACTATGTGTACAAAGGCTGTGGCTGTGACACCTCCAGCGAATGTGCAGACGTGCTGCAAACCCTGCAAACCACCATGTTGCAGAGGAAGACCGATCCATGATGGATCAAACTGAACCAGAGACTCGAACCGCGGAGGCAGAACTGTACGGGGTGCACACCTTCACCACGAAATGTCCACCGATCATGTTAAAAGTTGAACTGAACGTAATTCCAGTATCCATGGAATTGGACACGGGTGCGAGTCAGTCCATCATGAGCAAAAAGGCCTTCGAGAGGTTGTGGTGCAACAAGGCACAAAGGCCCAAGCTGAGCCCTATTCATACCAAGCTGAGAACTTACACTAAAGAGCTGATCCCTGTTGTTGGCAGCGCAGCAGTAAAAGTCTCCTATGATGGAGCAGTGCACGAACTACCACTGTGGATTGTACCAGGAGATTGCCCCACACTGTTTGGCAGAAGCTGGCTGGGAAAAATCTGTTGGAACTGGGACAACATCCGAGCGCTTTCGTTCGTCAATGACACCTCATGTTTCCAGGTTTTAAGCAAGTTCCCGTCGTTGTTTGAGCCAGGCATCGGAAATTTCTCTGGAGCGAAGCTACAGATCCACTTGGTTCCCAGTACACGACCCATCCACCACAAGGCATGTGCGGTACCATACATGATGCGAGAGAAAGTGGAGATCAAGCTGGACAGGCTGCAACGAGAGGGCATCATCGCGCCGGTGGAGTTCAACGAGTGAGCCAGTCCGATTGTTCCGGTTCTCAAGAGCGATGGCACGGTCAGAATTTACGGGGACAATAAAGTAACGATTAACCGTTTTTAGCTGCAAGACCAGTACCCGCTACCCAAGGCAGACGACCTATTTGCGACACTGGCAGGAGGGAAGACGTTCACCAAGTTGGACCTGACCTCGGCCTACATGGCGCAGAAGCTGGCGGAATCTTCGAAAGGCCTCACCTGCATCAACACGCACAAAGGTCTGTTCATCTACAATAGATGCCCATTTGGGATTCGATCGGACGCAGCTATTTTTCAAAGGAACATGGAGAGTCTGCTAAAGTCGGTTCCGCGCACCGTGGTTTTCCAGGACGACATATTGATCACAGGACGGGACACCATCGAATACCTGCAGACCTGGAAGAGGTTCTAACTCGGTTAGATCGTGTGCGACTCAGGTACAAACGCACAAAGTGTGTTTTCCTGGTGCTAGAGGTCAAGTTCTTAGGGAGAAGAATTGCAGCAGACGGCATTAGACCCACTGACGCCAAGACGGAGGCCTTCAAGAATGCGCCGAGACCATAGAACGTGACGGAGCTGCGGTCATTCCTGGGACTCCTCAATTATTTTGGTAATTTCCTACCCGAGTTAAGCACCTTGCTAGAACCTCTACATGTGTTGCTACGCAAGGGAGATAACTGGGTATGCAGACAAATCACAAGAGACTGCTTTTGAGAAAGCCAAAAATCTGTTATGTTCCAACAAACTGCTTGTTCTGTATGATTCTTGTAAACGTTTAGTGCTAGCTTGTGATGCGTCTTCGTACGGGGTCGGGTGTGTGTTACAAGCAAACAAATCAGGAACATTACAACTGGTCGCTTATGCGTCCAAGGCCGAAAGGGCCTACAGCACGATTGAAAAAGAAGCTCTGGCATGCATTTACGGGGTGAAGAAAATACACCAGTATCTGTTTGGGCTTAAGTTCGAGTGAGAAACTGACCATAAGCCGCTCATATCGCTATTATTCGAGAGCAAAGATATTAATACCAATGTCTCTGCTCGCATCCAAAGATGGGTGCTCATGCTGTCTGCATATAACTATGTAATTCGCCACAGACCAGGTACAGAGAACTGCGGTGATGCTCTCAGTCGGCAACCATTGCCCACCACCGGGATGGAAATGATGGATGCATTTGAAAATGAAAAGTCTTCCGTTACGGCCCGCCAGGTCAGGACCTGGACTAGCCAGGATCCTTTACTGTTCATTGTAAAAAAACTGTGTCCTCCATGGGAGCTTGTCCAGCGTCCCAGCGGAGATGCATGAAGAGATCAAGCCATTCCAGTGGCGCAAAGATGAAATGTCTATACAGGCAGATTGTCTTTTGTGGGGTAATCGCTTTGCCTAAGAAAGTCAGAGAAACGTTCATACGCGACCTACACAGTACCCACCCAGGCATAGTAATGATGAAAGCTATAGCCAGATCCCATTTGTGGTGGCCTGGCATCGACTCAGATTTGAAGTCATGAGTGCACCAATGCAACACTTGCTCTCAACTGAGAAATGCAGCCAGGGAGGCACCGCTAAGTTTGTGGTCATGGCCCTTCAAACCGTGGTCTAGGACCCACTTTGACTTCGCTGGCCCATTTCTAGACAAAATGTTAGACAAAAAGCGCATTTAGAAAGAGGTGACATGATAGGTCCAAGTCAGCATGGATTTGTGAAAGGGAAATCATGCTTGACAGATCTTCTAGAATTTTTTGAGGATGTTTCCAGTAGAGTGGACAAGGGAGAACCAGTTGATGTGGTGTATTTGGACTTTCAGAAGGCTTTCGACAAGGTCCCACACAAGAGATCAATGTGCAAAGTTAAAGCACATGGGATTGGGGGTAAAGTGCTGACGTGGATTGAGAACTGGTTGGCAGACAGGAAGCAAAGAGTAAATGGGTACTTTTCAGAATGGCAGGCAGTGACTAGTGGGGTACCGCAAGGTTCTGTGCTGGGGCCTCAGCTGTTTACATTGTACATTAATGATTTAGACGAGGGGATTAAATATAGTATCTCCAAATTTGCGGATGACACTAAGTTGGGTGGTAGTGTGAGCTGCGAGGAGGATGCTAGGCTGCAGAGTGACTTGGATAGGTTAGGTGAGTGGGCAAATGCATGGCAGATGAAGTATAATGTGGATAAATGTGAGGTTATCCACTTTGGTGGTAAAAACAGAGAGACAGACTATTATCTGAATGGTGACAGATTAGGAAAAGGGGAGGTGCAACGAGACCTGGGTGTCATGATACATCAGTCATTGAAGGTTGGCATGCAGGTACAGCAGGCGGTTAAGAAAGCAAATGGCATGTTGGCCTTCATAGCGAGGAGATTTGAGTACAGGGGCAGGGAGGTGTTGCTACAGTTGTACAGGGCCTTGGTGAGGCCACACCTGGAGTATTGTGTACAGTTTTGGTCTCCTAACTTGAGGAAGGATATTCTTGCTATTGAGGGAGTGCAGCGAAGGTTCACCAGACTGATTCCTGGGATGGCAGGACTGACATATGAGGAGAGACTGGATCGACTGGGCTTGTATTCACTGGAGTTTAGAAGAATGAGAGGGGATCTCATAGAAATGTTTAAAATTCTGACAGGTTTAGACAGGTTAGATGCAGGAAGAATGTTCCCAATGTTAGGGAAGTCCAGAACCAGGGGCCACAGTCTAAGGATAAGGGATAAGCCATTTAGGACTGAGTGGTGAGCCTGTGGAATTCTCTACCACAGAAAGTTGTTGAGGCCAATTCACTAAATATATTCAAAAAGGAGTTATTTTTTTTCTAATGTACTGGTTTTCTCAAACAGTATTATTTGAGCTTCCGCGTCTGATCTCTCCCTCTCTTCTTCAAGCCCAATCTGCCTCACATTCTTACCTTCCATCATCCACTAGCTAGCCTCATTATAAATCCTGTCCGGTCTGTCCCAACCATATATCTTCCTCTTTTGCTTGAGCTGCCTGACTGTCTGACATTTCAGGACTCAACACTGATTCTGTTGCTCACTGTGAGAGGATAGCAGGGAAATATAGAAACATAGAAACATAGAAAATAGGTGCTGGAGCAGGCCATCCGGCCCTTCGAGCCTGCACCACCATTCAATATGATCATGGCTGATCATGCATTTTCAGTACCCCACACCTGCCTTCTCTCCATACCCACTGATCCCTTTAGCCGTAAGGGCCACATCTAACTCCCTTTTGAATATATCCAACGAACAGGACTCAACAATTTTCTGTGGTAAAGAATTCCGTAGGTTCACAATTCACTGGGTGAAAAAGTTTCTCCTCATCTCGGTCCTATATGGCTTACCCCTTATCCTTAGACTGTGAACCCTAGTTCTGGACTTCCCCAACATTGAGAACATTCTTCCTGCATCTACCCTGTCCAATTCCGTCAGAATTTTATATGCTTCTTCTAAATTCCAGTGATGGCACTGGAGCTGTGCATGGATTCGCTCTGGAGCATCCGCGATGCTGAGGATGTCGTGAATAGCACCTTTAGTGAGTTGGTCACACCGCAGGTAAAGGTTACAAAGGCAGATAGGGGATGGGTGACCATCAGGCAAAGCAGGAGCAGGAAGGTAGTGCAGGTGTCCCCTGTGGTCAATACTCTCCAAACCAGACATACCGTTTTGGGTGCTGTTGGGGAGGATGACTCATCAGGGGAAGGCAGCAGAAGCCAAGTTCATGGCACCATGGGTGGCTCTGCTGCACAGGAGGACAGGAAAAAGAGTGGGAGAGCTATAGTGGTAGGGGATTCTATTGTAAGGGGAAGGTGTTTCTGCGGCCACAATTGAGACTCCAGGATGGTATGTTGCTTTCCTGGTCCAAGGTTCAAGGATGTCTCGGAGCGGTTGCAGGGCATTCTGGAGTGGGAGGGTGAACAACCAGTTGTCGTGGTGCATATAGGTACCAACGATATATACAGAACGGGATGAGGTCCTACAGGCTGAATTTAGGGAGCTTGGAGTTAAATTAAAAAATAGGACCTCAAAAGTAGTAATCTCAGGATTGCTACCAGTGCCACTTGCTAGTCAGAGTAGAAATAGCAGGAAAGTTAAGACGTGGCTTGAGGAATGGTGCAAGAGGGAGGGATTCAAATCCTGGGACATTGGAACTGGTTCTGGGGGAGGTGGGACCAATACAAACATGTGGGACCAATACAAACCGGATGGTCTGCACTTGGGCAGGACTGGAACCGATGTCCGAGCAGGAGTGTTTGCTAGTGCTGTTGGGCAGGGTTTAAAATAATATGGCAGGGGGATGAGAATCTATGCAGGGAGAGAGAGGGAAGTAAAATGAAGGCAGAAGCAAAAGGTAGAAAGGAGATAAGGAAAAGTGGAGGGCAGAGAAATCAAAGGCAAAAATCAAGAAGGGCCACATTACAACACAATTCTAAAAGGACAAAGGGTGTTAAAAAAACAAGCCTGAAGGCTCTGTGTCTCAATGCGAGGAGCATTCGTAATAAAGTGGATGTATTAACTGCGCAGACAGCTGTTAACTGATATGATGTAATTGGGATGACAGAAACATGGCTCCAGGGTGACCAAGGCTAGGAACTCAAGATGCAGGGGTATTCAATATTGAGGAAGGATAGACAGAAAGGAAAAGGAGGTAGGGTAGCGTTGCTGGTTAAAGAGGAGATTAATGTAATAGTAAGGAAGGTCATTAGCTTGGATGATGTGGAATCTGTATGGGTAGAGCTGCGGAACACTAAGGGGCAGAAAACCCTAGTGCGAGTTGTGTACAGACCACCAAACAGTCGTAGTGAGGTTGGGAATGGCATCAAATGGGAAATTAAGGATGCCTGCAATAAAGGTACAGCAGTTACCATGGGTGACTTTAATCTACAAAAAGATTGGACTAACCAAACTGGTAGCAACACGGTGGAGAAGAATTTCCTGGAGTGTATAAGAGATGGTTTTCTAGACCAATATGTCGAGGAACCAAATAGAGGGATGGCCATCCTAGACTGGGTGTGGTATAATGAGAGAGGATTAATTAGCAATCTTGTTGTGCGAGGCCCCTTGGGGAAGAATGATCATAATATGGTAGAACTCTTAATTAAGATGGAGAGTGACACAGTGAAATCAGAGACCAGGGTTCTGAACTTAAAGAAAGATGGTCTGAGACGTAAATTGGCTATGATAGACTGGCGAATGGTACTTAAAGAGTTGACAGTGGATAGGCAATGGCAGACATTTAAAGATCACATGGTTGAACTTCAACAATTGTACATCCCTGTCTGGCATAAAAATAAATTGTGGAAGGTGGCTCAACCGTGGCTAACAAAGGAACTTAGGGATAGTGTTAAATGCAAGGAAGAGGCATATAAATTGGCCAGAAAAAGCAGCAAAGCTGAGGACATGGGAGAAATTTAGAATTCAGCAGAGGAGGACAAAGGGTTTAATTAGGAGAGGGAAATAGAGTATGATAGTTAGCTTGCAGGGAACATAAAAACTGTCTGTAAAAGCTTCTAAAGATACGAAGAGAAAAAGATTAGTGAAGACAAATATAGGTCTCTTGCAGTCAGAATCAGCTGTATTCATAATGGGGAACAAAGAAATGGCAGACCAATTGAATAAATACTTTGGTTCTGTCTTCACTAAGGAAGAAACAAACAACCTTCCAGAAATACTAGGAGACCGAGGGTCTAGCGAGAGGGAGGAACTGAAGGAAATCTTTATTAGTCAGGAAATTGTGTTAGGGAAATTGATGGGATTGAAGGCGGATAGTCTGCATCCCTGAGTACGTAAGGAAGTGGCCCTAGAAATAGTGGATGCATTGGTGGTCATTTTTGAACATTCTATAGACTCTGGATCAGTTCCTATGGATTGGAGGGTAGCTCATGTAACCCCACTTTTTTAAAAAGGAGGGAGAGAGAAAATGGAATTATAGACCTGTTAGCCAGACAGCGGTAGTGGGGAAAATGTTGGAATCAATTATTAAAGATATAATAGCAGCGCATTTGGAAAGCAGTGACAGGATCGGTCCAAGTCAGCATGGATTTATGAAAGGGAAATCATGCTTGACAAATCTTCTCGAATTTTTTGAGGATGTAACTAGTAGAGTGGACAAGGGAGAACCAGTGGATGTGGTGTATTTGGACTTTCAAAGAGCTTTTGACAAGGTCCCACACAAGAGATTAGTGTGCAAAATTAAAGCACATGGTATTGGGGGTAATGTATTGACATGGACAGAGAACTGGTTGGCAGACAGGAAGCAAAGAGTTGCAATAAACAGGTCCTTTTTAGAATTGCAGGCAGTGACTAGTGGGATACCGCAAAGTTCAGTGCTGGGATCCTAGCTATTTATTACACATTAATGATTTAGATGAAGGAATTGAATGTAATATCTCCAAGTTTGCAGATGACAATAAGCTGGGAGGCAGTGTAAGCTGTGAGGAGGATGCTAAGAGGCTGCAGGGTGACTTGGACAGGTTAGGTGAGTGGGCAAATGCATGGCAGATGCAGTATAATGTGGATAAATGTGAGGTTATCCACTTTGGTGGCAAAAACACGAAGGCAGATTATTATCTGAATGGGGCCAGATTATTAAAAAGGGAGGTGCCATGAAACCTGTGTGTCATGGTACACCAGTCATTGAAAGTAGGCATGCAGGGACAGCAGGCGGTAAAGAAAGCAAATGGCATGTTGGCCTTCATAGCGAGAGGATTTGAATATAGGTGCAGGAGGTCTTACTGCAGTTGTACAGGGTCTTGGTGAGACCACACCTTGAGTATTGTGTGCAGTTTTGGGCTCCAATCTGAGGAAGGACATTCTTGCTATTGAGGGAGTGCAGCGAAGGTTCACCAGACTGATTCCGGGGATGGCAGGATTGATATATGAAGAAAGACTGGATCGACTAGGCTTATAGAAACATAGAAAATAGTTGCAGGTGAAGGCCATTCGGCCCTTCGAGACTGCACCACCATTCAATATGATCATGGCTGATCATGCAACTTCAGTACCCCATACCTGCTTTCTCTCCATACCCCTTGATCCCTTAAGCCTTAAGGGCCACATCTAACTCCCTTTTGAACATATCTAATGAACTGGCCTCAACGAATTTCTGTGGTAGAGAATTCCACAGGTTCACAATTCTCTGAGTGAAGAAGTTTCTCCTCATCTCGGTCCTAAATGGCTTACTCCTTATCCTTAGACTGTGATCCCTGGTTCTGGGCTTCCCCAACATCGGGAACATTCTTACTGCATCTAACCTGTCCAATCCCATCAGAATTGTATATGTTTCTATGAGATCCACTCATATTCTTCTCAATTCCAGTGAATAGAAACCTTGTCGATCCAATCTTTCTTCATATGTCAGTCTTGCCATCCCGGGGAATCAGTCCGATGAAGCTTCGCTGCACTCCAGACAATATTCAAGGTTTGGCCTCACCAAGGCCCTGTACAACTGCAGTAAGACCTCCCTGCTCCTATACTCAATTCCTCTTGCTATGATGGCCAACGTGCCATTTGCCTTCTTCGCCGCCTTCTGTACCTGCAAGTTTCATTGATTGATGTACCATGACACCCAGGTCTCGTTGCACCTCCCCTTTTCCTAATCTGCCACCATTCAGATAATATTCTGTCTTCCTGTTTTTGCCACCAAAGTGGATAACCTCACATTTATCTACATTATACTGCATCTGCCATGCATTTGCCCACTCACCTAACCTGACACTAAGTTGAATAGCAGTGTGAGCTGTGAGGAGGATGCTAAGAGGCTGCAGGGTCAGTTGGCGGCAGATTAGGAAGAAAGATATCTCTTATAAATAACTGGGGTCCCCCACTAGTCACTGCCTGCCATTCTGAAAAGGACCTGTTTATTCTTACTTTTTGCTTCCTGTTTGCCAACCAGTTCTCTATCCACGTCAATACATTACCCCCAGTATCATGTGCCTTAATTTTGCACACTAATCTCTTGTGTGAGACCTTGTCAATCGCCTTTTGAAAGTCCAAATACACCACATCCACTGGTTCTCTCTTGTCCACTCTACTAGTTACATTCTCAAAAAATTCTCGAAGATTTGTCAAGCATGATTTCCCTTTCATAAATCCATGCTGACTTGAACCGATCCTGTCACTGCTTTCCAAATGCGCTACTATTACATATTTAATAATTGATTCGAGCATTTTCCCGACTACAGATATCAGGCTAACCAGTCTATATGTTTTCTCCCTCCCTCCTTTTTGAAAAAATGTGGGGTTACATTAGCTACCCTACAAATCCATAGGAACTGATCCAGGGTCCATGGAATAGAAACATAGAAACATAGAAAATAGATGCAGGAGTAGGCCATTCAGCCCTTCTAGCCTGCACCGCCATTCAATGAGTTCATGGCTGAACATGCAACTTCAGTACCCCATTCCTGCTTTCTCGCCATACCCCTTGATCCCCCTAGTAGTCAGGACTCAATCTAACTCTCTTTTGAATATATTTAGTGAATTGGCCTCAACTACTTTCTGTGGTAGAGAATTCCACAGGTTCACCACTCTCTGGGTGAAGAAGTTTCTCCTCATCTCGGTCCTAAATGGCTTACCCCTTATCCTTAGACTGTGCCCCTGGTTCTGGACTTCCCCAACATTGGGAACATTCTTCCTGCATCTAACCTGTCCAAACCCGTCAGAATTTTAAACGTTTCTATGAGGTCCCTTCTCATTCTTCTGAACTCCAGTGAATACAAGCCCAGTTGATCCAGTCTTTCTTGATAAGTCAGTCCCACCATCCCGGGAATCAGTCTGGTGAATCTTCGCTGCACTCCCTCAATAGCAAGAATGTCCTTCCTCAAGTTAGGAGACCACAACTGTACACAATACTCCAGGTGTGGCCTCACCAAGGCCCTGTACAACTGTAGCAACACCTCCCTGCCCCTGTACTCAAATCCCCTCGCTATGAAGGCCAACATGCCATTTGCTTTCTTAACCGCCTGCTGTACCTGCATGCCAACCTTCAATGACTGATGTACCATGACACCCAGGTCTCGTTGCACCTCCCCTTTTCCTAATCTGTCACCATTCAGATAATAGTCTGTCTCTCTGTTTTTACCACCAAAGTGGATAACCTCACATTTATCCACATTATACTTCATCTGCCATGCATTTGCCCACTCACCTAACCTATCCAAATCACTCTGCAGCCTCATAGCATCCTCCTCGCAGCTCACACTGCCACCCAACTTAGTGTCATCCGCAAATTTGGAGATACTACATTTAATTCCCTCATCTAAATCATTAATGTACAATGTAAACAGCTGGGGCCCCAGCACAGAACCTTGCGGTACCCACTAGTCACTGCCTGCCATTCTGAAAAGTACCCATTTACTCCTACTCTTTGCTTTCTGTCTGACAACCAGTTCTCAATCCATGTCAACACACTACCCCCAATCCCATGTGCTTTAACTTTGCACATTAATCTCTTGTGTGGGACCTTGTCGAAAGCCTTCTGAAAGTCCAAATATACCACATCAACTGGTTCTCCCTTGTCCACTTTACTGGAAACATCCTCAAAAAATTTCAGAAGATTTGTCAAGCATGATTTCCCTTTCACAAATCCATGCTGACTTGGACCTATCATGTCACCTCTTTCAAAATGTTGGAAAATGACCACCAATGTATCCACTATTTCTAGGGCCACTTCCTTAAGTACTCAGGGATGCAGACTATCAGGCCCTGGGGATTTATCGGCCTTCAATTCCATCAATTTCCCTAACACCATTTCCTGACGAATGAGGATTTCCCTCAGTTCCCTCAGTTCCTCTTTCTCGCTAAACTCTCGGTCCCCTAGTATTTTCGTTGGTTAGTCGTGTCTTCCTTAGTGAAGACAGAACCAAAGTATTGATTCAATTGGCGTGCCATTTCCTTGTTCCCAATTATGAATTCACCTGATTCTGACTGCAAGGGACCTACATTAGTCTTCACTAATCTTTTTCTCTTCACATATCTATCGAAGCTTTTGCAGTCAGTTTTTTTGTTCCCAGCAAACTTCCTCTCATACTCTATTTTCCCCCTCCTAATTAAACCCTTGGTCCTCCTCTGCTGAATTCTAAATTTCTCCCAGTCCTCAGGTTTGCTGCTTTTTCTGGCCAATTTATATGCCTCTTCCTTGGATTTAACACTATCCCTAATTTCCCTTGTTCGCCACAGTTGAGCCACCTTCCCCGTTTTATTTTTATGCCAGACAGGGATGTACAATTGTTGTCGTTCATCCATGTGATCTTTAAATGTCTGCCATTGCCTATCTAACATCAACCCTTTAAGTATCATTTGCCAGTTATCCTCGTCAATTCACGTCTCATACCATCGAAGTTGAGCAGGGAGGTTATGCTTAAATTGTATAATACGCTGAATTACTGCTTGCAGTTCTGGTCACCATATTATAGGAAGAACGTGATTGCACTAGAGAGCGTGCAGAGGAGATTTACCAGGATGCTGCCTGGAATGGAGAATCTTAGTTATGAGGACAGATTGGATAGGCTGGATTTGTTCTCCTTGGAACAGAGGAGGTTGAGAGGAGACCTCATCGAGGTGTACAAAATATTGAGTGGACATAGTGGATAGTAAGGGTCTATTTCCATTGGTGGAGGGGGCTATTACGAAAAGGCATAGTTTTAAGGTGTTTGGTGGAAGGTTTAGAGGGAATTTGAGTGGGGGCTTCTTTACACAGAGGGTTGTAGGGATCTAAAACTCACTGCCTGGAAGAGTGATGGATGCAGAAACCCTCATCACTTTTAAGAATTGGTTGGATGGGCACTTAAAGTGCCATAATCTCAGGGTTACGGACCTTGAGCTGGTAATTGGGATTCGAAACATAGAAACATTGAAACATAGAAATATAGAAAATGGGTGCAGGAGTTGGCCATTCGGACCTTCGAGCATGCGCCACCATTCAATAAGATCATGGGTGATCACTCCCTCAGTACCTTTTCCTGCTTTCTCTCCATATCCCTTGTTCCCCTTAGCTGTAAGGGCCATATCTAACTCCCTTTTGAATATATTCAATGAACTGGCATCAACAGCTCTCTGCGGCAGAGAATTCCATAGGTTAACAACTCTCTGAGTGAAGAAGTTTCTCCTCTACTCAGTCCTAAATGGCCTACCCCTTATCCTAAGACTATGTCCCCTGGTTCTGGACTTCCCCAACATCGGGAACATTCTTTCCGCATCTAACCTGTCCAGTCCCGTCAGAATCTTATACGTTTCTATGAGGTCCCCTCCCATCCTTCTAAACTCCAGTGAATAAAGGCCCAGTTGATCCAGTCTCTCCTCATATGTCAGTCCCGCCATCCCTGGAATCAGTCTGGTGAACCTTCGTTGCATTCCCTCAACAGCAAGAACGTCCTTCCTCAGATTAGGAGACCAAAACTGAACACAATATTCCAGGTAAGGCCTCACCAAGGCCCTGTACAACTGCAGTAAGATCTCCCTGCTCCTATAGTCAAATCCCCTAGCTATGAAGGCCAACATACCATTTGCCTTCTTTACCGCCTGCTGTACCTGCATGACAACTTTCAATGACTGATGGACCATGACACCCAGGTCTCGTTGCACCTCCCCTTTTCCTAATCTGCCGCCATTCAGATAATATTCTGCCTTCGTGTTTTTGCCCTCAAAATGGATAACTTCACATTTATCCACATTATACTGCATCTGTCATGCATTTGCCCACTCACCTAACCTGTCCAAGTCACCCTACAGCCTCTCAGCATCCTCCTCACAGCTCACACCACCACCCAGCTTAGTGTCATCTGCAAACTTGGAGATATTACACTCAATTCCTTCATCTAAATCATTAATGTATATTGTAAAGAGCTGGGGTCCCAGCACTGAGCCCTGCGGCACTCCACTAGTCATTGACTGCCATTCTGAAAAGGACCCGTTTATCCCGAGTCTCTGCTTCCTGTCTGCCAACCAGTTCTCTATCCATGTCAGTACATTACCCCCAGTACCATGCGCTTTGATTTTGCACACCAATCTCTTGTGCGGAACCTTGTCAAAAGCCTTTTGAAAGTCCAAATACACCACATCCACTGGTTCTCCCTTGTCCACTCTGCGAGTTACATCCTCAAAAAATTGCAGAAGATTTGTCAAGCATGATTTTCCTTTCATAAATCCATGCTGACTTGGACTGATCCTGGCACTGCTTTCCAAATGCGCTGCTATTTCATCCTAAATGATTGATTCGACTAGATGACCTTTTGTTGGTCAGCGCAGATATCATGGTAAGTACTGCAGGGAATAGAATACGGCCAGGGTGATCTCCTGGTCTAATTTTGATCACTTGGATGGGTCGGAGATGAATTTTCCCAGATTATTTCTCCCTAAATTGGCCTGGGTTTTTATCTGATTTTTGCCTCTCCTAGGAGATCACATGGCTCCATATGGGGTGGAGTGTAGATGTTTTTAGTATAAGGGGTGTTGCAGTGGTGTGGGGTGGACTGGTTGGGCTGGTTGCTCTTTGCCTTTCCGTCATTGTTCATGGGTTCGTAAGTAATCTTTAGGGCTGTTGACGAAGATCCGCGCGGCTCTTTTTCGGCCTGCGCGGACACACTGGGCCGAAATGGCCTCCTTCTGCGCTGTAAATTTCTATGTTTCTATGTTTTTATGTTTCTAAGTTACCTCTCTTTAAGTTCAGGACACTAGTCTCTGAATTAACTGTGTCACTCTCCATCTTAATAAAGAATTCTACCATATTATGGTCACTCTTCCTCAAGGGGCCTCGCACAAGATTGTTAATTAGTCCTTTCTCACTGCACATCACCCAGTCTCGGATGGCCAGCCCTCTGGTTGGTTACTCGACACATTGGTCTCGAAAACCATCCCTTATACACTCCAGGAAATTCTCCTCTACAGTATTGCTACCCGTTTGGTTACCCCAATCTATATGTAGATTCAAGTCACCCATAATAAAGTCACCTTTATTGCGTGCATCCCTAATTTCCTGTTTGATGCCATCCCCGACCTCACTACTACTGTTTGGTGGTCTGTACATAACTCCCACTAACATTTTCTGCCCTTTGGTGTTTCGCAGCTCTACCCATTTAGGGGTCAAGTTTCGGCTGCCCGCTAGAACGGTGCACATCAGAGAGGCCCGCCTAATTTATAGAACACAAATTGTGCCAAATACTTACCTCGCAATTCTCAGATCGCTGCAGGCTCAATTCCACCTCGGCGCTGTGCAGCAGGAGCTGCTGGGGGCGGAGCTGCTGGGGGCGGAGCTGCAGCCCTGCACCGAAAACAGTGCCGGCAACTGCGCGCGTGCGCAGTGGAGGCTATGCACGTGCGCAGTAGCTGCCGGCGTCCTGTCTCCGGAGCGATGACCCTATCCCAGGCCGAAGGGACGTCGTCCCTATCCCCGGCCGAGTGGCCTGCGCATCTTACCTCGGTAGCGGGGCCTGCCCGCCCTGCCGCTCGCTGGGGCAGGCCCCGCCCCACCCGAAGAGACGTCGGCAGCCCGGCATTGGCTACATGCGGGGCTTCTTTGTCGTCTTCTCTCTTCCCCCCCCCCCGTCTTCCTCTCTTCTTCCCCCCCCCGCATCTTTTTCTCTTTCCCCATCTTCTTCTCTACTCCCCCACCCCCTGCTTCTCCCTGGTGCTGCAGTAGGTGAGTAGAAATCATTTTTTATTTATTGAGTGATTTTTAATTTTTTTAAATTTTTTATTTTTAAATTTATTTGGATTGATTTATTGGTTTATTTATTGATTTATTTATCATTTATTATTGATGATGGCTCTTTATTTGTAAAAGTGAAGTGTTTAATATTTGTAAACCCCCCTTCACCCCTCGTTCCCTACACCTGATTTGTAACCGACACCTGATTTTCTAAATGTAGGCAAGGTTTTTCTGATGGTTCAAGAATCTACACTTACTCCATTCTAAGTTAGTTTGGAGTAAGTTTTTGCTGCTTAAACTTGCAAAACAGGCGTAAGTGGCTGGACACGCCACTTTTTGAAAAAATAAATCTGTTCCAAAATGAAACTGTTCTAACTCACTAGAACTGGAGCAAACTAAAGACCGAGAATTGCAATTTCTAAGATACTCCATTCTAAACTAGTTGCTCCAAAAAAATAGGAGCAACTCAGGCCGAAACTTGACCCCATAGATTCCACATCATCCAAGCTAATGTCATTCCTTACTATGCATCAATCTCCTCTTTAATCAGTAATGCTACCCCATCTCCTTTTCCTTTCTGTCTGTACTTCCTGAATATTGAATACCCCTGGATGTTGAGTTCCCAGCCTTGATTACCCTGGAGCCATGTCTCCGTAATCCCAATTATATCATATCCATTGACATCTATCTGCACAGTTACTTCATCCACCTTATTGCGAATGCTCCTCGCATTTAGACTTAATCGAAAAAAAATGTGCTGCACCAGTCTCCAAAATTCCAATGAGAGGGTTGTATTACCTATAGGGCTAGAATTTCTATGACTTTGCGATCGGGTTTTCGCCGCGATTTGACCATCCGCGGCAAAAAACCCATCGGCGGGATCTTCTGGGCACCTTTTTGCAGCGGCTCTTCCACGTACTGCCAGGGAGAGGAGTGCCGACATGCAGCACCAGAATAGCATTTGGAAAGATTTTTGACTCTCTTGGGACCCATATTCTGTGCCCAGAATACCGACAGGGTAAAACCTGTCGGTGCAGCCCTGCCAGCGGCGGTAAGTATGAAGACCTGCAAAAAAGCTAAGTTTAAGTTTTTATTTTTAAATTCTTTTTCAGCAATTTAGTAGGTAAGGGTTTTGTGAATGTTTTTTTTTTGGTTTTTGCTATTTGTTTTTTGTTTGTTTTTCCTCCCCTCCCAAGGCCTCTCTCACAGCATTACTTGCCCTGGCCCAAAGTTGTCGAAATTCGTGGTTTGCGTCGCGAATCCTCATGTAACGTCGATTTCTACTGATGCGTAAATTAAAGGCCGAAAAGCGGGTAGTTAAGCGAAAACGGTAATTTTGGCGTAAAACTGCCGGAAAACCGTAATTCTAAACCGAGTGTTAAAAGATAGTTTTCACGTGTTGTAGAGTGGTGTAAGACAGCCCCCATCTATTTAATGTTAGCTATGTTTCTTCCATTACAAGAGGAAGAGGGACTGGGAGTTGCGGGGAATCATGACATGATTGGAAAGCAGGGTAGGCTGGGGAATGAAGACACTGAGAGGGGCATGGAGGGTGCAGAGAGGAGGTTAGGGTGTAGAGGACAGAATGGGTCAGTTTTTATTCATGGTGAAAAATTATGTTTATCAATTATTCCTCACTAATACCCCTTTTTAAAATATAGCTAGATGTTTGGAGGCCATTATAGGGAAACATTATTATGAAGCAGCGCCTTGAGATATTTTACTATGTTAAAGGTGCTATATAAATGTAAGTTGTTGTTGTTTGTTCCTCCTTTGTGGGGCTTTGCCCATTTGGGATATCGCATATACACCCCCTATAATTTACCATCTATTATAAATTACAATTAAAAATATTTCACCCTAAACTTATTTACTTTAAGAAAATGCGCACAAAAATATCCAAGCCTGTGTTTTTGTATTTCATCACCGGTTTATCTGATCTCCTGCCACTTAAGCCCATTATCCACTCAGCACCCACACTGACATCAACTGGTGGAACAGAAACAATGTGAAGCAAGTGGAAGAATTACTCTTCCTTTCTGATTTTGTCATTTTTTAAAAATAAATGATAATGTGGGAAATGTAATAATGTGGCCCCATCTTCAACCTCCCTGTCCTCTCCAAAGTCCTTGAACGTGTGGTCACCTCCCAAATGCTTGCCCGTGCATTTCTTTGTCTCTAAGATTGAGACCATCCATTCAGCTGTCTCTGCCTTTTCCCTTCCTCCTCCTAGCCCACCGGTCCAAACTTCCTCTAATAATCCCCCAGCCCTAGCCCTGAAAGCATCTTTCTAAAGTTGCTCTCCGATCTCCCCTCATGACCTTTCCGAGCTCATCTTGTCCATGAGACCCACTTCCTGCACCCTTAAACTATTTCCCACCAAACTGCTGACCACCCAGCTTCCTTTTCTGGCTCCCATGTTAGCTGGCATTGTTAACGGTTCTCTCTCCTCAGGTACTATCCCCTCTCCCACAAGTCTGCCGTCATCACCACTCTCCTCAAAAAAACAACCCTCGACCCCGCCATCCTTGCAAACTACCACCACATCTCCAATCTCCAATTCCTCTCCAATGTCCTTGAACGTGTTGTCGCCTCCCAAATCCGTGCCCACCTTTCCCGCAATTCCATGTTTGAATCCCTCCAATCCGGTTTTCATGCCTGCCACAGTACCGAAACGACTCTCATCAAAGTCACAAATTACATCCTTTGTGACTGTGACAAAGACAAACTATCCCTCCTCGTCCTTCTTGACTTGTCTGCAGCCTTTGACATGACCACTCTAACCTTCTCCAACGCCGCTCCACCGATGTCCAGCTGGGTGGGACTGCACTTGCCTGGTTCCATTCTTATCTATCTAATTGTAGCCAGCCAATCACCTGCAATTTCTAGGCCCTCTACTTTTCAATTCTACCCTCTGGAAATAAACCCTAGTGCTTGCTTTGCTTGTTTAATGGTCTTATTAACTTCCATCGCTATTTTTAGCGATGTGCTCCCAGATCCCTTTGCTTCTTATTTTCTTTAGATTCTTATTTTCCAAGTAATATGTGAACTCCTTATTTTTCTTAGCAGAATGTAATAACCTCACACCTATCTTTGTTGAAATTAATTTGTCAATTATATGCCCATTCTGCAAGTTTATTAATGCCTTCTTGTAATTTTTTGCAGTCCTCCTCAGTATTGACTATCCCCCACCAATTTGGTGCTGTCCATAAATGTTGAAATTGTGTTTTTGATTCCAAAGTCTAAATTGTTCATATAAATTGTGAACAATAGTGGTCCCAGCACTGATCCTTGTGCGACTCCATTTCCCACCTTCTGCCACTGTGAAGAGCTATCCTTTAACCCTACTCTCTGCTTTCTGTCTTGCAGCCAGCTAGCTATCCATTCTGCATTCTCTGACCTTATTCATTAGTCTATTATGTGGCACCTTATCAAATGCCTTTTGGAAGTCTAGATACATTACGTCTACTACATTATCCTTATCTGTTATCTATTCAAAGAATTCAATGAGGTTGGTCATGTAAAACTTTCCCTTTTGAAATCCATGCTGACTATTCATTATTATATTTTTGGTTTCCAGATGTTTTTCTATTTTTTCCTTCAATAAGGATTCCATTTCTTTCTTATCAGCGATGTTAAGCTGACTGGTCAATTGTTCCCTCAACATGTTTTATTTCCTTTCTTAAATATAGCTATAGTTAGCTATCTGCCAGTCCTCCGGCACTACAGTTTTTTTTCTAACAAATTATTAAATATGTGTAATAGTGTCTCTGATTTATTTTCTCTACATTCTTTTAAAATGCATGGAAGCAATTCATCCGGAACAAGGGTTTTATCCTCTGAGTTTGATTAGTTCATTTAATATTTCTCCTATTTTTATTTTAAAAGCAATTACATCATTTCTCATCTCATCTTCCAACAGTATGTCCACTTGATCTGTCTCCCTGGTAAATACTGAAGCAAAGTAATTATTTAATATTTCTTACATTTTGCTCTCGCTGTCTATGATTTTCCCATCCCAACTTTGCTTTTTTTATTTATGTGCCTGTAGAATATTTTACGATTTTGCTTTATGTTCCTTGATAATTTTATTTCATAGTTCTTCTTTACCTTCATAATTGTACTTTTAACTTCTCTCCTAATCACTTCATTTTCTCCCTTGTCATGCTCTCCCCTGCTATCCATGTATTTAATGTATGCCTCTTTCCTTATCCTCAATGTTTCCCGTATGTCTTTATTCATGGGTGTCTCATTAGTGTTTAGTTTGTTCTTGCTTTTTAGCAAAATATGTTTTTCATGGACTCTGTTGAACGCCATTTTAAATGTTCTCCATTGCTGTTCTACATCATTCTTTGCCAATATTATTGTCCCATTTTATTTTACTTCGGTCTAATCTCAGCATACCAAAATCAGCTTTTCTCCAATCTATTCTATTATGGTCATATGGTCACTATTCCAACTGGAATGATCCTGCCAGGTGGAAATTGGCCCATATATTCTTGATTCTTTCCCAGAGATTGTTATATACATAATCTCATTAAATGGATACGTTAAAACAGGTTTGACTTAAACTGGTTCCTCCCTAACTTCCTGACAAAAATATTTGAACCTACACATTCCAATCCCCACAGCTGTGCAAAACACACAGCATTTTCAGTTTTAATGCAGGCTGGATGTGGTAACTTCAGGGAACATTTTCCTCGATAGCAGTCCAAATACAGAGCTTTGCACATGGTGAATGTAGATCTGGAATTTGGGCACAGGCCAAATTCACAGCCCCAATGTGAATGGACAGAAAATCAAGAAGGCCAACTGATAGGCTCTGCACACAAAGCTCAGATATCAATTCCAGGCATGTGAAGCTCTAAGGCGAAAGACAATAAATGTAATCCATTGTCATCAGCACTGAGGAGCAGAAAGATGTGACTTACTGACAGAAACATGGATAAAAATCTCAAACTAGTGACCCGAGCATTAGTTATCATAGATTTATAGAATCTTACAGCACACACGGAGGCCATTTGGCCTATCCTGCCTGTGCCAGCATTTTGAAAGAGACATCCAATTAGACTCACACCCCCGCTCTCTACCCATAGATCTGCAATTTTTCTCTTTTCAAGTATATATCAAATTCCCTTTTGAAAGTTACTATTGAATCTGCTTCCACCATTCTTTCAGGAAAAGCATATCAACTCATTGCGTAAAAAGTATTTCTCCTGGTTCTTTTGCCAAATATCTTAAATTTGTGTTCCCTGATTGCGGACCCTTCTGCCAGTGGAAACTGCTCCTCCTTACTTATGCTATCAAAATCCTTCTTACCACCTAGTATAGTACTGAGCTGTTCATACTAGTAAGGTCCTTGTCACACATGGATTTAGCTGTGGTAAAGTAACTGCCAAGACACATTATCCAGGCTTACACGTGAAGACACTTGGTTGAGGTACCAAAGGGCTGCTAGCAACCATAGACCCATATCTTTAGGAGGGAAAGGGAGAACATTCAAGAGAGAGAAAACCCAATCACAACCTGTTATGAGGCACTTTGAAATTGTGTTCCTCAGCATAGATTATAGCATTAATGCAATCAAGATAATTTTACCATTTGAATTTTTATAAATCAACACATATGTGGCACTGAAGAATTGTGTGCTTCTAAATATTAACTAGTTTCTGCATACTGTGATATTTTATTCATGAGGAGAATCCATCATATTGTTAACTGAAATTTAGATGGCTGCAGAGAATTCCAAAATTGCGATTTAAAACAATACCCGCCAATGGAAACAGTTTCTCTTTATTTACTCTTATCAAAATCCCAAATATTTTGAACACTTAACTGTGAATCTCTTAAAGCTTGAATTTACTATTTTCAGTCTGTGGACCAAACCGCAAATCCTTTCTCACATTCGCCATCCAATGAGAAGGGAGTAGCACTGTGCCACTACATCAACTGCAAGCTACAATTAGGAGTGAGTTAAGTGTCTGAAACAGCAATGGAGTGGCAAAGTCAGCTGTTTACTGAGCAAAATTGCTGTAGAGTTAGACATTATTGAAAGAAAAAGGAAAGACTTGTATTTATATGGTGCCTTTTATGACCTCAGGACCTCTCATAGAAACATAGAAAATAGGTGCAGGAGTAGGCCATTCGGCCCTTTGAGCCTGCACCACCATTCAATAAGATCATGGCTGATCATTCACCTCAGTATCCCTTTCCTGCTTTCTCTCCATACCCCTTGATCCCTTTAGCCGTAAGGGCCATATCTAACTCCCTCTTGAATATATCCAATGAATTGGCATCAACAACTCTCTGCGGTAGGGAATTCCACAGGTTACCAACTCTCTGAGTGAAGAGGTTTCTCCTCATCTCAGTCCTAAATGGCTTTCCCCTTATCCTTAGACTATGTCCTCTGGTTCTGGACTTTCCCAACGTCGGGAACATTCTTCCTGCATCTAACCTGTCCAGTCCCGTCAGAATTTTATATGTTTCTATGAGATCCCCTCTCATCCTTCTAAACTCCAGTGAATACAGGCCCAGTTGATCCAGTCTCTCCTCATATGTCAGTCCTGCCATCCCAGGAATCAGTCTGGTAAACCTTCGCTGCACTCCCTCAATAGCAAGAACGTCCTTCCTCAGATTAGGAGACCAAAACTGAACACAATATTCCAGGTGAGGCCTCACTAAGGCTCTGTACAGCTGCAGTAAGACCTCTCTGCTCCTATACTCAAATCCCCTAGCTATGAAGGCCAACATACCATTTGCCTTCTTCACCGTGTGCTGTACCTGCATGCCAACTTTCAATGACAAATGTACCATGACACCCAGGTCTCGTTGCACCTCCCTTTTCCTAATCTGCTCCCATTAAGATAATATTCTTCCGTGTTTTTGCCACCAAAGTGGATAACCTCACATTTATCCACATTGTACTGCATCTACTACTCGTTTGCCCACTCAAAGCACTTAACAGCCAATGAAGTATTTTTAAAGTGTAGTCACTGTTATAATGTAGGAAACACAGCAGGCAATTTGCAGACAGCAAAGTCCCACAACAGCAATGTGATACTGACCAGATAATCACATTGGTTGATGTTGTCTGATGGATAATATTGGCCAGGACACTGTGGAGAACTTCTCTGATCTTCTTTCAAAAGTGCCATGAGATCTTTTACATTCCCAAGAGGGCATACAGGTCCTCGGTTTAACATCTCAATTGAAAGATGGCACCTCCAACAGTGCTGCAGTCAGTACTGTGCTTTAAGGGCTGAAATTCAGCCTCCCGATAAGGCCTCTGGACGCCGGAAAGTGGTGGCCACACGGCGGTGTCAAATGGTCGCCACTCGCAAAACTTTCCTCAGGGGTTTTTCCAGCAGTGACAATATCAGCCTCGCTCTCCCCAGTTTCGCCCTGCTGCTGCCGAAGCCTCCTATGTGTGTCATCAAAGCACGCACCATCGATGACCCGCCCCGGAAGTGAAATTCAGCTGAGAAAGTCTTCCGGCCATTGGCTGGTGCCCCCAACAGCTGCACGGTGTTTGAAATGGCGGTGCGGCCGCCAATAAAGTGGAGGTCGCACTGCCACGTCGGCCCGACCATTATGCTCCCGGGTCAGGCAGCCTGGCACACCCTCTCGGGAAAGCAAATTTAACAATCCAGGAGCTGTATGGTCTCAGGGAAATTGATGGGAATTCCCTGGGGTGCTCTTGCGGAGAGTCGGCACAGAGGAAAACCAACTAACACCATTCACACTTTATTCAGTCAATGTGAAATAAAGGAAGAATGTTAATTGATATAATGCCTTGCAATCCGCAGGATGTTTCAGCAACAACAGCTTGTATTTATATAGTGCCTTTGACATAGGAAAACGTACCAAGGCACTTCACAGGAACAATCTAAAACAAAATTTTACATTGTGCCACACAAGGCAATATAAGGACTGATGACCAAAAGCTTGGTCAAAGAGGTTTTAAGGAGCCTCTTAAAAGAGGAAAGAGGGGTAGAGAGGCGGAGAGGTTTAGGGAGAGAATTTCAGAGCTGAGGGTCTTGGCAGCTGAAGACACGGCCACCAATGGTTGAGCTATTAAAATCGAGGATGCTCAAGAAACGCAGATATCTCAGAGGGTTTCAGGGCTGGAGATTACTGAGATAGTGAGGGCCAAGCCATGGAGGGATTTGAAAACAAGGATGAGAATTGTAAAATTGAGATTTAACCGGGGACCAATGTATGTCAGCGAGCACAGGGATGATGGGTGAATGGGACTTGGTGCGAGTTAAGATACTTGCAACAGAGTTTTGGATGACCTCAAGTTTATGGAGAGTGGAAGTTGGGAAGCCAGCCAGAAGTGCATTGGAATAGTCAAGTCTAGAGGTAACATAAGAACATAAGAATTAGGAGCATGATTAGGCCATACGGCCCCTCGAGCCTGCTTCGCCATTCAATAAGATCATGTCTCATTTCTCTTATCTGGAAGGAGGAGAGAATGCCAGGAGATCGCAGGGATGCTGTAATCGTGATCATCTTCAAAAAAGGGGACAAGTCTTATTGTGGTAACTACAGAGGAATCTCCCTGCTGTCGACCACAGGGAAAGTCATTGCAAGAATCCTCCTCAATCATCTTCTTCCTGTGGCTGAAGAGATCGTCCCAGAGTCGCAATGAGGGTCCTGTCCACTAAGGGATACAACGGACATAATCTTCACCGTGCGACAACTACAAGAGAAATGCAGGGAACAGCGGAACCCTTGTACATGGCCTTCTTGACCTCACAAAGAAGCACCGTAGGGCAGGCCACACTGTCCGCATGCCCGACACGAGACTTCCAAAGCAAGCGATCTACATGGAGCTTCAACACAGCAAGCGAGCCCAAGTGGGCAGAGGAAATGCTTCAAGGAAACCCTCCCTGGTCCACGACCGCCCAAAGTGGCAGAAGAGCATCCGGGAGGACGCTGAGCACCTCGAGTCCCATCTCCGAGAACAAGCAGAAACCAAGCTCAGAAAGCAGAAGGAGCATGTGTCGGCCCAGGCTCCTCGACAACCCTTTCCTCCAGCCGCTCTCTGCCTCACCTGTGACAGAGACTGTAGGTCTCGCATGGGACTCCTCAGTCACCTGAGAACTCACTTTTAGAGTGGAAGCAAGTCATCCTTGACTCCGAGGGACTGCCTATGATGATGATGGTTGATCTTCGACCACAACTTCCATTTCGCGCCCGATCTCCATATCCCTTGATTCCCCATAGAGTTCAAAAATCTATCAATCTCAGCCTTGAATATACTCAACGATTCAACATCCAGAGCCCTGAGGGGAAGAGAATTCCAAAGATTCACAACCCTTCGAGTGAAGAAATTCCTCCTCATCTCAGTCTTAAATGGCCAACCCCTTATCCTGAGACTATGCCTCCAGTTCTAGACTCTCCAGTCAGGAGAAACAATCTCTCAGCATCTACCCTTTCACTCTCTTTCAAAGAGATCACCTCTCATTCTTCTAAACTCCAGAGAGGAAAGGCCTAATCTACTCAAAGGCATGGATGAGGATTTCAGCAGCAGATGAGCTGAGGCAGGAGTGGAGTCAGGAGATGTTATGGAGCTGTAAATAGGCAGTCTTAATGATGGCATGGATATGTGGTTAGAAGCTCCAAACTGAATAAAGTACCTTAGCCAATTTAGCACAGCAAGATCTCATAAATAGCTATTGATTAGAAAATCTGTTTTTTGGACATAACACTGGGAAAATGCGCATATTCTTTTTTGAATCATGCCAAGGGATCTTTTACATCAACCTGAGGGAGCAGGGCATTGGTTTAACATCACAAAAAAAAATGATGCACACTTGATTTGTATATTCTGCTGAGAATCTCCTTGTGATTGTACAGAACAATGATACAACACAGCATAAGATAGGCAATGGTGATGCTAGAAGAAATCCTGGGGACAGTGTTGCTAAAAGGTTCTGAAAAGGACAGCTCAGCACTTGCCTAAATGCATATTTTATTGGGGCATAACACATCAGCGTTTCAGAAGGAACCTCTTCATTAAATTGCACACTTTCTGGATTCTATTCATTTTGCTCCTTGAAATGAAACTTTTCAGAGCATGTAGCACACACTAATGATCTTGGAGCATTTAAGGGTCTGTACTGTAAGGCACCCCCTGATCTCTCCAGACATCTGATGCTCAGCTTCAAAATGCAATGGTGTGCTAAATAATGGCTCTGGTAGTTGTACTAGCCTTGTTCTGTCTGTACTCAGCTCTGTTAGCATCTGGCATAAAGCGATCAATAGCCATGGCTGAAGTGGGTAGCCTTGGTCTCCCAGGATCCCTCCTTCTACTCTATCTTCCCCTTCAAACAAGCCTGGCACAAGATGATTTGTGCCAAGCAAATGCATTGTGGGAGTGGTTAGGCACTGGATATTGATCTCCATGATTCTGTTCTAATAGCCGTACACCAGCTGGATACAAATGGTAGATCCCCTTCTGTTCCTTTAGGCTGCAGGGATACAGACAGTGTTCTAAATGGTGACTGAACACCCAAATAGATGCAATCAATCACTGCTTGACTTCTAACACTGCTGCTTTGGTCAGTAATGTTAGCGACAAAACCACTGGCCCTCCTGTAAAATAGCATTTCCCTCATCTATATGTAATGAACTGGGTGGTATTGAAATAACCCCAGTATTAGTCAGGAAGAAGCCAAAAGGACAAAACTTATGGTCACAGTAACATTAACAATCAGCAGAATTACAAATACTGGCTATGGATCTCCAGTTTGCATAGGTCAGTCACTGACTCCAATTAAAACCTTGCCTCCTAAAGTAGTTCCTTCAATCAATGTGCTTGGGATGCTACGCCCAATGGATAGTGCACCTTAGGTCCAGATAGTATAGTAATTCTTTAATGTCACCTTACATCTGTGGCAACCAACTCCTGCAGCTGCTTTTCTTCCTTATCCAAATCTAATATCAGGGGGTGTTCTTAATGCAATCTCCATTGTGCTGCGTCTATAGAACAACTCCTGTCAAAATCAGCTACTGTGGAGCTCTCCTCTCCAACAGATAGTGGCTGAACTCCAATAGCCAAATTACATAGAAGCAAAGAAGGCATCAAATGTGTGATGACAAAGCTCACCAAAATTAATTGTTCCCCTCTTAGCCGAATGTTCTGTTGGTATTAACAGGCTCTTCTGCCTCCCTTGTTCACATTAGTGCACAGAATTCTTCTCCTACTGCCAGCAATATGGTCAGCATTGTTGTTTGTTATTTGCTGGGGAGGGCTTGGTTGCAGCCGCCACATTGGTGTCGTGAATAAAATGTTTCTTTGACCATTTTGCATTGGCATCTTGAGTATGATTGTGGACTTTCACGGAGATGTGGCATTATGGTGGCACATAGTATTAGCTACATCTTTCATCTTCCTCCAATTGAAGAGACCCGATTCATTATGATCCACTGACGTGTGGTTCTTGCCATGCTTCCTCCATCGTGGATGTGGCTGGCTATTTGTGGCCTTGCCAGGCTCCTGTTCCTCGCTTGCCTCCTCCCGATGTGAGGCTCCAAGTCTGCTTGCAGGAAGTGGCACATCTCTCTCAGCACTTCCTCTGGGAAGCACATCTTTCTCACACACTGCTCCTCAGAGAGGTGGAGCTATGAGTGTAATGTATATAAGAACTCCACGAGGCTGAGTACGGTGAGCTAAACTTAGTATGACCTTCTTCATTACAACTCCAGAGTGCCTAAACAACATGGCAGCCAATCTTTTATACCAGCCAGCCACATCCACAGTGGAGGAAGCATGGCAATGTTGCCGGTGCAAGAACCACACGTGTGTGCAGGTGACCATTAGGACTCCAACAGTCGCGCCCTCTGGTGGCAAGTATTACATAGTTACATACATAACATTACTCCGGCTGCAATTATCTTAAATAGTTTAGGAAGAAATTTCAGAGTTGAATATTTATTAAACATTTTGTGCTATCCTTATCCCTCAGAGAGTCTGAATAATTGTGGTTTAGTCTACAGCCATACAAATTGTACAGGGCTGTTTAAAGGGTGGGTTTCAAGGGACAAATATTTCTTTCTACATTTCCTGTAATCTTAAATCAAAGGTTTCATCACTGAATGCTGAATACCATTGTATTTTGTCCAAATTTGCCAAAACTACTTGCCATTTTTTAACCTATATTATAAATATACAAGTGACAATATACAAGTGAATTCAATGAGTTGTGACTTCCAGCACAGAACTTTGCACAACAGAAGTGCTTGTCATGAATTTGGGCATGAAGATCAACTCCAGAACGTTTCTGTAGACAGAAAACTATGTGAGCCTTGAATTCGGCATGATCTCCACAGCCAAGTTCCCACTGCATGCTCCCATTGTGTAGAGCAAGATCCTACAAATCGCCTGGGAGGACAGATGCACCAACGTTAGTGTCCTCGCCCAGGCCAACATCCCAGCATTGAAGCACTGACCATACTTGATCAGCTCCGCTCGGATGCCTGTTCGTATGCCTGACATGAGACTCCCAAAGCAAGCGCTCTACTCGGAAATCCTTCACAGCAAACGAGCCAAAGGTGGGCAGAGGAAATGTTGCAAGGACATCCTCAAAGCCTCCCTGATAAAGTGCAACATCTCCACTGACACCTGGGAGACCCTAGCCAAAGACCGCCCTTAGTGGAGGAAGTGCATCAGGGAGAGCGCTGAGCTCCTCGAGCCTCGTCGCCGAGAGCATGCAAAAATCAAGCGCAGGCAGCGGAAAGAACGTGCGGCAAATCAGCCCCACCCACCTCTTCCCTCAACGACTATCTGTCCCAGCTGTGACAGAGATTGTAGTTCTCGTATTGGACTGTTCAGCCACCAAAGAACTCACTTCAGCAGTGGAAGCAAGTCTTCCTCGATTCCGAGGTACTGCCTATGATGATGATGATGTGTAGAACTTTGCCCCGGGAGCATTAACTTGTAAAACTTTATTGCATAATATGCTACTTGACTGTTTGTTGTCCAAAGTTTTACTGCACAGGTATGTAATAAATAAATAATGAGTGAATAACAGTGGACTATTTTCTGAGTTTCACTCTAACAATATGCGGCCCACCTGCCAACATGATAGAGAATTCAAACAGGCTGCATTTAGACAGGCTGTGAAAATTCACAGATACCAAGTCAGAGATGCTACGTGAGTGGGAGCATGTTGCATTAAGTCATCAATCAACTTGACATTTTAGGTCCTTGGGTTCGAGCCAATTAAAAGGTTAAAAGACTATTAATTGAGCCAATAAGGTCAAAGAAGATGAGTTCTTTTCTGTAAATTGAATCCGGTATAAATACAGCTATTTTGGTCATGTGATATCAGAAGGACAAAGACCTGGCTTAAAGCCAAGAGCTTGTTACTGCGGCCAAAATAAAGTGACATTAAAACTACAATCAGAGTTCGTATTTCATTGGAAATTAAGAGATCTAACAATTTTGGCATCACGAACACGATCGCTGAGGAAAGAATCTGAATTTTGGACATCGGACCTACATACTGAGGTAAGGACTCCTCTTTATAAAAGTCCTCGGTCAAAAGTCTAAATTCGCCTCTCCTTCTACGCGATTCCGAAAGCCTCCGGTTTGCGAACCCTCCGGTTGGTAGTCGGCTCGAAGTCCCATAGACGTCTAACTTCGGCTGTGTGTTAGTTAATTAATCACCGACCCACTGATCGGCTAGAAAGCCTACGACTCGAGATCCCAGTAAAGAAATCAGTATTATGGCAGCAGGAGATAAGAGCAAAGAATTGCCTACAACTGTTAAAGGTGGGCAAGCACCACCTGAAGTTTCGCTAGATTTAATTCTCGAACAGTTGAAAGAATACATAGAGCAACAATTCAACTTATCTAAAACCTGTATTAAGATCGAACAAAAGTACGGAACCTCCAAAGAACAATGGTCCTTGGACGAGATTAAAAGGGTCTGGGGAAAAACGACCCATATGAAAAATAAAGAGCGAACTAGATGGTCCCTAGCGGTTATGGGCCAGATTCGAAACCGGAATGAAATTATAATGCGTTCCCAACATGATCGAGAACTGACCAGTACAAAGGATCAATTGCAAGCAGTTTGTGCACAGCTGCGACAGAAAAAGCTTGAACTTGAAAAGCTGGAAGCGGAAGTTAAAGATCTTAAAGGTGAAATTAAAGAATGGAAAAAATCATTAGGTCAAGAGACAGTAATAGGAAAAGGAAAATGTATTGATCAATTCCCAGGGTTCCCATGTTTGGATAAATTAAAAGCGCAAACCCGAAGACATGACCGAGGAATAGATACGGTTTCTGAATCCTCCGACAATACAGTGTCGGAGGATGATGAAGAACTAGGGATGCGCTTTGCCCCATTTAAAAAAAGACGAGTTGTAGTCAAATCAGAAGAGACTGCGGATGAGGGCAGAACCAAAAAAACAAAGAGAAGGGTGTATGCACAATACTTAGTTCATGCTCCGGCAGACCCAGAGAAAATTGATAAATGGTCCAAGGAATTGCCCAATTCAAAGAAAGGGGGAGTAAAAACGTGGGACCAATTGGACCGCTTAAGAAATATATATCAACTTCATCCCTGGGATGGAGTGCAAATTTTGACCATAATGGTGCCAAAAACACAGGGAAGAAAATTGCACGACAAGGTAGATGAAGCTTTGGGGCAGAATGAGCAAGAATTAGACGCAGGGTGGGAGGCGATTAAACACTGGCTGCAAGCCTTCAGTCCAGCGAAGACAGACTGGGGAAAAATTGCAGCCTGCCAACAGAAAGGAACAAAGGAGGTCCTGGAGTATGACGAGCGGTTTAGATGCACGTGGCTAGAACATTCGGGTATGAATAATACGGATGAGGAAGTGGATGAACAAGTGTTTGGACCCCTGAAAGCAGCTTTCGTGGCAGGTCTAAAGCCAGAACTGTCCAAAATGCTTAAGGTAGTGTTACTGGACTGGGAAGGGAGAGAAACTACCTTTGCAGCATTGGTGGATCGATGCAACTAATTAGATCGGGATATGGGAGCTAAAGTCCGAGCTGTACAGGCTATGGGATGGAAATCCCAGGATTCCGATAAACAGTCATTTGGAAAATTACCCGGAAAATGTCATTATTGTGGGAAAGAAGGTCACTGGGCCAAGACGTGCAGGGCAAAACAGCAAGGTCGTAGCTGGGGAAGAGGACACAGCCAGGGATACAATTCAGCCAACAAGCCAGGCTTGTCACAAGATAACGACCTCATAGAAGCATTTAAGCGACTGACAGTACAACAACAGAAGGAGTTACTTGGGATAGCAAAAAACTATTAGAGCCCACCCTGGCCCCCCTCCTCGCACTAATACAACAAAGGGGAGATGGGCTATATATAACTGTGAGGGTGGGCGATAAGGATGTGGACTGTCTTTTAGACACAGGGGCGGAATTAACATGCTTACCCCTACAATATGGAGACTTTTTGCCGTTGGATGGTAGGGCACGTACAGCATATGGAGTTGGGGCCATAAAATGGAAATTAAAAGGACAACACAGGTACTTATAGGGCTGGGTCCACATGAACTAACCATGCCGGTCTGGATAGGCCCAGTAGATCAACCCCTTTTGGGAATGGACGTTCTAATCCAAATAGATACATCGTTGCATTTCGAGGATGGTTACATGGTCAATTAGAACTTTGAAGAAAGAAGAATTAAAGGAACACCCGATATGGGCTAAAGACAAGAACGATTGTGGCCTACTCCAGATGGAGCCTGCGTCATTTACCGGGACCAAGCCTCCATGCACTAAACAGTATTCCATCAATCCAACTGCCATCGCGGAATCTTACCATTTATTCAGCAATTGGAGAAACAAGGGATGCTTATTAAAATGCATAGCTCCTCCAATAGCCCCGTGTGGCCGTTACAGAAATCTAATGAGACTTGGCGTTTGACTGTCGATTATAGGAAAGCTAACCAGTGTATTGATCAAAAAGCTCCTTTGGTCCCATATCCCTCCACCATTTTTAATGCCCTCAAACCGGTACATAAATATTTCTCGGTTATAGATATGGCCAACGGATTTTGGTCGGTGCCTCTGGCACCGGAGGTTCGACAGTGGTTTGCTTTCACGGTCCAAGGACAACAGTATACTTGGACCCGGTTACCGCAGGGTTTCCACAACAGCCCTATGGTATTCCACATGGCTTTACAAAGCCATTTGCGAGAATTACCTCCCGTCATCCACAGTCATCCAATATGTAGACGATATCCTGCTAGCTTCAAACACGGAAGACCAGCATGAACAAGATTTACGAGCTTTGCTGGACCACCTTCAGCTGAAAGGACATAAAGCCAGCATCGACAAAGCACAAATATCCCAAGAAGAGGTTGTATACCTGGGACAAAAGATTTCACAAGGAAAGAGAGAACTTACCCAGGATAGAACTGCAGCCATTCGGGCTGCTAAAAAACCCACCACTATTCAGGAACTAAGGTCTTTTTTGGGATTGTGTAACTTTAACAGAAATTGGATTGACTCCTTCACACAGCTTGCTCAGCCATTGCTTGATATTTTAAAGGGGAAACGTGCCTCTAAAGAAGCCATCACCCTCACTAAGGAACAGCAAGAGGCCTTCCTGAGTTTGAAAAAGGCTTTGTGTTTGGCACCGGCTCTGGGAATCCCCGAGAGTGGTAAGCCATTTACCCTGTTTGTCCATGAGAAAGAAGGATATATGACAGCTACACTGACACAAGAACATGGGGATCGGCAAAGACCTATTGGCTATTATTCGGCAAAACTGAATGCGGTAGCTCTCGGATGGGGAAGTTGCCTAAGGGCTATGGAAGCTACATGTCGAGCGGTAATGATCACTGCGGGTCTAGTCCTCGACCAAAAGCTGATTGTCAAGTGTCCCCACCCCGTATACACTTTGCTGTCTATGAATAGAATGTCTCAGGTGATGGCAGCTAGATGGACCCGCTGGACAGCAGTTTTGGAAGCTCCTAATCTCCATATCGTCCGGGCCAGCCCGGTTAATCCCGCAACTATGCTCCCGATGTCAGAATCGAGGGAGCAAGAGGGGGGAGAATGTGAAGAGCATGACTGCGTGGAGATTTTAAAAGAAACAGAAGAAGCAGCCTTAGCAGCAAAGGAGCCTCAGCACAACCCAGACCTCATCCTGTTTACAGATGGTTCCTCCTTTGTTGACAATAGTACCAGAAAAGCAGGATGGGCAGTTACAACCTTATATGAGGTAGTGGCAAAAGGATGTTTACCCTCAGGAACGTCAGCACAACAGGCCGAGTTACGGGCCCTGTCAGAAGCATGTCGAATAGCAGAAGGACAGATTCGCATTATGCTTTTGGAGTCGTTCACGACTTTGGTCTGTTATGGCGGAAAAGAGGATTCCTCACTGCTGATGGTACACCTATCCGAAATGGAAAAGAAGTCCGAGACTTACTAGAGGCCATACAATTACCTCAGGAAGTGTCCATCCTGAAGTGTAAGGCCCATACCAAGGAAAATACCACAGA
This sequence comes from Pristiophorus japonicus, assembly GCF_044704955.1. Lineage (NCBI taxonomy): Eukaryota > Metazoa > Chordata > Chondrichthyes > Pristiophoridae > Pristiophorus > Pristiophorus japonicus. The sequence continues at coordinate 53,707,392 of NC_091986.1, read as the reverse complement.
AGCACAGGGAAATGCCCTAGCCGACCAGGCAGCTAAAGATGGCGCCTCACAGGGCGTTCCTCCAGAAGAACCAACACAGATGTGCAGATTGAAAGCACTCAGGACTCTGACACGAGACCTTCAAACAATGCAAGGCGAGTGCTCCCGAGAGAAAAAATGGACATGGATTGAGGCAGGACTTAAGCTGTGAAGATGGTGTCTGGAGACAAAGAATTACTGACAAGCCAGTCGCGCCACAAGTGCTTATGCCTTTTTTAGCCCAACAGATCCACTCGTGGGGACACTTGGCCTCACAACAGAAGACGGCACGGTTTCAGAAAAGCTGGTGGGGTCAGGGATTTAAAAAACATGCCCAGCTGGTAACAGACTGCTGTGTGGTCTGCCAGAAAAATAATTCTGGACCCATCACGGTAATGCCCCAACTGAGGCCCCCTGCCCCTGTCGGACCATTCCAGCATCTGCAGGTTGATTATATATCTCTTTCTTCATGCCCAGGATACACTAACATTCTTGTCATGGTCGACAGATTCTCTAGATGGGTAGAAGCTGTCCCAACTAAAAGAGCCACAGCCAATCACACTGCAAAGGTCTTGTGTAAGGATTACATTCCCCGATGGGGAGTTCCGAGTCGCATTGACTCAGATCAGGGAACACATTTCACAGGTGCTGTCTGCCAAGAAGTCTGTAGGTTACTGAACATTACGTGGGATTTACACTGTTCTTATCATCCACAATCATCAGGACTAGTGGAACGAGTGAATCGAACTCTGAAACAACGGCTTACCAAATATCACCAAGAAGGAACACCATGGCCCCAGGCACTACCAATAGTGCTATGTAGCATTAGGGCAACCCCAAACAGAACTACAGGTCTAAGCCCATTTGAAATTATAACAGGAAGACCCATGTCACTGCCAGGAACTATCGATTTACGGAAAGCTGATGTTCACTTAATGAGTGACACTTTGTGATCATACTGTCAGAACTTAACTAATGCTATTAGTTCTGTTTTCCGACAGGTATCGGCAGCTTGGGGTAATCCACCCGAAGGAGGACACGACATCATCCTGGGAGTCTGGGTGTATGTGAAAAAGTTGCATAAAGAACCTTTGGGTGCCAAGTGGGAGGGACCTTATCAAGTGTTATTGACCACCCAGGCAGCTGTTAAAGTCCAAGGAAAGAAAGCCTGGATCCACACTTCACACGTTAAACGAGCACCTGTAACTGAAGCTGAAATCTAATAAGGACAATTACTTTTTGCGAAAATGTATAAATTTACTGTATTATTGATTGTAGGTATTCTAGGCATAGGCCTACTTCTTACTAGCCGACCCTCTGCACCAAGGGGAAATAGTAGTGTAGCAAGGGAATTACATGTAAATACCTTTTTATATATGTCATACATTTATGCCAAACAAGGTAACATTTCTAGTTGTTGGATGTGTGCGCATATTCCTATTCACTCAAAGGGAGGGATTCCCTTGAGGCCAGTTCCCTTGAATATCTCGGAAATGGCTGAGTGGATAATTAATCAAAACAAAACAGGCAATGCGTTTCAGGATACGGAAAACTGGGCACGTAAATGGAAGTCAGCAGGTTGCAATCTGACTACCTTTGAAGGGGGATACCAACCGTGCTACAATAATTCCAAACGGCCCCCATTTTTTGTTATCACTAATACAATGGGAATAGGAAGACCGGGGGAATCGGTCTGTCTGATTAGAAACATCAAAAGAGGCCAAAATATGGGGTATAGTAACTGCTCCCGGAATTATAATATAATCAAGCCACGGAATCGTCCAAACTGGGCCGATGTGGGAATTTTTAACGTAACGGGGATTCTGAATAAAACAGATGGAAAAGCCTGGACAGGCCCCGGAGTGTGGCTGACAAAAAAACAGCTAACATTCATTGCCTATAATGGCACCTATTGGGTGTGTGGCCACAAGGCCTACCCTTGGCTGCCCCATAATTGGACAGGATCCTGCTATTTAGCCTACATTGTGCCTTATATGTATCATATAAAGTCACTGTCGGAACATTTACACCGTCCTATGAGAGCTATCACAGAAACAGAGAGGTTCTTTGCCATTCTGATCCCCAGGTATGGGACCGTCAGACTGGCAAGGGCATCCGTTGTGGAACGGGTAGCCAATGATACCTCAGAGGCCCTTGTTAAAATCAATGCAGAAATGGTAGCAATCCGCACAGTAGCCCTACAGAATAGACTGGCCCTTGATTACATCCTGGCTGAAAAGGGAAGTACTTGCGCCCTACTCAGAACTGAATGTTGCACATATATCCCAGATAGATCCAAAGAAATTACCCACTTAGCGGAGCATATCCAAAAAGAGGTAGAAAAACTTAAGCAACCCCCATCATTCACTTTGTGGAGCGGTGCCACTGAATGGCTAGGTTCAATCGGAACATCATTGGTGGAAGGTTTAATTCTATTTTTTGTAATTATTTTACTTTTATATTGTTTGTTTATGTTGATTAAATGTTGTTGCGATTAGGCGGCTGTAGCTGCTGTCCCGCATGTGAGACACCTTGCAGGTCCCAGCAGACCGTCTGTACATGGCACAGGGGTATGTTATGCTTAAGCGAAGGTTGTTTACTGGTTGAATTAAGATATTGATTTGGATTAAATTGGAATAAGGTTAATTAACCTACTAAAACCAGACTTCCATTGTGGCCACGATGGAACTCAGGTTGGTGTAAATTTGTGTGGAAGCTACTAGTCCGGACATGTGGCGAAACACATCAACAAATTTTAGAAGGAAACTCTATTAACATGTATGAAATTATTTTGTAGAATGTTGAACCAGTAAAGCTGATGTTTTATGATTCAGTTTGTGAAAGAATCAAAGGGGGGATTGATAGAGAATTCAAACAGGCTGCATTTAGACAGGCTGTGAAAATTCACAGATACCAAGTCAGAGATGCTATGTGAGTGGGAGCATGTTGCGTTAAGTCATCAATCAACTTGACATTTTAGGACCTTGGGTAGCGAGCCAATTAAAAGGTTAAAAGACTATTAATTGAGCCAATAAGGTCAAAGAAGGCGAGTTCTTTTCTGTAAATTGAACCCGGTATAAATACAGCCATTTTGGTCATGTGATATCAGAAGGACAAAGACCTGGCTTAAAGCCAAGAGCTCGTTACTGCGGCCAAAAAATAAAGTGACATTAAAACTACAATCGGAGTTCGTATTTCATTGGAAATTAAGAGATCTAACACAACTGCACATCAAGAAACCATGGGTAAGTCGCACATGCTTTTCCATCTGCTAATTTTAAAAGATAGACGATCATGTGCAGTGTCCAGTGGGTGATTGACCATTTTTATTATTCTCAGGATGTGGGCATCACTGGCTTTTATTGCCCATCCCTTGTAATGGTGAGCCATCTTCTTAAAGCACTACTGGCAGTTTGATACAACTGAGTAGCTTTATGGCTTGCTAGATCATTTCAGAGGGCAGTTAAGAGCCAAAATAAGAAGGACACGTTTCTTTCCCTGAAGAACATTAGTGAACCAGTTGAGTTTTTATTATAATCTATCAACTACCAACTTTTTATTTCCAGGTTCCTTTTTTGAATTCAAGTTCTCAAACTGTGATGGTGGGATTTGAGCTCATGGGCCGCGATTTTTCCTACTGGGCCGGGGTCGAGGCGTGTGACTTCAGGTACAAACTGGAACCCTGCTCTCATCTTCATCCGGCTCTCTTCAAGTGATTTTCCATTGATTGGGCTTGTTGAGCCCTTCCTGCGAGGTTCCCAGCCAATTAAAAGGAAGCGAGTCTGATGACGCCATTTGATGATGTGTCATCAGCTGGTTTCTTTAAAGGGACCGTGGGCACATACATTTTGACAGTGGTGGTGTCAGAGTTCTACAGCATTGAGGTGTGACAAGCACTGCACAAGGGTGCACAGCTACACCCAGGCTCTCCCATGACTTCCTCCACATGCTTATGGAGGAAGTCACAGCATGCAGGGAGGTTCTCTTCCCTTCCAATAGGCCTAAGAAACCTCCCCAGGACACCAACGCAGCCTGGTTGCACATTGTACAGGAGGTCACAAGTAGCAATGTCGTCAGGAGGACCAGGCCTTTCAATTACCTCAAACCTTTCAATTACCTCAGCAGATCATGACATGTTACTGCAAAGCCACACTCAACCTCATCCTGTTGTGCCACTCATCACATTCTCATCACATCCCCCCCCCACCTCCCTACCCTACTCCTGCACATCCTTACTCACACCAACTTACCTTGCATCTCTACCCATCCCTCTCTCTTTATCTACATTATCACATCCCCATCTCACTAGTCACCCCTCACACTCACCGTCATCCTTGTCCAATCATACCAACTAACAACCCACAAGGATAGACACTTGGGTGTTTTCGTCAATTTTCATGTAGAGTTTCTGCTAATGTGTTGTCAAATGAATTGAGCTTGAGTCAGTTTAATTCATAGGTGAATCAATTCAAACCCAGGGCTGGTTTGCTTAAAGTATGAAATCAACATGAAAAGCGAACATTACTCACAAATGTTTTCCTATTAAAAACAGTACTGATGGAGAAGGTTGTGGAAATCATTGAAAAAAGCCAAATCTGATGATGAACAATTACAGACAGAGCTATGTAAATCCCGTCATAAACTGAAGCCTTAGCTCAACTGATAGTTCAGGTGTGAAATCTGCTGCCCAGTGTGAATTGAGCCATACATACCAAATCGGACCCTGCTGTTAATACCAGGTTTTGCATTAGATGTTCCCAGCCAATAAGGGCACTGCAATTAGCCTTGGTGCCCCTAAGCTAAGGTCGAGAAAAATCATCCCAGGTTCACAGTCCTAATCACTATTCAAAGTGAGTATCAGTTGCGAACAGAACTTGGCTTGGCTATGATGGCACCCATATTGAATAGCCTACAAAGACTCAAAGGGGTAGAGTTTGACTTTGCAATCAGGTAAAATGGTGAGTTGGCAGCCTGTTTTACATCTCTCCCAATGAAATAAGAATCAGATGAGATGTAAAACGGGTTGCCGATTCACTGTCACATGTTTCACACTATTGCAAAAAGTCAAAATCTATCCTCATGTGTAGACTGTGCCATGATAAATGCTCACTGCAAGCAGGTATCAGCATGTGAAACCATTCACCAGAATGTGTCACTGCAGTCAGGTTAGAAAACTGGAAGCAAAGACAAAAACATTTGCAGGAAATTAATTGAAATCGCCAAGGAGTTATATGATGTAGCTGAAGATGTCAATGTGTTCCCTTTATCAGTTGTTTAAGTACTGAGCAGATAGGCATGTTATTGTGGAGCACTTTTATTTAGATACAGGGTTCCACTTAATATAACATTTTAACCTTGGCTCTTGAGAACTGAATTATATCAAGGGAGCACTATATCAGTTTTCAAGTCAATGATCAAGTAGTTGCTGCTTTTATTATCTTTCTTTAGTCTGATATATCTTTTGGAAATAACAGTCGTTCTCCCCATAGGAGAGAAGAGTGGTGTCTGGGAACAACATTACTGCTAATACTATACAAGTGCCACACTAATTTTCTTGCCTTTTAATCAAAATCAGGGCCTGGAGTTTCCACTCGATTGATCTGTTTTTTTCAGCTCAATTTGCCCCAAATCGGCCAAGCCAACACAAAAGATTAAGGAATTTCAAGCTCAAATTACATTCAGCGCAAATCAAATTTCTGCAATCTTTTGCATTAGTTTAAAAATCATCAGTTAAATCAGAAACGAGGGTCCTGAACTTAAGGAAAGCTAACTTCAACGGCATGAGGCGTGAATTGGCTAGAATAGACTGGCGAATGATACTTAAAGGGATGACGGTGAATAGGCAATGGCAGACATTTATAGATCACATGGATGAACTTCAACAATTGTACATCCCTGTCTGGAGTAAAAATAAAACAGGGAAGGTGGCTCAACTGTGGCTAACAAGGGAAATTAAGGATAGTGTTAGATCCAAAGAATTGGCCAGAAAATACAGCAAACCAGAGGACTGCGAGAAATTTGGAATTCAGCAGAGGAGGACAAAGGGTTTAATTAGGAGGGGGAAAATAGAGTACGAGAGGAAGCTTGCCGGGATCATAAAAACTGACTGCAAAAGCTTCTATAGATATGTGAAGAGAAAAAGAGTAGTGAAGACAAACGTTGGTCCCTTGCAGTCGGACTCAGGTGAATTTATAATGGGGAACAAAGAAATAGCAGACCAATTGAACAAATTCTTTGGTTCTGTCTTCACGAAGGAAGACACAAATAACTTTCCGGATGTACTAGGGGACCGAGGGTCTAGTGAGAAGGAGGAATTGAAGGATATCCTAATTAGGCGGGAAATTGTGTTGGGGAAATTGATGGGATTGAAGGCCGATAAATCCCTGGGGCGTGATTGTTTGCATCCCAGAGTACTTAAGGAAGTGGCCCGAGAAATAGTGGATGCATTGGTGATCATTTTCCAACAGTCTATCGACTCTGGATCAGTTCCTATGAACTGGAGCGTAGCTAATGTAACACCACTTTTTAAAAAGGAGGCAGAGAGAAAACGGGTAATTATAGACTGGTTAGCCTGACATCAGTAGTGGGGAAAATGTTGGAATCAATTATTAAGGATGAAATAGCAGCGCATTTGGAAAGTAGTGACAGGATCGGTCCAAGTCAGCATGGATTTATGAAAGGGAAATCATGCTTAACAAATGTTCTGGAATTTTTTGAGGATGGTCAAGGAAGAACCAGTGGATGTGGTGCATTTGGACTTTCAAAAGGCCTTTGACAAGGTCCCACACAAGAGATTGGTGTGCAAAATCAAAGCACATGGTATTGGGGGTAATGTACTGGCGTGGATAGAGAATTGGTTTGCAGACAGGAAGCAGAGAGTTGGGATAAACGGGTCCTTTTCGGAATGGGAGGCAGTGACTAGTGGCATGCCACAGGGCTCAGTGCTGGGACCCTAGCTCTTTACAATATACATCAATGATTTGGATGAAGGAATTGAGTGTAATATCTCCAAGTTTGCAGATGACACTAAACTGGATGGTGGTGTGAGCTTTGAGGATGATGCTAAGAGGCTGCAGGGTGACTTGGACAGGTTAAGTGAGGGGGCAAATGCATGGCAGATGCAGTATAATGTGGATAAATGTGAGGTTATCCACTTTGGTGGCAAAAACACGAAGGCAGAATATTATCTGAATGGCGGAAGATTAGGCAAAGGGGAGGTGCAACGAGACCTGGGTGTCATGATTCATCAGTCATTGAACGTTGGCATGCAGGTACAGCAGGCGGTGAAGAAGGCAAATGGCATGTTGGCCTTCATAGCGAGGGGATTTGAGTATAGGAGCAGGGAGGTCTTACTGCAATTATACATGGCCTTGGTGAGGCCTCACCTGGAATATTGTGTTCAGTTTTGGTCTCCTAATCTGAGGAAGGACGTTCTTGCTATTGAGGGAGTGCAGCGAAGGTTCACCAGACTGATTCCCGGGATGGCTGGACTGACATATGAGGACAGACTGGATCAACTGGGCCTTTATACACTGGAGTTTCGAAGGATGAGAGGGGATCTCATAGAAACGTATAAGATTCTGACGGGACAGGACAGGTTAGATGCGGGAAGAATGTTCCCGATGTTGAGGAAGTCCAGAACCAGGGGACGCAGTCTTAGGATAAGGGGTAGGCCATTTAGGACTGAGATGAGGAGAAACTTCTTTACTCAGAGAGTTGTTAACCTGTGGAATTCCCTGCCGCAGAGAGTTGTTGATGCCAGTTCATTGGATGTATTCAAGAGCGAATTAGATATGGCCCTTACGGCTAAAGGGATCAAGGGGTATGGAGAAAAAGCGGGAAAGGGGTACTGAGGTGAAGGATCAGCCATGGTCTTATTGAATGGTGGTGCAGGCTCGAAGGGCCGAGTGGCCAATTTCTGCACCTATTTTCTATGTTTCTATCATGCTCGAAGATATCCCCACCCCCAGATCAAATTAATCACCATTGCAAGTATCAGCTAATTGTTCCCATTTGCGGACCTTGAAGGGGGCTCCTTTTTTAGGCACAAGAACACTAATAGACAACTTAGTGGTGAAATTGCCCATTTTTGAGAGGCCCATTAGTGGGAGGCGCTAATGGGGCAGAAGAGACTTTTTGCCCGGTGGCAGGGGGCTGCGGGGGGGGGGGGGGGGGCGGGGGTGGCGGTTACCGGCTCCCGGGAAATTGCCCGGGAGTTTGAAAAGCCGCTACCACAGCAGCTCGGCTCCCCGCCAGTAGTGCTCCGGGCCGCTGCACAACCGACGATCACATCATCGCCATGCACACCAACCTCGCGCTGACCCCTTACCCCGCAGCTCACGAGGCTGGCAGGAATGGATGCCAATACCAAATCCTCCATTGCCGATTCCCAACCTTTCCCCCCCTCGATCCCCAATACGCCATTGCCAATTCTCGCTCCCCTGCGATCCCCGATCCTTTACTGCCGTTTACCGACACCCACCCCCCACACACCCGGACCGAACCCACACTACCAATCCACATTTGCAGGCTTATTTGGAGTGTAATTTGCACCTGGATCAACGATAATGCCCAAAGTGGAAAATTTTGGCCAAGATCTCCAAGTCAATTTGAAACTCCAACGCCAGAGTTGTGTGCAAGGCTGCTTTAAATATAGGCATTGGAAATGAATCATCAATGATGTAATCAGACCCGCACCCTGTAATAGGGCTGAGAAACATGCATGGATGATTTAATTTGGGCCATTACTTGGAAGAGCAGGCTGATCAAGTCATCGCGTTCCTGACCCGCTACGACTCCAAAGGGAAAATTCCGGCTGAAGAGTCTGGTGCTCAAAACTCTTGGGAGGAATTTTAACCACAAATTGGGTGGGTGGAGGCCTGGCAGTCGTTAAATTGTTAAAAATATGAATCCTGACCTAAGCCCTTCTCCAACCCGCGCCCAGGAGGCTGGGAGCCTACTCTTTATGGGTGACCCTAAATTCTTAAATAATGCCCCCTAGTTCTAGATTCCACCATGAGTGAAAAACTCCTCTCTGCATCTAGCCCCCTCAGAATCTTATATGTTTCAATAAGATCACCTCTCATTCTTCTAAACTCCAATGAATATAGGTTCAACCTGCTCACTTTTCTTCATAAATCAACCCATTCATCTCAGAAATCAACCTAGTGAACCTTCTCTGAACTGCCTCCAATGCAAATATATTGGGTCCAGAGAGGATTTGGAGCCGGAGGAGCGGTGGGTGGGGGGTGGGGGAGCGGGAAGAGGATCGGGGGCTGGAGGAACAAGATGGGGGGGTGGGTACATTGCAAGTCAACAAGATCCATGGCACAGCCCTGGACAACATGGACCACTTTCCATACCTCGGGAGCCTATTATCAGCAAGGACAGACATCGACGATGAGGTTCAACACCGCCTCCAGTGCGCAGCGCAGCCTTCAGCCGCCTGAGGAAAAGAGTGTTCGAAGATCAGGCCCTCAAATCTGGCAGCAAGCTCATGATCTACAGGGCTGTAGTGATACCTGCCCTCCTGTATGGCTCAGAGACATAGACCATATACAGTATATATCTCAAATCGCTGGAGAAATATAACCAACGATGTCTCCGCAAGATCCTGCAAATCCCCTGGGAGGACAGACGCACCAACGTTAGTGTCCTCGATCAGGCCAACATCCCCAGCATCGAAGCACTAACCACACTCGACTAGCTCTGTTGGGCGGGCCACATTGTTCGTATGCCTGACATAAGACTTCCAAAGCAAGCGCTCTACTTGGAACTCCTACACGGCAAGCGAGCCACAGGTGGGCAGAGGAAATGTTCCAAGGACATCCTCAAAGCCTCCTTGATACCGACACCTGGGAGTCCCTGGCCAAAGACTGCCCCAAGTGGAGGAAGAGCATCCGGAAGGGCGCTGAGCACCTTGAGTCTCATTGTCAGAGCATGCAGAAAGCAAGCGCAGGGGCCGGAAGGAGGATGCGGCAAACCAGACTCCCCAACACACCCTCTCCTTCAATGAATGTCTGTCGCACCTGTGACAGAGACTGTAATTCTCGTATTGGACTGTTCAGTCACCTCAGAACTCACTTTTAGAGTGGAAGCAAAACTTTCTCAATTTCGAGGGACTGCCTATGATGATGATGATCCCTCTTTAAATAAGGAGACCATAACTGTTCGCAATACTCCTGGTGTGGTCTCACCAATACCCAGTACAGTTGTAGCAGGACTTCCCTGCTTTTATACTTCATCCCCCTTGCAATAAAGGCCAACATTCCATTTGCCTTCCCGATTACTTGCTGTACCTACCTTTTTGTGTTTCATGCACAAGAACCCCCGGGTCCCTCTGTGCTGCAGCATTTTGCAATCTCTCTCCATTTAAATAATAATTTGGTTTTTTATTTTTTCTGCCAAATAACCTCACACTTTCCCACATTATACTCTATCTGCCAAATGTTTACCCACTCACTTAGCCTGTCTATATGCCTTTGCAGATTCTTTGTGTCATCCTCACAACTTGCTTTCCCACCCATCTTTATATCATCGGCAAACGTAGCTACATTATACTCAGTCCCTTCATCCAAGTCATTAATATAAATTGTAAATAGTTGAGGACCCAGCACCGATCCCTGCGACACCCCACTAGTCACTGTTTGCCAACCGGAAAATGACCCGTTTATCCCGACTCTCTGTTTTCTGTTAGTGAGCCAATCCTGTGAGCTATTACCCCCAACCCTGTGAGCTATTTTCTTGTGCAGTAACCTCTTACGTGGCACCTTATTGAATGCCTTTTGGAAATCCAAATACACCACTGGTTCCCCCTTATCCCCCGGCTTGTTACATCCTCAAAGAACTCCAGCAAATTTGTCAAACATGATTTCCCTTTCATAAAACCATGCTGACTCTGCTTGATTGAATTATGCTTTTCCAAATGTCCTGCTACTGCTTCCTTAATAATGGACTCCAGCATTTTCCCAATAACAGATGTTAGGCGAACTGGTCTATAGTTTTCTGCTTTCTGTCTCCTTCCTTTTTTAAATAGGGGTGATACATTTGCAGTTTCCAATCCGCTGGGACCTCTCCAGAATCCAGGGAATTTTGGTAGATTGCAACCAATGCATCCACTATCTCTGCAGCCACTTCTTTTAAGGCCCTAGGATGCAGGCCATCAGGTCCAGGGAACTTGTCCACCTTTAGTCCAAGTATTTTACCAAGTACTTACTCTTTAGTGGTAGTGTTTATTTTAAGAAACTCCCTCTCTATAGCCCCTTGATTATCTATTATTGGGATGTTTTTCACGTCTTCCATGAAGACCGATACAAAGTATTTATTCAAAGTCTCTGTCCCAACGTTTACTTTAGCTATTCTCTTCCTTTTTATATACCTGTAGAAGCTCTTACTATCTACTTTTATATTCCTTGCTAGTTTACTCTCATAATCCATCTTCTCTCTATTTTTGTTTAGTTGTCCTTTGCTAGTTTTAAAATAATTTACAATCCTCTGGCCTTCCTCTATTAATGTCTGTCACTGCTTATCAACTGTATTACACTTTAATCTATTTTCCCAGTCCACTTTAGCCAACTCTGCCTTCATACCTCTGTAATCGCCTTTATTTAAGATCAGGACACTGGTTTGAGACCCAACTTTCTTAACCTCCAACTGAATTTGAAATTCAACCATGCTATGATCACTCTTTCCTAAGAGAATCCTTTACTATGAGATCATTTATTAAACCTGCCTCATTACACAGTACCAGATCTAAGATAGCCTGCTCCCTGGTTGGTTCTGCAATGTACTGTTCAAGGAAACCATCACAGATACACTCTATGAAGTCTTCCTCAAGGCTACTTTGGCCAATTTGAATTGTCCAATCTATATGAAGATTAAAATCGCCCATGATTATTGCCGTATCTTTCTTACAAGCCTCTGTTATTTCTTGATTTATACTCCGTCCAACAGTGTAGCTACTTTTAGGGGGCCTATAGACTACTCCCACCAGTGACTTCTTCCCCTTATTATTTCTAATCTCCTCCCAAACTGATTCTACATCCTGATCTTCAGAGCCAATATCATTTCTCACTACTGCACTGATCTTATTCTTTAATAACAGAGCTACTCCACCTCATTTTCCTTTCTGCCTATCCTTCCGAAATGTCAAATACCCTTGAATATTCAGTTCCCAGCCTTGGTCACCTTGCAATCATGTCTCTATAATTGGCTATCAAATCATACCTATTTGTATTTATATCTACTGGTATTTGTATCTGTTTATATCTATTTGTGCCATCAACTCATCTATCTTGTTAAGAATGCTGCATGCATTCAGATAAAGAGCTTTTAATTTTGGATTTTTCCTATTTTTCCCTGCTTTGATCCCTTGACACAGTAAAATTTTAATTGCACTCCTTATCTATGTGACAAATTTAAATAGGTGTCTGATAAAGTTGGAATAATCCAGAATATTTACGTGAAGCCAGTAACTTTTTATTTTAAAAGACCCTACTGAGCCATATTAATCTACAAGAAATTATGATTTAAGAATATATGGGATTGCATAATAGCAGAATTGTGCTGCTTTGTTCCGAGGAAATTCGTGTGTGACTGATTTGCGCCAGTTTTACACCGAAACACCGCTATATATGAATTTATTTGATTGTTTGCGCCACTTCCAAAATGCATCCGCACAACCTTCTGCCACTCATTTACACAACCCCAACCCCACAGACAGAACAGCTCGCACAAAGTCACCTGATGTCAGCATAACTGAAGGAGTAACTGTATCTCTGTAACAATTATCTGTCAGAAGCTTTCATGTTTTGTAGCAAAGAGACACGTTTATGACTATTGATGCTTCCTTGTTCCATAATACCATTCTTATTTTCTTTTATAGAAATAATTTTAACCGATAAATAGAAACTGAAAAGTCTGGCTTAGATATTCAAATACTTTTCAAGATGTCCTCCAGTGCACCAACAACTTATTTAAATTAACAATTTAATCTGAGTACATGTCTTGCAAGATCCAGGGCATTCCTCATATTACTGAAGATGTGTAAGTTCTAAACAATTGAAATCATGATTGCTATTCAAATCTGTTTCTCTAAAATTCACAATCTGGCTTCCTGAATTAGTTGCACTTACCAAGGACTAATATAATGATAATCAAGTTTGATTATTTAAAGAAATATACAATGAAGTAAAAATGTTAACATACAAGTATATAGTTTTGATCAACTTTAAGATATGACTAAAACACACACAAATTTAAGTCTCTGTGTAGCCATTTAGAATATAGAAATTATAATGCGCGATAATATCACTGAATTTGCACTTGTTTTATGCCGTTTTTTTACATTCTGCCATAGGCAAATGAGCTTTGCAGGAAATTGATGCAGAAAATGACAAATTTCAAAGCAATTTCTGTGTGAGCGATATCCAGGAAATTACAGGCCAGAATTCTAAATATTTATCTCTCTGTAAGGTCTGTTTTAAATTTATTTTTATTCATTTCTATTTAAGTCCTCTGGTTATGCTTTTCTGGCTTAGTTTGAAGTATTTATCTAGGCATGCCTTCATATAGTGGATTTCTCAAGAATAGCTTGAACAAATTTAACTGTAAGAATCAAAGTGACTGATCATTACATAAAGAAATCTTACTTATAGTCTTGTAGTGAAAATTGGTATGAAACGAAAGCCTGATACTAAATCGGATCCAGTATGTCTGAAGATAAAGGACTCTTAAAAGAACACATTGTAAAAGGCCGTCTGGAGGTCATTTTGAACACCTGCATATGTCATGTTGTGGACAATGAGAAAAAACAAGCGAAGTGTTCATCAATTGTGGGTTGTATTTGTAAGAATCTATTGTTGACAAGCCACCATTGCAGAGGTGTGGTTTAATGTTAAAAACGGCTTTTAAAAGTTAGGCAGAATTCAGAGTGAAAAGAGACACAGCTCCACAGCACGTGGCCAAACCTTGCCGTTTGCTTCCTTGTGGCAACATCTCACTTGGTATCTCCTGACTGCTTTCTACCTCACAGCTTCATGTCTGTGCTGGTTTACAAATTGCCTGTATAGCAGATGACCTGGCTACAAGAGAAATCCATGCTACACTACAACAGTGTTCATCAAAATACTTGGAATCTTCCTGACAAGCTTGAGCCATCCATGAGTCGATAACTTTCATTTTGGGGTTAGTCTTATTATGCTCATAATAAAAGGATGAAACTGAGTATTGTGAACAATGAGTAAGTGTCACCGTAGCTCCTTTAATTAGACTCCAGAGTGCAGTTACAGCATGGGAGGCCTGCTTATATACAGTGCTCCCAAGGGATGCTGGGATCCCTTAGGACTCCAACAGGTAGGCCCTCTGGTAGTGGTATGATACAGGTTGCCAAGGGTAAGATACATAACATCACTCCCTCGTAATGTCAATAGTACACTTATTTACAGGGTGAGATGATCTGGGGATTTTCGTTCCCTTGTCGATCGTCTCGGTACAAATGCAGATGTGGGTGAGTTGGTTGGTTCTTCTCTGGGCTGCTGGTCAGCTGGCCTTGCCGGGTTGCTGGGGATGGTGAGTTCGGCTTCGTGGTCAACCGTGATGTCGGTTGCCACTTGTATGTGTGTTGGAGGGTCAAAGTTGGTGGTGTCCTCTTTGCGTTGCTCGTAGCTGTTAGTTAACCGCAATTTGGTTTGTTCCAAATTTGGTTTGGTCCAAATGCTTTCTGCACGTTAGTCCGTTGGTCAATTTGACCTGAAACATCCTACTCCCTTCTTTGGCTATGACCGTGCCAGCAAGCCATTTGGGACCATGTCCATAATTGAGTACAAACACAGAGTCATTGACCTCAATAACGCGTGACAAGTTTGCGCGATCATGGTACATGCTTTGTTGATGCCGCCTGCCCTCGACGTGATCATGGAGATCAGGGTGGACAAGAGAGAGCCTTACTTTGAGCACCCTTTTCATGAGCAGCTCGGCTGGGGGAACCCCGGTGAGCGAGTGGGGTCTGGTGCGGTAGCTGAGCAGGACCCGGGATAGCCGGTTCTGCAGGGAGCCTTCCGACACACGTTTCAAGCTTTGCTTCATGGTTTCAATTGCCCGTTCTGCCTAGCCATTGGATGCGGGCTTGAACGGGGCAGATGTGACATGCTTGATCCCATTGCGGGTCATGAATTCCTTGAATTCAGCACTGGTTAAACATGGCCCATTGTCACTGACAAGGACATCAGGCAGGCTGGTAGGCTTTCAATGGTGGCAGTAGATGTGCTTACAGACATTATTACACATTCAATCAATTTTGAATAAGCATCCACACCAACCAAGAACATTTTGCCTAGAAATGGGCCCGCATAGTCAACATGGATCCTCGACCACGGTTTGGAGGGCCACGACCACAAACTTAGCGGTACCTCTCTGGGTGCACTGCTCAGTTGAGAGAGAGCAAGTGTTGCACTGGCGCACGCATGATTCTAAATCTGAGTCGATGCTGGGCCACCACACATGGTATCTGGCTATGGCTTTCATCATTACAATGCCTGGGTGGGTGCTGTGTAGGTCGCATATGAACATTTCTCTGCCTTTCTTGGGCAAGACCATGCGATTACCCCACAAAAGATAGTCCGCCTATAAGGACATTGCATCTTTGCGCCTGTAGAACGGCTTAATCACTTCCTGCATCTCTGCTGGGGCGCTGGACCAGCTCCCATGAAGGACACAGTTTTTTTTAAACCAGGGACAGTAAAGGATCCTGGCTGGTCCAGGTTCTGATGTGACGGGCCATAACGGGTAACTTTTCATTTTTGAATGCATCCATCACCATGAGCAAGTCTGCAGGTTGTGTCATTTCCACCCCGGTCCGGGTGGGCAATGGTCGCCGACTGAGAGCATCAACGCAGTTCTCTGTGCCCGATCTGTGGCGGATTACATAGTTGTATGCCGACAGCATGAGCGCCCATCTTTGGATGCAGGCAGAGGCATTGGTGTTAATTCCTTTGCTCTCTGAGAATAGCGATATGAGCGGCTTGTGGTCATTTTCTAGCTCAAACTTGAGACCAAACAAATACTGGTGCATTTTTTTCACCCCTTAAACGCACGGCAGAGCTTCTTTTTCAATCATGCTGTAGGTTCGTTCGGTCTTGGGCAGACTCCTGGACGCATAGGCGACCGGTTGCAAAATCCCCGATTCGTTAGCCTGTTGTAACACACACCCAACCCCGTATGACGACGTATCGCAAGCTAGCACTAATCGTTTACATGGGTTATACAGAATAAGCAGTTTGTTTTAACATAACAGATTTCTGATTTTCTCAAAGGCAGCCTCTTGTGGATTCCCCCATATCCAGTCATCTTCCTTGCACAGTAGGGTTCGAGCTAGGTGCTTAATCCGGGTAGGAAATTATCAAAATAGTTGAGGAGTCCCAGTAACGACCGCAGCTCCATCAAGTTCTGTGGTCTTGGCGCATTCTTGATGGCCTCCCATCTTGGCCTCGGTCGGTCTGATGCCGTCTGCTGCGATTCTTCTTCCCAAGAACTCGACCTCTGGTGCCAGGAAAACACACTTCGAGCGTTTCAACCTGAGTCCCACGCGATCTAGCTGACTTAGAACCTCTTCCAAATTCTTCAAGTGTCCGATGGTGTCCCGACCTGTGACCAGTATGTTGTCCTGGAAAATGGTGCGTGGAACTGACTTTAGCAGGCTCTCCATGTTCCGTTGGAAAATTGTTGCGGCTGAATGAATCCTGAACGGACATCTGTTATAGATGAACAAACCATTGTGCGTGTTGATGCAGGTGAGGCCTTTCGAAGATTCCTCCAGCTCTTGCGTCATGTAGGCTGAGGTCAGGTCCAACTTGGTGAACGTCTTTCCCCCAGCCAGGGTCGCAAATAGGTTGTCTGCCTTGGGTAGCGGGTACTGGTCCTGTAGTGAAAAACGGTTAATCGTTATGTTATAGTCCCCAAAAATTCTGACTGCGCTGTCACCTTTGAGTACCAGGATAATCGGACTGGCCCACTCATTGAATTCCACCGGTGCGATGATGCCTTCTCGTTGCAGCCTGTCCAGCTCAATTTCCACTTTCTCATGCATCATATACGGTACCGCCTGTGCCTTGTGGTGGATGGGTCACGTACCGTGAACCAAGTGGATCTGCACTTTCACCCCCGAGAAACTTCCAATGGCTCGAACAACGATGGGAATCTGCTCAGAACCTGGGCACATGAGGCGTCATCGACGGACGAAAGCGCTCGGATGTCGTCCCAGTTCCAGCGGATTTTTCCCAGCCAGCTTCTGGCAAACAGTGTGGGGCCATCCCCTGGCATGATCCATAGTGGCAGTTCGTGCACTGCTCCATCATTGGAGACTTTTACTTCTGCGCTGCCAATTACAGGGATCAGCTCTTTGGTGTAAGTTCTTAGCTTGGTGTGAATGGGGCTAAGCTTGGGCCTGTGTGCCTTGTTGCACCACAGCCTGTCAAAGGCCTTTTTGCTCATTATGGACTGTCTCGCACCCATGTCCAGTTCCATGGACACTGGAATTCCGTTCAGTTCAACTTTTAACATAATCGGTGGACATTTTGTGGTGAAGGTGTGTACCCCGTACACTTTTGCCTCCTCGGTTCGAGTCTCTAATTCAGCCTGATAAACCCTGGATCGATCTTCCTCTGCAACATGGTGGTTTGCAGGATTTGCAGGGTTTGCAGCTCGCCTGCACATTCACTGGAGGTGTCCCATTGTTCTGCAACCATTGCATGCATAGTGTTTGAAGTGGCATTGATGAGCCCGATGATCACCTCCACACCACCAACAAAGGTGTTAACTGCCTCGCATTAATGATTGAAGGCGGACTCTGGGTTATCTGAGGTCATGCAGCTGCTGGCGTGTACATTCTGCCATGTATATTCCTGCTTGAAAACGACGTTTTTTTGCGCACAGTACTGGCCGAAACCTCTTTCTGCTGCAAAATTTGTTTGGTGTTATCGCTGGTGGACATAAATGCCTGTGCTATCCTTATGGCTTTGCTCAGATTCGGTGTTTCAAAGTCAATAGTTTGCGAAGGATTACCTCATGGCCAATGCCAAGCACAAAAAAGTCTCTTTGCGAATTCGATGGATTCCTTGAACAAATGCCTGCAAGGCGCCTTAGTTCGGCGACGTAGCTCGCCACTTCCTGGCCCTCCGACAGTTGACACGTGTAGAACCGATACCTCGCCATCAAAACGCTTTCCTTCGGATTTAGGTGCTCCCGGACCAGCGCACACAATTCTTTATAGAATTTATTTGTTGGTTTCACCAGAGCTAGAAGATTCTTCATGAGGCCATAGGTTGTTGCCCCACAGAAGATAAGAAGAATCGCCCTTCATTTAGCAACATTCTCGTCTCCTTCCAGTTAGTTGGCCACGAAGTATTGGTCGAGTCTCTCCATGAAGGACTCCCAATCGTCCCCTTCTGAGAACTTCTCCAGTATACCAACTGTTCTTTGCATTTTTGCGTGGTTGTTCGTTACGTCGTTGCCAATTATTATGCTCATAATTAAGGATGAAACTGAGTACTGTATGCAATGAGTAAGTGTGACCTTAGCTCCTTTAATTAGACTCCAGAGTGCAGGTACATCATGGGAGGCCTACTTATATACAGTGCTCCAAAGGGATGCTGGGATCCCTTGGGACTCCAACAGGTAGGCCCTCTGGTGGAGGTGTGATACAGGTTGCCAAGGCTTACATACATAACAAGTCTAAGACAGACTTTTGGGTCTAAAAATTTGTGGCCACCACGAGAGTTAATGGCCACTGAAAATGGATGAAGCGCTACGAGAGAAAAAATTAGGCTGGGGGCTAGGCTAAAGATTTGTAGCCCAGCGCTAACTTACCATGTTAGCTAAGCTCCCATCCTAAAGTGGAGTTCCAGCTTCTAACAGCTTCTGGAAGCGAGGCAATAGAGATCGCTCGGTATTATAGGAAGTTAAAAGGGCAATGCCTTCTAAACTAATAAAAATTAAAATGAAGTGACAAAATACAGTATTCAGCATTTACTGCCTTTAAGGAAAATAACGTTAAAAGGAAGTTCCAAATGGAAATCTTCAACTTTTAAAGCTAAATTTCTTTCCAAACCTCAAAAAAATGGGAAAAGTGCTTCACCACTACCACAAATGGCTCAGCAAGTCAGGATCTCACACACTGCTTTGTGCAGGGTGTCAACACTGCAAGACAGGTCCTCTACCCACTGGGGCCATGAGGCCCTCCAAAAAGAATGAAGTAGGACCACATCACCAAGGCTGTCATGTTTCCAGGCGCAATTCGCGGCGGAGCACAAAATTTAGTGCCGGGATAACGATAGCGCCAGACCGAGGACCTTTCGCCTAATGAAAGCTCCCGAGGAGTGTTAGCGTTAAGTCTGGCGATGCACCACAGGATTTGTGCGGTGGAGCCGAAAGTTCTGGTGTTGATGCAATCTGCAGTTTTGCACATGTGCTTTTCTTTCCTTCGCTTTCACCTTCTGGTGTCCGTTTCCATTCCTGTTGCAGGTCGCGGCCACTTCCTGCGCGCATGCACATCTGAGCAGTTCAGCCATTTCTGAAGAGATGATGGGTGAGGAGGAGGGAAGACACCATGCCAGGCGTTTCAGCCAGGAAGCAAATGATGCTTTAATGGGGGCAGTGGATCGGAGATGGCAGGATTTGCATCTTCGGGGTTGTTCAAGACCACTGCCCGCTATCTTTAAAAGGATTAGGAGAGAGATAGCAGAGGAAGTCTCTGCCTCAGACACAGTGCCGAAAGAAGTTTAACAATCTGACAAGGGTCTTCAGAGTAAGTACAATTTTAATTCATGTACTCCTTCATTACTTCAATTATAAATCTGACACACTATTTGTTTTCATGCTGTTGGTGCCTCTCAACACTCTGTGGGTTGCCTCATACAATGCATGACACATAGATAGGCTTAGTTCGGTGCCCTATTTGCCATGAATGATCTTTACACATTATTAAGATTGCTTTTTGAAAGATCTCATAAGATGGTTCCCCACTTCGATGTCCTCCTGATGAACCACGTGCAACATCCAAGGCCATTAAACTGAGGACTGTATTACATTCAGACAGTATGGGTGTATAAGTGCTTTGGTGGCCATCTGTGCCACTAGAGCAGATGGATCCTCTTGCAGCCATTCCCATTTTCATCTTTTCAGGCGAAGAAGTCATACAATCGGCGTGAGCAACTGCGGAAGGCGGCAGTCCGCCTCAGACCCTGCCACTGACCGATGTCGAGGAGAGGGTGGGAGGTCTCATCGGCACCACAGGTTGGATAGTTGCCAGTGGGGGTGCTGAACACCCCTCGGATACTGAGGGTAAGTAAGTGGATCGCCCAACTCAAAACACTACATTGAGAGATATAATGGAGTAATGGAGTAGCGGCGGTCCTTCAACTGAGGCTGTGCTATGCGACCTTCCTCAATTCACCCTGCCCCCTCCCCTGATGCTAACCACTCATCTGTTGCTTTCTACTTCCGGATGACCAGTCACAGGCGCAGCGTCCCTCAATGGACGCCTCCATATCAGCCATCGTCTAGAGGAAGAGGAGGAGGAGGAAGAGGAGGACATGGATCAGCCACCTCCGGTCCAACATCCAAGGCCCCCTGCTGCACCATTGGGACTCAGCTCCTCTGGGGACGACGTTCCATTCTCGGGGTTTGAGGATTGGGAGGCTCCTGGGCCAGTGGCATGCAGCAACACAGTGCTGGGATGGAATCCCTCAGACCAGCTCTCCGGAGGGTGAGTCAGCAAAGTTGGTCTGCTGACAGACAGGCAGACGTGGAACTGTACCTGGTGGAAATGTCCAGGTATAATATACAAATCAGCCGTCAGCTCTTTGATGTTTTGAGCCTGGCTCCCCACGAACCCTTTCCTTCAAACACTCTGTCCCACCTGTTACAGAGACTGTAATTCCCGCAATAGATTATATAGCCACCTGAGAACTCACTTTTAGAGTGGAAGCAAGTCTTCCTCGATTTCGAACAACTGCGTATGATGATGATGATGGTTTTGGGATGGATTCCTGCAATCATTGAAAGTCTTAAAGCGACAATTATAGAGGTAGGGTCGCAGATTGTTGCTGTGAGCCATGATACCAGTGAGGCCATCATTGCACACACTCAGAGGCTGGTGGCCTACAGCAGTGACAGTGGAGTCCCGGAGTGTGTGGCATGTGCCCTTGACCCATGTTGCAGACTCGGGGGCATCACAGGCACAAGCTCTG
Organism: Pristiophorus japonicus; assembly: GCF_044704955.1. Lineage (NCBI taxonomy): Eukaryota > Metazoa > Chordata > Chondrichthyes > Pristiophoridae > Pristiophorus > Pristiophorus japonicus. The sequence continues at coordinate 53,686,132 of NC_091986.1, read as the reverse complement.
CTTCAGCTTGGGCAGGTGATGCAGTCCATGTCTGCCTCCACACTGTCCCATGGGGAAGTGACAGTCCAGAAGCAGGCCAGCAAGGTGTTTTACATCATGCTCTGGTTGCTAGGGGCATGCCCCGTCGACGACAGAGTGCCTCCAGGGATATGGGAGGTGGTGTCATTCCTCTGGATGACAACATTCCATCTCCCCCCACTCACTCGTCAACAAAGCATCATCGACGGTTGTCACCGAAACCACCTGTGACCGGCGATGCCGATGAAGAGGCTAGGCAGTCGGTAGCAAGGCCTTTCAGGCCATGAGCTGGTCCAGTGCGTCCACAGATGCCGTCTCTATTGCCTCTCCCCCCGATAGCAGTGTTCTGGCAGCCTTTCTGCAAGCCCTCATGCCAATTTTAAGAGGAGCAGCAGGCATGGGAGGGGGATGAAAGGAAGGGGGGCAAAAGACGGTGGCAAACAATGGTGGGGCAGGATGCACCTTATTATTTCCTTTAAGTGTCACACTGCAGGATGCAGCTTTTCATTTTCTTAAAGTATCATGCTGCAGGGTGCAGTTTATTAGTTTGTGTATTTATCACAATGAAGGATGCAGATGATTATTTTGATTAAGTTTCACAATGAAGGATACAGATGCAGTTGCAGAGAAATATTTTATTTATGATAATTCAGGATGCAATGTTGCAATATTGAACACATTTTTTCTTCACCTTAACCACTCGGTGTAGTATCTCATTTACAGAATAAGACAGGGAATAGTCAACATGGTGGGATAGAGTGGCCAGGCAATGTCAAACCTGCCATTCAGTCTTCAAGCAAAGCGTTCAATTATGAGCTGCCGACCTAAGGCTTTTGCAACAGCCAAATCTCCACGATGCCTCCCCTGTGTTTGTGATGGTGGTGATGGTGGTGGCATGGGTTTCTTGCCAGGCTCCTCTTCCTCATCTTCCTCCTCCACCATTTCCTCTTTCCCCTGGGATGGTCTTGCAATCCCCATTGGCAATTCCTGTCCCCTCGTGATGGCTAAGTTGTGTAGTATGCAGCACACCACAATGAACTCAGAGACCTGCTGAGGGGAGTATTGTAGGCAGCCTCCGGATTGGTCCAATTGTCTGTTCAATGATGTTGCGTGTGGCTGCATGGCTCCTCACTTTCGCGATGCTCGGCTTCTGTCTGAGGATTCTGGAGGGGATTCATGAGCCGTGTGGCGAGGCCGTAAGCTTTGTCCCCGGTCAGCCAGCTATGACCTTGTACTTGACGCTGGAACATGTGTGAGACACTGCTCTCTCGCAAGGTGAAAGCATAATGGATGTTTTCTGGATATCGGGCATTGACTGCCGTGATGCGCTTAGTGTGGTCGCGGACAATCTGTATGTTCAGGGAGTGGAATACCTTTCGGTTTCGGAAAATGTCTAGATTCTGTAAAGGTGCTTGCAGGCTGATGTGCGTACAGTCAACGGCACCCTGAACTTTGGGGAAGCCAGCAAATAGTCCAAAACTTATAGCTCTCTCAGTTTGGGTCTTCCTGGTCACTGGGAAATTCATGAAGTCCATCCTGCGTGCGTACAGTGCATTAGTCATCTGTCAAATGCAGCACTGTGTAGCGTGCTGCGAGATGGAGCATATGTCCCCCGCTGATACCTGGAAGGAACCGGAGGCACAGAAGGCAAGTGCCACAGTCACCGTCACCTCAACGGGCAGTGCACAGTGCAGTCTTGTTGCCACTGGTAGGCTGTAGGTTTACCTGTAGGAGCTGGCATATCTCTGTGACCACCTCTTTTCTGAAGCATAGTCTGAGGATAAATGGTAAGCCATTTAGGACCGAGATGAGGAGAAACTTCTTTACTCAGAGTTGTTAACCTGTGGAATTCTCGATCGCAGAGAGTTGTGCAGGCTTGAAGAGCCAAATGGCTTACTGCTGCATCTATTTTCTATGTTTCTATGCTTCTATGTTTTGAGCCTGCACCATCATTCAATATGATCATGGCTGATCATGCAACTTCAGTACCCCACTCCTGCATTCTCTCCATACCCGCTGATCCCTTTAGCTGTAAGAGCCACATCGAACTCCCTTTTCAATATAGCCAATGAACTGCACTCAACAATTTTCGGTGGGAGAGAATTCCATAGGTTCATAATTCTCTGTGAAAAAGTTTCTCCTCATCATGGGCCTATATTGCTTACCTTTTATCCTTAGAGTGTGACTCCTGGTTCTGGACTTCCCCAACATCGGGAACATTCTTCCTGCATCTAACCTGTCCAATCCTGTCAGAATTTTATATGCTTCGATGAGGTCCATCTCATTCTTCTAAATTCCAGTGAATATAAGCCGAGTCGATCCAGTCTTTCTTCATATGTCAGTTCTGCCATCCCGGGAATCAGTCTGGTGAACCTTCGCTGCACTCCCTCAAGAGCAAGAATGTCCTTCCTCAGATTAGGAGACCAAAACTGCACTCAATACTCAAGGTGTGGTCTCATCAAGGCCCTGTCCAACTGCAGCAAGACTTCCCTGCTCCTATACTCAAATCCTCTCGCTATGAAGGCCAACATGCCATTTGCTTTCTTAACTGCCTGCTGTACCTGAATGCCTACTTTCAATAACTGATGTACCATGACACATGGGTCTCGTTGCACCTTCCCTTTTACTAATCTGTCACCATTCAGATAATAATCTGCCTTCCTGTTTTTGCCACCAAAGTGGATAACCTCACACTTATCCACATTATACTACATCTGCCATGCATTTGCCCACTTACCTAACCTGTCCAAGTCACCCTGCAGCCTCATAGAAAGCATGGAAAACATAGAAAATAGGTGCAGGAGTAGGCCATTTGGCCCTTCGAGCCTGCACCACCATTCAATAAGATCATGGCTGATCATTCCCTCAGTACCCCTTTCCTGCTTTCTCTCCATACCCCTTGATCCCCTTAGCCGTAAGGGCAATATCTAACTCCCTCTTGAATATATCCAATGAACTGGCATCAACAACTCTCTGCGGCAGCGAATTCCACAGGTTAACAACTCTTTGAGTGAAGAAGTTTTTCCTCATCTCAGTCCTAAATGGCCTACCCCTTATCCTAGAACTGTGTCCGCTGGTTCTGGACTTCCCCAACATCGGGAACAATCTACCCACATCTAACCTGTCCCACCCGTCAGAATCTTGTATGTTTCTATGAGATCCCCTCTCATCCTTCGAAACTCAAATGTATAAAGGCCCAGTTGTTCCAGTCTCTCCTCATATGTCAGTCCAGCCATCCCGGGACTGATACCCGGGAATCAGTCTGGTGAACTCTGCAAAAACTGAGCACAATATTCTAGGTGAGGCCTCACCAAGGCCCTGTACAACTGTAGTAAGACCTCCCTGCTCCTATACTCAAATCCCCTAGCTATGAAGGCCAACATACCATTTGCCTTCTTCACCGCCTGCTGTACCTATATGCCAACATTCAATGACTGATGAACCATGACACCCAGGTCTCGTTGCACCTCTCCTTTTCCTAATCTGCCACCATTCAGATAATATTCAGTCTTCGCGTTTTTGCCCCCAAAGTGGATAACCTCACATTTATCCATATTATACTGCATCTGCCATACATTTGCCCACTCACCTAACCTGTCCAAGTCACCCTGCAGCCTCTTAGTGTCCCCCTCACAGCTCACACCGCCACCCAGTTTAGTGTCATCCGCAAACTTGGAGATATTACTCAATTCCTTCATCCAAATCATTGATGTATATTGTAAAGAGCTGGGGTCCCAGCACTGAGCCCTGCGGCACTCCATTAGTCACTGCCTGTCATTCTGAAAAGGAGCTGTTTATCCCGACTCTCTGCTTCCTGTCTGCCAACCAGTTCTCTATCCACGTCTGTATATTACCCCCAATCCCATGTGCCTTAATTTTGCCACTAATCTCTTGTGTGGGACCTTGTAAAAAGCCTTTTGAAAGTCCAAATACACCACATCCACTGGTTCTCCCTTATCCACTCTACTAGTTAATCCTCAAAAAATTATAGAAAGTTTGTCAAGCATGATTTCTCTTTCATAACTCCATGATGACTTGGACTGATCCTGTCACTGCTTTCCAAATGCGCTGCTATTACATCTTTAATAATTGATTCCAGCATTTTCGCCACTACCAATGTCAGGCTAACCAATCTATAATTCCCTGTTTTCTCTCTCCCTCTTTTTTTAAAAAGTGGGGTTACATTAGCTACCCTCCAATCCATAGGAACTGAACCAGAGTCTATGGAATGTTGGAAAATGACCACCAATGCATCAAATATTTCTCGGGCCACTTCCTTAACGACTCTGGGATGCAGGCCCTGGGGATTTATCGGCCTTCAATCCCATCAATTTCCCTAACACCATTTCCTGATTAATAAGGATTTCCCTCAGTTCCCCCTTCTCGCAAGACCTTCTGTCCCCTAGTATTTTCAGGAGGTTATTCGTGTCTTCCTTAGTGAAGATAGAACCAAAATATTTGTTCAATTGGTCTGCCATTTCCTTGTTCCCCATTATGAATTTACCTGATTCTGACTGCAAGGAACCGACATTAATCTTCACTAATCTTTTTCTCTTCATATATCTATAGAAGCTTTTGCAGTCAGTTTTTATGTTCCCTACAAGCTTACTCTCATACTCTATTTTCCCCCTTCGAATTAAACCCTTTGTCCTCCTCTGCTGAAGTCTAAATTTCTCCCAGTCCTCAGGTTTACTGCTTTTTCTGGCCAATTTATATGCCTCTTCCTTGGATTTAACACTATCCCTAATTTCCCTTGTTAGCCACGGTTGAGCCACCTTCCCCGTTTTATTTTTATGCCAGACAGGGATGTACAATTGTTGTAGCTCATCCATGTGATCTTTAAATGTCTGCCATTACCTATCTACCGTCAATCCTTTAAGTGCAGCAGAGTCACCCCTGGTGCCATGAACTTGGCTGCTGCTGCCTTCCCCTGATGAGCCCCCTTGCTCAACAGTATCCAAAACATATGGCAATATCAGCCAGCATGAACAGCTCCCAACCTAGAATGGCCTGCATTCTATTATCTTAATAACCTTTAAAACAAACTCGAAACTAGAAACTAGAAACTCAGAAGAGTTCACGATCAAGTATGCAGTTACGCAACGTTCTTCTCTTAACCGTTGCAGTCAATCACAACTGCGACTTCCAACTTCGCTTTAAACATGGTGCCTACAGTGCCTGGTGCATCCTTGGGTAGAACTTGGCCAGAAAAAACAGGCGGGTTCTGGGGCAGATGCTAAATCAGACGAAATGCACGAAAGTTCTACCCAGTGCACTTGGATGGCGATGCACGATGATTTACGTCATCCAAACGGTCAAGACTGCAGCGGAGCGATAAATTTTAGCGCCGCCACAAAACTTTTGCCGAAAGTTCCACCTGGGCGCAAAATCTTGTGCGCCTTGTTTTGACACAAAGAAAGACCCTTTTGCACCCCACTGAGGCACGAAATGGGGTGAAATTAACCGAAAATCCAGCCCGTAATCTCTTGATTTCTAATTTGAGCATAAACCCAAGATATTGTTTGTATTAGAAAGAAACATAGAAACATAGAAATTTACAGCACAGAAGGAGGCCATTTCGGCCCATCGTGTCCGCACCGGCTGACAAAGAGCCACACAGCCCTTGGTCAGCAGCCCTAAAGGTTACATATAAACCTATGAACAATGACGGAAAGGCAAAGAGCACCCAGTCCAACAAGTCCGCCTAACACAACTGCGACACCCCTTATACTGAAACATTCTACACTCCACCCCAACCGAAGCCTCTCCTGGGAGAGGCAAAAACCAGATAAAAACCTGAGCCAATTTACAGAAAAAAAAATGTGGAAAAATTCCTCTCCGACCCATCCAGGTGATCAAAACTAGTCTAGGAGATCACCCTGGCTGTATTCTATTCCCTACAGTACTTACCATTATATCTGCGCCGTCCAATAAAAGGTCATCCAGTCTAATCCCAATTACCAGCTCTCGGTCCGCAACCCTGCAGGTTACGGCACTTTAAGTGCCTATCCAACCATCTCTTAAAAGTGGCGAGGGTTTCTGCATCCACCACTCTTCCAGACAGCGAGTTCCAGATCCCCACAACCTTCTGTATAAAGAAGCCCCCGTCAAATTCCCTCTAAACCTTCCACCAACTACGTTAAAACTATGCCCCCTTGTAATAGACCCCTCCACCAATGGAAATAGACCCTGACTATCCACTATGTCCAGGCTCCTCAATATTTTGTACACCTCAATGAGGTCTCCTCTCAACCTCCTCTGTTCCAATGAGAACCCAGCCTATCCATAACTAAGATTCTCCATTCCAGGCAGCATCCTAGTAAATCTCCTCTACACCATCTCTAGTGTAATCACGTCTTTCCTATAATACAGCGTCCAGAACTGCACGCAGTACTCCAGCTGTGGCCTCACCAAAGTATTATACAATTTAAGCATAACCTCCCTGCTCTTATATTCTATGCCTCGGCCAATAAAGGCAAGCATTCCGTATGCCTTCTTAACCACCTTATCCCCCTGGCCTGCTACTTTCAGGGATTTGTGGACAAGCACTCCAAGGTCCCTTTGTTCATCTACCCTATTAAGTGGCCTACCGCTTAATGTTTATACCCTTTTCTTATTAGCCCTCCCAAAGTGTATCACCTCACACTTCTCTGAATCAAATCCCATTTGCCACTGTTCTGCCCACCTAACCAGTAGATTGATATCCTCCTGCAGCCCATGACTTTCCTCTTCATTATCATCCACACAGCCAATTTTAGTGTCATCTGCAAACTTCTTAATCATACTCCCTGTATTCAAATCTAAATCGTTGATATATACCATAAAAAGCCCTGCGGAACCCCACTGGAAACAACCTTCCAGTCACAAAACATCCATCAATCATTACCCTTTGCTTCCTACTTGCCACTTTACCCTGGATCCCATGGGCTTTAACCTTTATGACCAGTCTACCATGTGGGACCTTATCAAAAGCTTTGCTAAAGTCCCTATATACTACATCGTACGCACGACCCTCATTGACCCCTTTGGTTGCCTCCTCAAAAACTTCAATCGGGTTAGTCAAACATGATCTTCTCTTGACAAATTCATGCTGACTATCCCGAATTGATCCTTGCCTTTCCAAATGTAGATTTATCCTGTCTTTCAGGATTTTTTCCAATAATTTTCCCACCACTGAGGTTAGGCTGAAAGGCTTGTAATTACTCGGCCTATCCCTTTTTCCCTTCTAAAACAAGGGTACTACATCAGCAGTCCTCCAATCCTCCGGCACCATGCCCAGATCCAAGAGGACTGGAAAATTATTGTCAAGGCCTCTGTTATTTCCTCTTTTACTTCACTCAACAGCCTGGGATGTATTTCATCCAGGCCTGGGGACTTATATACTTTCAAAGTTGCTAAATCCCTTAATACTTCCTCTCTCACTATATTTATTTCATCCAGAATATCACACTCCTCCTCAATAGCAGTATCTGCATTGGCCCTTTCCTTTGTGAAAACAGATGCAAATTATTTGTTCAGAACCTTACCAACATCTTCCGCCTCCACACAAAGATTACCCTCATGGTCTCTAATAAGCCCTACCCTTTCTTTAGTTACCCTCTTACTCTTAATATATTTATAGAACATCTTAGGGTTTTCCTTAATTTTACTGGCTAAAAATTTCTCGTGCTCTCTCTTAGCATTCCTAATATCCTTTATATTTTTGCCTCTTAACTCTCTATATTCCTTATTTAGCCATTGGTATATGACATAAGCTTCCCTTTTTTTTTCTTTATCCTCCCCTGCAAGTCCCTAGACATCCAGGGGCTCTAGAATTATTAGTCCCAACCTTTTTCTTTCAGGGCACATGTTTGGCCTGCGCCTTCCGGATCGTCTCCTTGAATGCCTCCCACTGTTTCGACACTGATTTACCCACAAGTAGCTGTTTCCAGACCACTATGGTCAAAGCACTCCTTAACTTAACAAAATTAGCTTTTCCCCAATTTAGGACTTTTATTCCAGGTCTATCCTTGTCGTTATCCATAACTAACTTGAATCTGACTGAATTATGATCGCTGGCACCAAAGTGCTCTCCCACTAATACCCCTTCAACCAGCCCAGCTTCATTCCCCAAAACTAAATCCAAGACCGTCACCTCTCGTGTTGGGCTTTCTACATACTGACTAAAAAAGTTCTCTTGAATGCATTTCAAGAATTCCACACCCTCGATACCCTTCACACTATATTTGTCCCAATCAATATTTGGATAGTTAAAATCCCCTACTGTTACCACCCTATGGTTTTTGGACTTCACAGCAAATTGCCGACATATTTGCTCCTGTATTTCCCACCCACTGTTTGGGGGTCTATAATACATGCCCAACAGTGTGGTCGCCCCTTTATTATTTTTCAATTCGATCCATTTAACTTCATTTCATGATCCCTCTAATATATCATCCCTCCTCACCACTGTAATAGTTTTTTTAATCAGTACTGCGACACCCTCCCTTTTTACCCACCTCTCTGTCTTGTCTAAAATCCTATAACCAGGAATATTGATCTGCCAAACCTGCCCCTCTTTCAGCCATGTTTCTGTAATGGCTATAATGTCATATTCCCAAGTGTCAACCTGTGGGCTCAGCTCATCCGCCTTATTCGCTATACTCCTTGCATTAAAGTATATATCATTTAGCACAGGAAGATCTCCTTGCTTACTACTTACTAAGCCTTTTTTCCTCCATCTAACAGATTCATGTTCTAGATTCTTGCTATCCAATTTCTTCTTTACTTCCTTCCCTCTTGAATTTGTTCTCAGGTTCCTATCCCCCTGCCCAGCTAATTTAAACTCTCACCAACATCACCAGCAAAACTCCCCACAAGTATAACGCTCCCGGCGCTGTTGAGGTGCATCCCGTCCGGTTTGTACAGGTCCCATCTCCACCAGAAGTGGTCCCAATGCCTCAAGAATTTAAAGCCCTCCATCCTGCACCAATTTTCAAGCCACGTGTTCATCCTCTCTATCCTTCTATTCTTGTACTCATTAGCACGTGGCCCGGGTAGTAACCCGGAGATTACTACCTTTGAGGTCCTACCTTTTAATTTTCTTCCTAGCTCCCTGAATTCTTCCTGTAGGACCTCATCCCTCATTTTACCTATGTCATTGGTCCCAAAATGGACCACAACCTCTGGCTATTTATCTCCCCCCCCCCCACCCCAAGAATGCCCTGCGTCCGTTCTGTGACATCCTTGACCCTGGCACCAAGGAGGCACAAAACCATTTCGGCAGTCACGTCTACGGCCGCAGAAACGCCTGTCTGTTCCCCTAACTATAGAATCCCCTATCACTAGAGCTCTTTTATTCTTCATCCTTCCCCCCTGAGCAGCTGAGTCACCCGTGGTGTCTTGGAATTGGCTTTGACTGCACTCCCCAGAAGCACCATTGTCCTTGCCAATACTCAAAAGTGAATATTGGTTTGAAAGCGAGATGGACTCATGGGGGGACTTCTGCACCCCCTGCCTAGCATTCTTACGACGTCTGGTGCTCACCCACTTCCCCTCGACGTGCATGCCTTTAAGCTGTGGGGTGACCACCTCCTGAAACGGGCTATCCACATAACTCTCAGCCTCGTGGATGCACCGTATTGTCTTCACCCGCTGCTCCAGCTCTGAAACGTGGAGCTCGAGTTGTTGAAACTGCAGACACCTCAGACACACATGGTTGTCTCGGCTGCGCGAATCATCTAGGACTTCCCACATGCCGCAGGATGTGCACTCCATGGGACTCAGCTACCCTGCCATCCTTCTAGTTAGACTTATCTAGTTTAAAATTGAATTAAAAAGAAATAGAGAAAAGAGATCTCTGTGGCCTCCCGAACTCTCGGACCTCTGAGGCTTCCCGAACTCACCGCCCTCTGCGGCCTCCAAAACTCACCACCCTCTGCGGCCTCCCGAAAACACCGCCCTCTCCCGAACTCGGACTCACCTGCTCTTGGACTCTCCCGGAACTTGGACTCATCCGTTCTCGCACTTGTCCAGATAATGGGAGTTCAGTTAAAAGACTCAGAGCACGAAAAGCACGGTGTTGTATCAAATTGTGGAGAGGCAGTCATGCACCTATAGACTGAGAAGGGGATTGGATGGAGGTAGAGATTGTGTATTCTAATGTCAATTTTCTAATTTGTCAATTATAAATTATTATTTTCTTTATAAAGCCATGGTTTGAGCCTAAAGTTTCTTTAGGAAAAATAGTTAATTAAGTTAAAAATAAAGTTAAATCATGTGAAGATGAAAAGGCAATTCCTTATAATTAAAGTGTAAAATCACTTTGCAGCTTTTTGCTCCTACTGGCTCTATCGATAACAGCAATAGCTTCTCAGAATAATATCCAAATGTTTGGCTGAGCTATATGCCTGAAGGACATTTTGCAGCATAGCATATGCAATTTTTGTAAAGCTCTGGCAAAAAGACTGAATTCATACCAAATATTGATATCAGTGTGCAACAGTCATAATTGCACAGAAGAAGTTATTACTTGCAGAAGGACATTATAAAAAAACAACATATCATTTATATTCTGGCAGTAAACACATCAATGGTTCCAGATAATTATCTTAATGGAGTAATTAACTGCACTTGTAGTGAGCAACATCTTAAAAATAAGCCCACACAATGAGAAAATGTACAAGATAATTAAAATCACCAATCATTGTCAAGCTCACAACTAACTGAAATAATAAATGAAATAATCTTTACTGTCTTTGGCTGTGAGCTAGAAAGATTTTGCTCTTTTACTGCAAAACAGTTTTCTATTAATTTTTGTAAATGAATATGTTATGAACAAGAACATATGAAAGCACTGAATGGCAAAAGAAATATTGGATCATCTAGCCCACTGCTTCCTTGTGCAATCTCCTGCAGCATGGACTCCAACCCAACTACGAATCTCATGACGAAACATTCAGAATAAATACTTTTAATGGTGTCAGCTTTTGCTTAATGGTAGCATTCTCAGCTCAGAGTCAGAAGGTTGTGGTTTTAAGTCCTACACAAAAGAGTTAACCAAACAATCCAGGCTCACACTTCAGTGGAGTACCGAGAGAGTGCTGCACTGTCGGAAGTCCCTTATTTTAGATGAGATGTTAAACCAAATGGAAATAAAGGATCCAGTAGCATAGTAGTTATATTACTGGACGAGTGTCCTTCTGAATGAATAATCCCAAGATGTGAGTTCAAATCCCACCAAGGTAGCTGAGGAATTTAAATTCAGTTAACTAACTAATCTGAAATGAAAAGCTAGTATTAGTAATGGTGACCTCAAGTTTCGACCTGAGTTGCTCCTATTTTTTTGGAGCAACTAGTTTAGAATGGATCATCTTAGAAATTGTAATTCTTGGCATTTAGTTTGCTCCAGTTCTAGTGAGTTGGAATAGTTTCATTTTAGAACAGATTTTTTTTTCAAAAGAGGACGTGTCCAGCCACTTACGCCTGTTTTGCAAGTTTAGGCAGCGAAAACATACTCCAAACTAACTTAAAATGGAATAAGTATAGAATTTTGTACGCTCAGAAAAACCTTGCCAACACTTATAAATCAGGTGTAGGGAACGAGAGATGGTGGGGGGGAAGGGGGGTTTACAAACATTAAACACTTCACTTTTACAAATAAAGAGCCATCATCAATAATAAATGATAAATAAATCAATAAATCAATAAAACAATCAAAAAAAATTAAAAAATTAAAAATTAAAAAAATTAAAAAATCAATCAATAAATAAAAAATTAAGTTTCTACTCACCAACTGCAGCACCGGGAGCCCACCAACAGTGTGCTGGGATGGGCCCCCTGCAGTGTCTCTCTCTCTCTCTGTCAGTGTCTCTCTCTCTCTCTCTGTCAGTGTGTCTCTGTGTTTCTGACAGCGAGGGGTGGGGGGAGAGAGAGGTGAGGGAGGGAGAGGAGAGAGAGAGAGAGGGGGAGGGAGGGAGGGAGAAGGAGGGAGACTGGAGGGAGGGAGAGAGGGGGGAGGGAGGGGTGAGGAGAGGAGGGGGAGAGGAGGAGGGAGAGGAGGGGGAGAGAGAGGAGGAGGGGAGGGGGAGAGGCGGGGGTGGTAGAGAGGGGGGAGAGGAGGGGGAAGGAGAGAGGGGGAGAGGGGGGAATGGAGGGAGAGTGCAGGGAGGGAGGGGGAAGGAGAGGAGGGGGAGGGAGATAGGGGGGAAGAGGAGAGGAAGGGGGAGGGGGGGAAGAGGAGTGGAAGGGGGAGGGGGAGAGAAGAGGGGGAGAGGAGGGGCAGGGGGGAGGGGGAAGAGGAGAGGGGGAGAAGAGGAGGGGGGAAGAGGAGAGGGGGGAAGTGGCAAAGGGGAGAGAGGGAGGCTGAATGGGCCCCGACGACGATGACGCCTGGCCGCGCCGAAGACTTCGGGTGGGGCCCACCCCAGCAAGATGCCGGGTGGGCGGGCCCCACTAAGGACGTGGAGGGAGGGGGGGAGAGGAAGGGGGAGGAGGGGGAATGGCTGAACGGGAGTGGGGGGGAGCGGGAGCTGAACGGGAGGGAGGGAGTCCTGAGTCCGATCTTCGCCTGGTGAGCCCATTCGGCCAGGGCTAGGGGCGGCGTGCTTCGGGCCCCTCCCACGCAGCCTCGGGGACGAGGAGCTACCGCACATGCGCGCACACTCTAGTGCGCATGTGCAGAGGTCCCGGCACTGTTGTCAGTGCCAGGACCTGGCTCCGCCCCGATCCCTTGTGCTGCGCCACGCCGAGCACGAAGATGTCCTGAGGAGCTCGCAGAATCACAAGGTAAGTGTTCGGCGCCCTTTTTATTCCAGAAAATCAGCGCACCTTATGGAGGTGCGCTGTTCTTACAGAGGGTGGCAACTTGGGCCCCATGAAACTACTAGATTATCATAAAAACCCATCTGATTCACTAATGTCCTTTATGAAAGAAAATCTGTCGTCCTTACCTGGTCTGGCCTCTATGTGATTCCAGACCCACTGCATATGGCAATGTGGTTGACTCTTAACTGCCCTTTGAAATGGCCCAGCAAGCCACTCAGTTGTAAAAAAAAAAGCTACAAATAACAATATTAAGAATAAAGCCAGATGGACTCAGCAGCAACCTCGGCACGGCTTCAGACATGACAACGGCACACCCAGCCCAGTCGACTCTACAAAGACCTCCTCACTAACAACTGGGAACTTGTGCCAAAATTGGAAGAGCTGTCCCAAGACTAGTCAAGCAACAGCCTGACATAGTCCTACTCACAGAATCATACCTTTCAACCAATGCCCTCGACTCCTCCAACACCATCTCTGGGTATATCCTGTCCCACCGGTAGGATAAACCCATCCGAAGTGGCGGCACAATGGTATACAGTTGGGACCCTGGGAGTCCTCAACATTGACTCCTATGAAATCTCATGGCATCAGGTCAAAGATGGGCAAGGTAACCTCCTGTTGATTACACATACCGCCCTCCCTCAGCTGATTAATCAGTATTCCTCCATGTTGAACACTACTTAGAAAAGCACTGAGGGTAGCAAAATATACTCTGGTTGGGGGACTTCAATGTCTCCCACCAAGAGTGGCCTGGTTGCACCACTACTGACTGAGCTGGCAATGTCCTGAAGCACATAGCTGCCAGACTGGGCCTGCAGCAGGTGGTGAGCGAACAAACATAAGGAAAAAAACTACTACTACACCTCATCCTCACCAATCTACATGACGGAGATGCATCTGTCCATGACAGCATTGGTAGCAGTAACCACCACACAGTCCTTGTGGAGATGAAGGCACGTCTTCACACTGAGGACACCCTCCATCATGTTGTGTGGCTTGACCACTGTGCTAAATGGGATAGATTCAGAACAGATCTAGCAGCTCAAAACTGGACATCCATGAGGCTCTGTGAACCATCAGCAACAGCAGAATTATATTCATGGTCCACTGAAGCGCAAAAGACATGACTGAAGCTTTTTCAACCATCTTCAGCCAGAAGAGCCAAGTGCCATCTTGGCCTCCTCCTGTGGGCACCACCAGTCAGTCTTCAGCCAATTCGATTCACTCCACATGAAATCAAGAATCGGCTGAATGCACTGGCTACAGCAAAGGCTATGGGCCCTGACAATATTCCGGCTGTCGTGCTGAAAAGTTGTGCTACAGAAATAGCTAAATCCCTGTATCTACCTGACAATGTGGAAAAGTGCTCAGGTATGACCTGTCCACAAACAGCAGGGCAAATCCAATCCGGCCAATTATTGCTCCATAGGTCTTCTCTCACTAATCAGCAAAGTGATGGAAGGCGTTGTCGACTGTGCAATCAATTAAGCAGCACTGACTCAACAATAACCTGCTCACTGATGCTCAGTTTGGGTTGCACCAGAATCACTCAGCTGCAGAACTCATTACAGCCTTGGTCCAAACATGGACAAAATAGCTGAATTCCAGAGGTGAGGTGAGAGTGACTGCCCTTGCATTCAAGGCAGCATTTGACCAATTGTGGGTTCAAGGAGCCCTAGTAAAATTGAAGTCAATGGTAATCAGAGGAAAAGCTTGCCACTGGCTGGAGTCAGACCGAGCTCAAAGGAAGATGGTTGTCGTTGTTGGAGGCCAATCATCTGAGCTCTAGGACACATCGCTACAGGAATTCCTCAGAGCAGTATCCTAGGCCCAACCATCTTCAGCAACTCATCAGATAAAGAAGCAGTCCATGCCTACTCAGCAAGACCTGGATGACATTCAGACTTAGACTGATAAGTGGCAAGTAATGTTTGTGCCACACAAGTTCCAAGCAATGTCTATCTCCAACAGGAGAGCATCTAACCAATGTGCCTTGATATTCATGGCATTACCGTCGCCGAATCCCCACCATTAACAGCCTGGGGGTAACCATTGACCAGAAATTTAACTGGACCAGACACATAAATACTGTGGCTACAAGAGCAGGTCAGAGGCTGGCTATTCTGCAGCGAGTATCTCACCTGACTCCTCAAAGTCATTCCACCATCTACAAGGCACAAGTCAGGAGTTTAATGGAATACTCTCCATGAGTGTAACCCTAACAACACAAGAAGCTCAACACCATCCAGGACAAAGCAGCCCACTTGATTGGCACCCCATCCATCACTTAAACAGTCACTCCCTTCACCACCGGCGCACCATCGCTACAGAGATGAAGGGATGCAAAATTCACAAGAAACCCCCCCCGCCCCTGTGTTTGGCTCATTCAAAAGGAAATTTAATTTGGGACTATCTACCAAAAACTCTAAAGTTCTTATGGAAGAAACTACGAACTTTAATAGAATTTTGGATTTTAAAAGACTAACTCAAGGCTGTGGGCGGACCTACAGAACTAGCAAGAGACAGTCTAATTAAGTGAAGCTACCTGGGTGTGAGGACTAAGTTAACCTGTCTGGAAGAATGAGTATTCAAAAATCCTTCTCTCCAAGAGACATTAACATCACAAGATCACCCAGAGGTAGCTACCCATCAACATGGGTCTGGACAACCATTTCAGCATATACATCACAAAGATGCCCAATCCAGCCTGTATGCAAAAGACTAAGCACAAAAGGACATTGCAACTACCAACTAATATTTCCATCAGGAAATAGTTTTCGAACATCAACTCACCCAAAACATATCAACTTTTAACAAGCCCACCAAAATATTACAAAAAAGAGCCAAGCCTGCCAAAATTATACAAAGGATTTTGAACAGATTTGGCGGCAAGATTAGAACACTGAAATCGTATAACTGGCCCCTGTTTTCAACAGAGGTTAGGTGGTTGCTAGGTAGCTACATGGCTGCTACTACCTCAGATGCCATACTACACCAGGTGCTATACTGCGAGTATGTCATCACGACAAGGAGAGAAACCAACGTGACAGTTGTAAACTAACTTCTCCAGCCTCGAATCCTAAAGTCTTGAAGGAAGGAAGAACATCACCAGCGCAGCAGCGACCGACAACAGTCATCGTGGTATCAAGGGAGAAACAACCGCGATCTGCCATTAACTATCAAAAGGATTGGTAAGCATAGTCCCTGCCTGCCCTGGAGTCTAACCTAGCTAGAATTAGGTATTGGGAGGTGGGAGGTATAATTTTACTGTAACCCCCTTTGAATGTGTAGTGCATGGTTCTTTATTAGAATGATTATAAGTTTGACCTTGTACCTTTCCTTGTACTGTCCTTTATTAGAGTGATTGTAAGTTTGGCCTTGTATTTTCTTACTAGAGTAATAAGCCTGTATTACTTTGACTAAGAAAAACTAAGTTTCTTTTGCATCAAACCAGTGTTCTTTGCACTTTTGTAACACCCCCCAAATAAATCCAGACTACAGAACCCAAGGGAGTGGAAGCGATTTGAACCGCTCAAGTTGGCCAGAAAGGAACCTGACCCCCTCACAGAGACCACCCCCTTACAGAGAGTACCATCTGCAAGATGCATTGCAGCAACTCGCCAAGACATCTTCATACAGCATTTCCAAATCCCACAATCTCTACCACCTAGAAAGGCCAAGGACAGCAGGCACACGGGAACACCATCACCTCCAAGTTCCTCTCCAAGTCATACACCATCCTGACTTGGAAATATATCGCTATTCCTTCATAGTCGCTGGGTCAAAATCCTGGAACTCCATCCCTAACACCACTATAGGAGTACCTTCACCACGTTAATGGCAGCAGTTCAAGAAGGCGACTCACCACCACCTTCTCAAGGACAGTGATGGTTGCCAGCGACTCCCGCATTCCAGAAACAAGTAAAAAAAAATACAATGGCAGGGAGTTCTCCCTGGTGTCCTGGCCAATATTAATCCCTTAACCAACATCATTAAAACAGATTGGGCCTGAAATTCATCAGGACATAAGGTCCACCCATTTCTCGGCGCTATTCCAGCGGTGCATCTTTTAAAACCGCCAGAATAATGCCGAGACCGAAGAGCGCTAGTTCAGTGAAAACATTTTCGGCAGTATGCGAGCGGTATGCAGCGGGCAGTATGCAGCATTATACTCGATCAAGATCGACTTTCTTGTCAATGATGGTGCGGCACTGCACTGCACATGTGCAATTTTATTTTTTTGCCGTTTTTTTCACAGATGTTTATTCCATGTGATTTTGGGGGTCAGGGGTTACCTGCGCATACACAGAGAGTTGAAGTCGAGGGAGAGAGAGTGAGAATGTGCAGCAAAGTATTTGAGAGTCAATCGTTTTTATCAGAGGTTCCAGAGTCAAATAATATTAATAACAAATAATAATGCGTATTTTATAAATAAAGCATCATATAACAAATATAACAAATATAAATGTTGAAAAATAAGTCTAAGTGCAGAAATATCGAGATGGAAGGGAGATTGAGGGCGCCTATCTTGGTGTGTGGTGTGTGCGCATGTGCGCGGTGTCCAGCAGTGATGCGCACATCCTTGCGATCCCTGGCTCAGATGATGACATAGTCAAGCATGTGCCAGTGTTTGGAGCGAGGGTGTTGCCATGATGCCTTGTATTTGTCCCTCTGGTGGTACAGGGTGTTGGTGATGAGGAGTTCATGTTCTAGACATTTTGTCAGGAGTCGGGTACCACTGGAGTTGGCTTTCCCTACCCCCTCTCAGCCAATCATGCCTAATCCGATCCATCATCAACATTAACATTGCCCCAAAGCAGAGGGGACAGCAGAAGCAGTTCCGCAAAAAAGTTAATGCCGGGGCACTTAGAGATCCAGCTAAGAGAGCCCGACAGCCAACGCCTCACAGCCAATCTGGTGTGCCGTGATGACCCTGAGATGCTGAATGCCCACAGCCTCCAGGCTCCAGGCCCTCCAGGCCTCTATAACCAGTGCCTATGAAGAGACATTGGTCACTCAACCAGAAAACATCAGGACCGGTTTGATTAAAATGATCAGGAGATCGAAGAACCATAGATCGCACGCGCAAAGCATTTCTGAGCCTCAAGCAATAACCCAATTCGGGAGCTACAAAACATTACAGACGGCTCAAAGCTCAGGTCTAACAAAAAACCCGGGACCTAAAGAACAGGTGGTAGATGGAGAAAGCACAGGAGGTACAACAACTGGCCGACAGCCACGATATGCGAGGATTCTTCACTGCAGTCAAGGCCACCTACAGTCCAAACTCCCAAGGCTCCATCCCACTCCTGGCCAAGAATGGGGAAACACTCATCAAGGACACCGAGGCTGTCAGGGCCCGATGGAAGAAGCACTTTGAAGATCTCCACAATCAAGACTCTGCCTTTGACTCGAGTGTTCTCGACTCCATCCCGCAGCATGTGACCCGCCACCAACTCAGTGAAACTCCAATATTGCACAAGGTAGGTAAAGCCATAAAACAGCTGAAGAATAACAAGGCTACGGGTGCAGATGGAATCTCTGCTGAGGCACTAAAGTATGGCGGAGAGGCGCTGTTGGCGTGGATAAATGACCTCATCTCTCTCATCTGGAGGGAGGAGAGCATGCCGGGAGATTTCAGAGATGCAGAGATTGTGACCATTTTTTAAAAAGGGGACAAGTCCGACTGCGGCAACTACAGGGGAATCTCTAAGTTATCAGCCACTGGGAAAGTTGTCGCTAGAGTTCTCCTCAATCGACTTCTCCCTGTGACCGAGGAGCTCCTCCTGGAATCACAATGCGGATTTCGTCCCCTACGGGGCACAACAGACATGATCTTTGCAGCGCGACAGCTGCAGCAAAAATGCAGGAAGCAGCGCCAGCCCTTATACATGGCCTTTTCAATTTTACAAAGGCCTTTCACACTGTCAACCGTGAGGTTTTATGGAGTGTCCTCCTCTGTTTTGAATGCCCCCAAAGGTTTGTCAACATCCTTTGCCTGCTTCATGATGACCTGCAGGCCGTGATCCTCACCAACAGATTCATTACAGACCCAATTCACATCCGGACCGAGGTCAAACAGGGCTGCGCCATCGCTCCAACCCTCTTCTCAATCTTCCTCGCCGCCATGCTCCACCTCACAATCAACAAGCTCCCCGCTGGAGTGGAACTAAACTACAGAACCAGTGGGAAGCTGCTTAACCTATGCCGCCTCCTGCCAGGTCCAAGATCACCCCAACCTCTGTCGTTGAGCTGCAGTATGCGGACGACGCCTGCGTCTGCGCACATTCAGAGGCTGAACTCCAGGATAGAGTCAATGTATTCACTGAGGCATATGAAAGCATCGGCCTAACGCTTAACATCCGTAAGACAAAGGTCCTCCACCAGCCTGTCAACGCCGCACAGCACTGCCCTCCAATCATCGAGATTCATGCGCGGCCCTCGACACTGTGGACCATTTCCCATATCTCGGGAGCCTCTTATCAACAAAGGCAGACATTGATGCGGAGATTCAACATCACCTCCAGTGTGCCAGTTCAGCCTTCGGCCATCTGAGGAAAAGAGTGTTTGAAGACCAGACCCTCAAATCTAGTAATACCTGCCCTTCTGTATGGATCTGAGGAATGGACGATATATAGAAGGCACCTCAAGTCGCTGAAGATATATTACCAACAATGTCTGCACAAGATCCTGCAAATCCCCTGGGAGGACAGGTGGACCAACATCAGTGTCCTCAACCAGGCTAACATCCCTAGTATTGAAGCACTGACCACATTCAGTCAGCTTCACTGGGCAGGCCACATAGTTCGCATGCCAGATACGAGACTCTCTAAGCAAACGCTTTACACGGAGCTCCTTCATGGTAAATGAGCCAAAGAAGGACAGCGGAAACATAATAAGGACACTCTCAAAACCTCCCTGGTAAAGTGCGACATCATCACACCTGGGACACCGGCCGAAGACCGCCCTAGTTGGAGAAAGTGCATCCGGGAGGGCATTGAGCTCTTCGAGCTTCAATGCAAAGAGCGTGAAGAAGCCAAGCACAGGCAGCGGAAGGAGCACGCGGCAAACCAGCCCCACCGATCCCTTCCCTCGACGAATGTCTGTCCCACCTGTAACCAGATCTGTGGCTCTCGTATTGGACTGTTCAGCCATCAAAGAACTCACTTAGGGAGTGGAAGCAAGTCTTCCTCGATTCCGAGGGACTGCCTATGATGATGATGGTGTGTGGTGTGTGTTTGTGGTTGTGTGGTGTGTGTGTGTGTGTGTGTGTGTGTGTGTTTGACCCTGTGTGTGTGTGTGTGTGTGTGACCCTGTGTGTGTGTGTGTGTGTGTGTGTGTGTGTGTGTCTGTGTGCGTGTGTGTGTGTGTGCGTGTGCGACCCTGTTTGTGTGTGCAACCCTGTGTGTGGGTGTGTGCGTGTGTGTGTGACCGTGTGTGGGTGTGTGTATGTCCCTGTTTGGTATGCATGACTCTGTGTGCGTGCGTGACCCTGTGTGCGTGTGCATGTGCGGTGTGCGTGTGTGAACCTGTGTGCCTGCGACGTTAAAAGGATTGAAGAATTTTACTTTCATTTACTTCACTTTCTGCAGAAGAAGACATCTGCAATAGCAGCGGACCAGCGTAATACGAGGGGAGGACCCCCAACGCAAGAACCTTTGACGGAGATTGAGATCCGTGTCGCTAATTGGAGACAGCAACCGTGCCAGCACCGGCGTTGGAGCTGACCCACCCACACAGGATGGTCAGTTCAATACAATCCCTGGTCTATGTTACAGTCGTGCAATGTCATGTAATGTAACTTTAACTGTAATGTTGGGCTCATGTAATATAATGTAAGTTTATTGCACTGTAATGTTGGGCTCATATGATGTACTGCAATGTTGGGGGCATGTAACGCAATGCATAAGTATATGCATAAAAGTATTGTCTGTCTGCGATATGTAATGCTGTAATGCAGCAGTGGTGTACATTTAAGACTGCGTGACGTCACTGTACTCATGTACTCATGTAACCCTGACCCCTCCCCTGCTGCCAAGCACTTTTAAATATTGTTATTATGCTTCCAGTCTCGAAGGATTCAGACAGAGCAGACCTCCGTGGAGAGACGAGACGACAGAGCCACTGCCTCCAACTCTGGCATCACCCAGCCCTCTCCCGACGTCACCCCTGCCAGAAATGATGAAGGGGAAGAGTAGCTCATTCTGGAGCCAGTGGAGGTGGGAGTGGAGATGGAGGAGGACATAACAGTTCCATCTGGGCCAACTGGAACATCCTCCACCATCGACTCTATATTCAGGGGAATCCCCCATGCCTCCTCTGATTCTGCGGGACCAAGCGATGTACAGCAATGCACCCCCCAATGTTGCAGCACCTTTGCCACAGCGAAGAAGGTTGGTGCAGAAAAGGTCCATTGCTGCAAGACAGATAGGCATGTACCAGGACATGGTGCGCCTGTCACAGGCCAGTGTCGATATAGGTCGAGAGCTGCTCAAGGCCATGGCTACGATAGCCGGAAACATCACGGCGCATTCAGAACGACAGACGGATCACCGCGATGGAGCGAATCGCCGACTCTGTCGATACTATGCGACAATCGATGGGATTGGGATATGGTGCAGAAGCCCCCCATGCCACAATAGTCAAGTCGACAGCACCTAAGGATGGGGAGCTGCCAGCAGCTTCCAGCCCTGAAGCCATGCCTCCCAGATCATAAGCTTCTCCTGAGGCCCCATTCATTGCGCCTGCAATGTCTCATCCCCAACAACAGCAACAGCACTCGGGGTGCACTTCTGCACACCGGTTTAACCACCACAGGGAGGTCCCGGCTCAGGGGCAGTGAGAAAGGGAAGGGTGGGAATAAGAAAGGGGCAGTGAGTCTGTAGTACGCGGTCAAGGTCGAGGCCGAGGTCGAGGTCATAGTCAAAGGTGCTTTGTTGTAGTCAATTGTTCATTGTTAAATTAAAATAGTTGAAGTATGAGTTTTAAAAGTTGATTTCAAGTTATTAAAGTTGTTAAAGTTGTTACAGTTGCTCCAAGTTAGAGTTATAAATTTTACAAAGTTTTACAATTTTTCTATATTTTTTACATTTTTACATAAACGTTTGAATTGAATTTAATCACTCTTGTACAGTGTCAAGCTTTTGGGGTAACAGTCATCAGGGTCCCACATACTGTATGCAGGAAAAGATGAAACGCAGCTCTCCACATTCAAGCAAAGCGTTCATTTATGAGCTGCTGATGTAACAATTTTTCAGTGGCATACGCTCCGCGTGTCCTCCGCTGTGGTGTTGGGGGGTGGTGGGGTGGTGCCATGGGTTCATCTGGAAGCTCATCCTCCTCCCCCTCATTTTCCTCTTCTTCCCCCTCCGTCTCCTGCACTCGCTCCTCAGTTGGTCCCGCAGTCCCCTGTGACAATTCCTGTACCCGCCTGATTGCTAAATTATGCAACATGCAGCACACCACTGTGAAATGAGCAACCTGCTCAGGTGGTATTGCAGCCTGCCTCCCGAGTGGTCCAAGCATCGAAAACGCTGCTTCAACACTCCAATTGTCTTTTCAATAATATTATGTGTGGCTATATGGCTCTTATTATATCGTTGCTCGGCATCTGTCTGAAGGTTCCGCAGAAGGGTCAAGAGCCAGGTGGTGAGGCCGTACCCTTTGTCCATCAGCATGCAACTTATGGCTCAGACTTCAACAGGTCAGACACAGTGCTCGCATGCAAGATGTGCGCATCATGGATTCTCCCTGGAAAGTAGGCATTCACTGCCATTATGCACTGTGTATGGTTGCAGACGAGCTGCACGTTGAGGAAGTGGATTCACTTATGGTTTCGGTACATCTCCGCATCCTGTAATGGTGCTCGCAGGGCAATATAGGTACAGTCAACAGCACCCAGCCCCTTGGGGAAGCTGGCAATGTATGCAAAACCCAACACCCTCTCACTCCGTGCCTCCCTGGTCATTGGGAAGTTTATGAATTCTATCCGGCGTGCATACAGTGCTTCAGTTGCCTGTCAAATGGAACGATGGGTCGCGTACTGAGAAATGCAGCATATGTCCCCATCTGATGCCTGAAAAAGCCGCATGCATAAAAGGAAAGTGCCGCAGTCACCTTCATCTCGACAGAGAGTGCAGTAATGTTGGTGGTACTGGGCTGCAGGTCTGCCTTAATGAGCTTAAAGGCAAAGAACAAAAAGGGCCACTGTACAGCAAAATTCTAAAAGGACAAAGGGTGTTAATAAAACAAGCCTGAAGGCTTTGTGTCTTAATGCAAGGAGTATCCGCAATAAGGTGGATGAATTAATTGTGCAAATAGATGTTAACAAATATGATGTGATTGGGATTACGGAGACGTGGCTCCAGGATGATCAGGGCTGGGAACTCAACATTCAGGGGTATTCAACATTCAGGAAGGATAGAATAAAAGGAAAAGGAGGTGGGGTAGCATTGCTGGTTAAAGAGGAGATTAATGCAATAGTTAGGAAAGACATTAGCCTGGATGATGTGGAATCTATATGGGTAGAGCTGCAGAACACCAAAGGGCAAAAAACGTTAGTAGGAGTTGTGTACAGACCTCCAAACAGTAATAGGGATGTTGGGGAGGGCATCAAACAGGAAATTAGGGGTGCATGCAATAAAGGTGTAGCTGTTATAATGGGTGACTTTAATATGCACATAGATTGGGCTAGCCAAACTGGAAGCAATACGGTGGAGGAGGATTTCCTGGAGTGCATAAGGGATGGTTTTCTAGACCAATATGTTGAGGAACCAACTAGGGGGGAGGCCATCTTAGACTGGGTGTTGTGTAATGAGAGAGGATTCATTAGCAATCTCATTGTGCGAGGCCCCTTGGTGAAGAGTGACCATAATATGGTGGAATTCTGCATTAGGATGGAGAATGAAACAGTAATTTCAGAGACCATGGTCCAGAACTTAAAGAAGGGTAACTTTGAAGGTATGAGGCGTGAATTGGCTAGGATAGATTGGCGAATGATACTTAGGGGGTTGACTGTGGATGGGCAATGGCAGACATTTAGAGACCGCATGGATGAATTACAACAATTGTACATTCCTGTCTGGCGTAAAAATAAAAAAGGGAAGGTGGCTCAACCGTGGCTATCTAGGGAAATCAGGGATAGTATTAAAGCCAAGGAAGTGGCATACAAATTGGCCAGAAATAGCAGCGAACCTGGGGACTGGGAGAAATTTAGAACTCAGCAGAGGAGGACAAAGGGTTTGATTGGGGCAGGGAAAATGGAGTACGAGAAGAAACTTGCAGGGAACATTAAGGCGGATTGCAAAAGTTTCTATAGGTATGTAAAGAGAAAAAGGTTGGTGAAGACAAACGTAGGTCCCCTGCAGTCAGAATCAGGGGAAGTCATAACGGGGAACAAAGAAATGGCAGACCAATTGAACAAGTACTTTGGTTCGGTATTCACTAAGGAGGATACAAACAACCTTCCGGATATAAAAGGGGTCAGAGGGTCTAGTAAGGAGGGGGAACTGAGGAAAATCTTTATTAGTCGGGAAATTGTGTTGGGGAAATTGATGGGATTGAAGGCCGATAAATCCCCAGGGCCTGATGGACTGCATCCTAGAGTACTTAAGGAGGTGGCCTTGGAAATAGCGGATGCATTGACAGTCATTTTCCAACATTCCATTGACTCTGGATCAGTTCCTATGGAGTGGAGGGTAGCCAATGTAACCCCACTTTTTAAAAAAGGAGGGAGAGAGAAAACAGGGAATTATAGACCGGTCAGCCTGACCTCAGTAGTGGGTAAAATGATGGAATCAATTATTAAGGATGTCATAGCAGTGCATCTGGAAAATGGTGACATGATAGGTCCAAGTCAGCATGGATTTGTGAAAGGGAAATCATGCTTGACAAATCTTCTGGAATTTTTTGAGGATGTTTCCAGTAAAGTGGACAAAGGAGAACCAGTTGATGTGGTATATTTGGACTTTCAGAAGGCTTTCGACAAGGTCCCACACAAGAGATTAATGTGCAAAGTTAAAGCACATGGGATTGGGGGTAGTGTGCTGACGTGGATTGAGAACTGGTTGTCAGACAGGAAGCAAAGAGTAGGAGTAAACGGGTACTTTTCAAAATGGCAGGCAGTGACTAGTGGAGTGCCGCAAGGTTCTGTGCTGGGGCCCCAGCTGTTTACATTGTACATTAATGATTTAGACGAGGGGATTAAATGCAGTATCTCCAAATTTGCGGATGATACTAAGTTGGGTGGCAGTGTGAGCTGCGAGGAGGATGCTATTAGGCTGCAGAGTGACTTGGATAGGTTAGGTGAGTGGGCAAATGCATGGCAGATGAAGTATAATGTGGATAAATGTGAGGTTATCCACTTTGGTGGTAAAAACAGAGAGACAGACTATTATCTGAATGGTGACAGATTAGGAAAAGGGAAGGTGCAAGGAGACCTGGGTGTCATGGTACATCAGTCATTGAAGGTTAGCATGCAGGTACAGCAGGCGGTTAAGAAAGCAAATGGCATGTTGGCCTTCATAGCGAGGGGATTTGAATACAGGGGCAGGGAGGTGTTGCTACAGTTGTACAGGGCCTTGGTGAGGCCACACCTGGAGTATTGTGTACAGTTTTGGTCTCCTAACTTGAGGAAGGACATTCTTGCTATTGAGGGAGTGCAGCGAAGGTTCACCGGACTGATTCCCGGGATGGCGGGACTGACCTATCAAGAAAGATTGGATCAACTGGGCTTGTATTCACTGGAGTTCAGAAGAGTGAGAGGGAACCTCATAGAAACGTTTAAAATTCTGACGGGTTTAGACAGGTTAGATGCAGGAAGAATGTTCCCAATGTTGGGGAAGTCCAGAACCAGGGGTCACAGTCTGAGGATAAGGGGTAAGCCATTTAGGACCGAGATGAGGAGAAACTTCTTCACCCAGAGAGTGGTGAACCTGTGGAATTCTCTACCACAGAAAGTAGTTGAGGCCAATTCACTAAATATATTCAAAAGGGAGTTAGATGAAGTCCTTACTACTCGGGGGATCAAGGGTTATGGCGAGAAAGCAGGAAGGGGGTACTGAAGTTTCATGTTCAGCCATGAACTCATTGAATGGCGGTGCAGGCTAGAAGGGCTGAATGGCCTGCTCCTGCACCTATTTTCTATGTTTCTATGTTTCTATGTTTCTATGAAAATCTCATTGATCACCTTTTTTTGGACGCGCAGCCTTTGAATGCACTGTTGATCGGTTAGGTCCAAGTATGAGCGCTTCTCCCTGAAAATCCTTTGGAGGTAAGGCCTCCTCCTCCTCATCAGTCTTCGACCTCCTCCTTTACCCTGATAATTCTGCTCAATAAACCTTCTCCCATCTGGATCCTGCATTAGACAAGTAGTCAGCAATTCAGGCTGAAATAGTACAGAACCCTTTTTAAATTTCCAGAATCTCCTCAAACATCCTGAGATGAACTCAAATAATTTTTCAATGAAAAAAATAGGAACTCAAATACCTTCTATCTTAATAATGTATTCAGTACCAATAAAAATACCTTTCCCACTGTATGGCGAGAAAGCAGGAATGGGGTACTGAAGTTGGATGTTCAGCCATGAACTCATTGAATGGCGGTGCAGGCTCGAAGGGCCGAATGGCCTACTCCTGCACCTATTTTCTATGTTTCTATGTTTCTATGTAAAGTCACTGTTCACCTCTGAAATACTGAGGTGCTGCTTTTGCTAACTGTTCCCGATTTCAAAATGGCGGCACTGAACACTACTGCCTATTCCTGGCCACTTACGATCGAGTAAAACCACCTTCTCCAGGACGGTATGCAGCTCCGGTGGTATGTCGGTGGTATATCAGGAAACTTGCACTTTTTGTGCGGTATGTGGGCAGTTCTGCATGGTGGGCGGTGTGCATACCGCTCGGTGGTATGTCAATGATGAATCTTCCGCCGAGCGGTATGTCAGCAGTATGTGCCTGTTTTTTGACGAAACTTGTATTTTTGGGCAGTAAGTGGGTCCATTATCTGTAACATTATTTCATTGCTGCTTGTGGGATCTTGCTGTGTGTAAATTGGCTATGTTTCCCAAATTACAACTGCGACTACAATTCAAAGGTATTTTACTGGCTTTGAAGCGCTTTGTGAATTCCTGAGATTGTGAAATACACTGTATAAGTGCAAAATCTTCCTTCTTTTTCTTCACTCTGTAAATGCTTCAAGATATTCAAAGGAATTCACAGAAATCTACAGACTAATTATCAATCCCTATATCTGCACTGTTCCACCCTAGCCTGTTGCCTGGCATGGACAAGACCTTTGTGAGTAAAGCTATGGAATTTGTCTGTGATGTGCAGTTGGTTCCTCTTCACTCAAAGTCATTTAATTCAAATCATTTTGACTTTGAAAAACTACTTTGAATTCTCATGAGTAAACTCTATTATATCAGTAGTGTTTTCTTGTTTTGCTACTTATGGAGTTAAAAATTGTTTTATAATGTTCTACCCAAATACATCCTTGATATCTGTCTGTGTTAGTGCTGATATCTTACGCTACAGATAAAGAAAGAAGAAAGAAAGACTTGCATTTATATACTATGAGTTCAAAGGGGCTGCCATAAATGTGAGACAATTGGGCAGCTTCCTCTGTTGTTACCTCGGAGACAGTTTCTGGAAGCTAAGAAAGTATCTATGACAACCTGTAGATGTTTGATTGTCTTTTGGAATCAGACAGACACGAATTTCATTTTCTTTGTTCACAAGTTGTACTTCAAAGGTGTTAGAAAGTATATTTCATCTGAA
Source organism: Pristiophorus japonicus (assembly GCF_044704955.1). Taxonomy (NCBI): domain Eukaryota; kingdom Metazoa; phylum Chordata; class Chondrichthyes; family Pristiophoridae; genus Pristiophorus; species Pristiophorus japonicus. The sequence goes on along the minus strand of NC_091986.1, from coordinate 53,658,536 downwards.
TTGCCCTTATTCAGTAGTTCTTTTGAAATCTTGAGAGTGAAAGCAAGATTGAGAAAGACACACACAGAAAGAAAGTGTGAACAACAGGAAGCAGTAAACTCCCATGTAAGGTTGATAGTCAGAGAGTTTGTTTACCAAGCAGCCAGCAGTGGATAGCAGTATTATTGTGGGGCTGGGAGGAGCATTCCCATTCCTCCTGGTCCCACAAATATGTTCCAGCCATTTTTTGAGTGGCCTTCAAGAATTACTGGTAAGGTCGCTCACCGCCTGGTGCAAATGGGCAGAGCGAGCTCATACCATTTCCATATGTAAGAGGCGTCCTGACTGAAAATTGCAACTGGCAGACCTTGTGTGCCCAAAATATGCTCAAGAATGAATTTGGGGTGGTTGAAAATCACCCCTTTATATTTTTTTAAAACCTATTTTAGTAAGAACTACAGGAACACTTGGTGATGATCAGAGACTAGCCTTGGCAGTATTAAGTAACTGTGTCACCATGTTGTGTAAATACATTCGGTATAGTGTCCGAGAAGATGGAGTGGACCTATTCCTTCCCATGTTTATGTATACATGTGCACAGTAGTCGTGTTTATAATAAATGCTGAATATGGAGATGAATCTTGTTACTTATATATATATCATGGGATTATATAATCACAGGTCAGGTTGCATTAAAATCTTAAAGCCACTACTTTACCTTCTTTATCATCATGGCGTATAATGGCTTCTTGTATCATGTCCGAGGAGAAGAAGTGGACCCTGTTCTTCTTCCCATGTTTGTGTTTGTGTTTGAATCCATCTTGTTTCTGAAGAAGTTTTTCACGCTCATAATAGGCCTTTATTTGGTCACATCGCATGCGTTTCACCAGTCGTTGCCGCTGCCCTAAAGGGAGTGACTCCAGTAAGCACTGGTCGATTTCCATGTCATGTGTTCGGAAAACATTACAGAGCTGGAAACAACCTGAACAAAGAAAAATACTGTCACAAATGGGAAACTATCAGAGCAACATTTATTTTTAATTTATAGTTGTATTAAGCATCGACTAAATGAAAAATACTAGCAAATAGTAAACGTTTCAGTAATTGTAACTAACTTTCTTTAAAATATATATGGTAAGTTGCATGATATGCCATTTTATAAGGCTTATAAAGGTCAGAGGTTAATTGTTCAAAAGCAAAATACTGTGGATGCTGCAAATCTTAAATAAAAACAGAAAATGCTGGAAATACTCAGCAGGTCAAGCAGCATCTGTGGAGAGAGAAACAAAGTTAATGTTTAAGGTCAATGTCCTTTCATCAGAATGTTAACTCTATTTCTCTCTGCATAGATGCTGCCTGGTCTGCTGAGTATTTCCAGCATTCTCAGAGTTTAATTGTTTTTTGGCCAGGGAATTTTGAAGATTGAAATGTACCTTGTTAGTTTCAGGCAGCAGCTCAGCAATACTCAGCATTTTAAGATTATTTTGCATCTGTAATAAAATTTGATTTCTAGAGTGTGCCAGACACGATACGATGCATTTCCTCCAGGGCAGAATTCAAATGGCTGAGCAGTTGGATGGATGGCTTGGTCAGTTTTGAGGCCCATGCCTCATTTGCAGCGGGTTGGTAGGCTGCAAACCGAGTGCTCTGGGGCAGCCTGCCAGTTCCAGATTGCCACAGTACAGGCGGCCCAACCAGCCTTCAAATTGGAGGAAGGACTCCAATCTTCGGAGGGTGAGGAGCCAGATCGGCAGCAACCTAGGCTGAGTTTGTGGAGCCTGCAGGAGCACTCCTGCTCTTCCCAGGCCCCCCCAAAATAAAGAGGAATACTGGTCAGAGTCTGCATGCTGCACACGCCACCCAACTCCGCCCTAAAATGGCAGTCGGAGTCCTATGTACATCATAGGTCCACGCTTAGCAGCTAAATGTGTTTACCACCCAACTCAGGGACCTTCTGGCTGCCATGTGTATCACACACTATAGGGTAAATTTCTTGCTTGCATGCTCCTGGCATGGAGTCTCATCCACCAGAAGCAAATATTAGGAAACTTCTCTTGTAGCCCATGACTTTCCATCCAATTTGAGAGTGTGTAATTTAGCCTTACAGGTCATGTGTTGATACTGAAATGATGTCACTCTGATAAAAACAGATCTGTAGTATTTTAAACTCTGCAGCATCCTGTTTGCCACAGAAATCTATCTCAATCATTCTACTTTTCTTGTGAGTATTGTGCCATCAATCACTGAATAACGTTACATCATGTCTCAGCTTTATAACCACTGAGAACATCTCAGTGGTGTTCAGAGTTGGACAGCTTTCTTGTTCCTTTTCGTCTCATTACTTTAAACATTTAGATGTAGGAATGCAGGATCAGTCATTCTTGAAACCTCATACTTCCAAATCCAGCATGAACAGTGGTTCGCTCACATCACATATACCAATTTTAGTTTTGATCACTACATTCCATGCATACTACCAATAAATCATAGTATGTAAAAGATATATACAAATGACAACAAAATAATAACAAACTAAAAAACATGTACTTAACTCTTCAAATCATTTTCTTACCATGGTTATATTACCCAATCATAAATTCTTCCCACCATTTTATTACCATGACCTGATTGCCCTCATAAACTATTCCCATTCCCATAAACACAAGTGACCAAGCTGACATATTCCAGACCATTACAGATATGGCTAAGTGACTCTTACATATTCCTCCATCATCTGTTAAGATATTCTTCCTTTAAACTTCTTTACACAATTCATCCCATGCTCAGCAGAAAGCTATTTTAACACATTGTGTGCTGGTCCCACAGACAGCCCAGAAAGAACATTGAGATACTCAGGTAGTGTGAATACTTGTTGGGGAGGGTTTAAACTAAAATGACAAGGAGATGGGAATCCATGCAGGGAGGCAGAGGGAAGTAAAAAGGGGACAGAAGCAGAAGGTAGGAAGGAGAAAAGCAGGAGTGGAGGGCAGAGAAATAAAGGGCAAAAATAAAAAAAGGCCACATTACAACATAATTCTAAAAGGACAAAGAGTGTTAACAAAACAAGCCTGAAGGCTCTGAGTCTCAATGTGAGCAGCATTCGTAATAAGGTGGGTGAATTGACTGCGTGCAGCTAGCTGTTAACGGATATGATGTAATTGGGATTACGGAGACATGGCTCCAAGGTAACCAAGGCTGCGAACTCAACATCCAGGGGTATTCAATATTCAGGAAGGACAGAAATGAAGGAAAAGGAGGTGGGATAGCGTTACTGGTTAAAGAGGAGATTAACACAATAGTAAGGAAGGACATTAGCGTGGATAATGTGGAATCTATGTGGGTAGAGCTGCGGAAACCAGAGGGCAGAAAACGTTAGTGGGAGTTGTGTACAGACCAACAAACAGTAATAGGGATGTTGGGGATGGCATCAAACAAGAAATTAGGTATGAGTGCAATAAAGGTACAGCAGTTATCATGGGTGACTTTAATCCACATATTGATTGGGTTAACCAAACTGGTAGCAATGCTGTGGAGGAGGATTTCCAGGAGAGTATAAGGAATGGTTTTCTAGACCAATATGCCGAGGAACCAACTAGAGAGCAGGTCATCCTAGACTGGGTCTTGAGGATTAATTAGCATTCTGGTCATGCGGGACCCTTTGGGGAAGAATGACCATAATATGGTAGAATTCTTCATTAAGATGGAGAGTGACACAGTTAATCCAGAGACTAGGGTCCTGAACTTAAAGAAAGGAAATTTCGACGGTATGAGACTGAATTGGCTAGGATAGACTGGGGAATGATACTTAAAGGGTTGACGGTGGATAGGCAATGGCAGACATTTAAATATCACATGGATGAACTACAACAATTGTTCATCCCTGTGTGTCGTAAGAATAAAAAAGGGAAGGTGGCTCAACCGTGGCTAACAAGGGAAATTAGGGAAAGTGCTAAATCCAAGGAAGAGCAGCAAACCTGAGGAGTGGAAGAAATTTAGAATTCAGCAGAGGAGGACAAAGGGTTTAATTAGGAGGGGGGAAATAGAGTATGAGAGTAAGCTTGCAGGGAACATAAAAATTGACTGCAAAAGCTTCTATAGATATTTGAAGAGAAAAAGATAAGTGAAGACTAATGTAGATCTTTGCAGTCAGAATCAGATGAATTCATAATGGGGAACAAGGAAATGGCAGACCAATTGAACAAATACTTTGGTTCTGTCTTCACTAAGGAAGACACGAATAACCTCCTGAAAATACTAGGGGATCGAGGGTTTAGCAAGAAGGGAGAAATGAGGGAAATCCTTATTAGTCAGGAAATTGTGTTAGGAAAATTGAAGGGACTAAAGGCCAATAAATCCCCAGGGCCTGATAGTCTGCATCCCAGAGTACTTAAGGAAGTGGCCCTAGAAATAGTAGATGCATTGGTGGTCATTTTCCAACATTCCATATACTCTGGTTCAGTTCCTATGGTTTGGAGGGTAGCTCATGTAACCTCACTTTTTTAAAAAGGAGGGAGAGAGAAAACTGGGAATTATAGACTGGTTAGTGGGGAAAATGCTGGACTCAATTATTAAAGATGTAATAGCAGCGCATTTGGAAAGCAGTGACAGGATCGGTCTAAGTCAGCATGGAGTTATGAAAGGGAAATCATGCTTGACAAATCTTCTAGAATTTTTTGAGGATGTAACAAGTAGAGTGGATAAGGGAGAACCAGTGGATGTGGTGTATTTGGGCCTTCAAAAGGCTTTTGACAAGGTCCCACACAAGAGATTAGGGAGCAAAATTAACGCATATGGTATTGGGGGTAATGTATTGAAGTGGATAGAGAACTGGTTGACAGACAGGTCACAAAGGGTGGGAATAAATGGGTCTTTTTCAGATTGGCAGGCAGTGACTTGTGGGGTGCCGCAGGGTTCAGTGCTGGGACCTCAGCTATTTACAATGTACATTAATGATTTAGATGAAGGAATTGAGTGTAATATCTCCAAGTTTGCAGATGACACTAAGCTGGGTGGCAGTGTGAGCTGTGAGGAGGATGCTAGGAGGCTGCAGGGGGACTTGGACAGGTTAGGTCAATGGGCAAATGCATGGCAGATGCAGTATAATATGGATAAATGTGAGGTTATCCACTTTGGTGGCAAAAACAGGCTTATATTCACTGGAATTTAAAAGAATGAGAGGGGACCTCATAGAAACATATAAAATTCTGATGGGATTGTTCAGGTTAGATGCAGGAAGAATGTTTCCAATGTTGTGGAACTCCAGAACCAGGGGTCACAGTCTAAGGATAAGGTGTAACCCATTTAGGACCGAGATGAGGAGAAACTTCTTCACTCATAGAATTGCGAACCTGTGGAATTCTTTACTACAGAAAGTTGTTGAGGCCAGTTCATTCGATATATTCAAAAGGGAGTTAGATGTGGCCCTTATGGCTAAAGGGATCAAATGGTATGGAGAGAAATCAGGAATGGGATACTGAAGTTGCATGATCAGCCATGATCATATTGAATGGTGGTGCAGGCTCGAAGGGCTGAATGGCCGACTCCTGCACCCATTTTCTATGTTTCTATGGCTCAAGTTTCGGCCTGAGTTGCTCCTATTTTTTTGGAGCAACAAGTTTAGAATGGAGCATCTTAGAAATTGCAATTCTCGGCATTTAGTTTGCTCCAGTTCTAGTGAGTTCGAAGAGTTTCATTTTCGAACAGATTTTATTTTTCAAAAGGGGGCGTGTCCAACCACTTATGCCTGTTTTGCAAGTTTACGCAGCAAAAACTTACTCCAAACTAACTTAGAATGGAGTTGTGTAGATTTTTGTATGCTCAGAAAAACATTGCCTACACTTATAAATCAGGCGTAGGGAATGAGAGATAGCGATGGGGGCGGGGGCGGTTGTGGGGAGGGAAGTTTACAAACATTAAACACTTTACTTTTACAAATAAAGAGCCATCATCAATAATAAATGAAAAATAAATCAATAAATCAACCAATAAATCAATCAAAAGAAATAAAAAAAATAAAAATTAAAAATAATAATAAAAAATCAATCAATAAATAAATACATTTCTACTCACCTACTGCAGTACCGGGAGCCCTTCAACTGGGATGCCCCCCCGCCCACCACCCAGTGTCACAATCTCTGTCTCTTTCAGTGTCTCTCTATCTGTCTCTGTTGGTTTCTTTCTGTGTTTCTGACAGTGAGGGGTGGGGGGAGAGGAGGGGGGAGAAAGGGGGAGAGGAGGGGAGAGGTGGAGAGGATGGGGAGGGAGAGAGAGGGGAAGTGGGAGGAGGGAGAGGGAGACGAGGGAGAGAGGAGGGGGAGGGAGGGGGGAGAGGAGGAGGGAGCGAGGGGGAGGCGAGGGGGGCGAGGAGGGGGGGGAGGGAGGTGGGGAGAGGAGGGAGAGGGAGGTGGGGAGAGGAGGGGGAGGGAGGGAGGCTGAATGGGAGGGAGGTGCGGGGGAGGCTGAACGGGAGGAAGTGGGGAGGAGGATGAATGGGAGGGAGGGAGTATGAATGGGAGGGAGGGGGGAAGCTGAACGGGAGGGAGGGGGTTGGAGCTGAACGGAAGGGAGGGAGGGGGTGGGAGCTGAATGGGAGGGAGGGAGGCTGAACAGGAGGGAGTGGGGGGAGCTGAACGGGAGGGGGAGTGGGAAGGATGAACGGGAGGGGGTGGGGAGGAGGATGAATGGGAGGGAAGGAGGGAGGGAGGGAGATTGAATGGGAGGGAGGGGGGAGCTGAATGGGAGGGAGTGGGTTGGAGCTGAACGGAAGGGGGAGGGGGGAGGATGAACAGGAATGAGGGAGGGAGGCTGAATGGGAGGGAGGGGCGGGAGCTGAATGGCGGGGAGGGTGGGGAGCTGAATGGGATTGGACGGGGGAGCTGAATGGGAGGGATGGAGGCTGAACGGGAGGGAGGTGGGGGGAGCTGAACGGGAGGGAGGGAGGCGGGGGAGCTGAACGGGAGGGAAACCCGAGTCCCGATCTTCAATTACCGGTGAGCCCATTCGGCCACGGCTAGAGTCGGCGTTCTTCGGGCCCCTCCCACCCAGCCTGCACAGATTTGGGCTGCGAAGAGCTACTGCACATGCACGCACACTCTGGTGCACATGTGCAGAAGTCCCGGCACTATTTTCAGCGCCGGGACCTGGCTCCGCCCTCCATGCATTCTGCTGCGCTGCGCCAAGGGCCTGGATCGTCTGGACTGCGGGGAGAATACAGGTAAATAATAGCCGCTATTTCTGTTCTAAAAAGTCGGCGCACCACACGGAAGTGCACCATTCTAACTCTGGGGGCAAACTTGGGCCCGATGTTTCTCACCAGCACTAAGCTTGACTGGTCAGTTGGATACCAGTTTTTCATTTGTACAGGATCATTGTACAGAGGAACTGCAGCAATATCATCGCTGGAGTAGCCAAAATTACATAATATAAAATGATCTGAACCATTTTCAATAATTGATCAATTATAAGCTTCAGTTTTCAGTTTTAAAAAAGCGATAAAGCGAAGTTTGCTGTTCTTAACCTGTAGTTAGCTTACTTTATTCATATAACAAATGATAAGTAATAACATTTATGAATTAAATTGAATTAATAGTGAAAAAGCAGGATAAGGAAACATAATTTACATTAATGAATACTTTCATGCCACAGAATCTGCAGTAAGTCTATTTGCATTCACACTGAAGTAACATACCAGTAGTCTTATTAATAATGCATGTGCAATATTCCATTATAATGATATTCTATTAATGTAATATACTGTGTGTAATTTATTTATGCATCTATATTATGAGGAAAAATGAAGATAACCCTTCACCAGCTTACTAACTTCAAAATGATCTCCCAGAGATCATAGAAAGTGACATTAGTCTACGCGAAGAATGTATGGACTCAGAATGCATTTTCATCTGCTGCAACATCTAAAACTATGGCCACAATGTCCTCAGCTCTATGTCTAAAATCATTCTATTGTTTCGCAGTTTTAGATGGAAGATTAGACTACGGTTGAGTTATCAATCCCTTCTTAGCTAGTAGGCTTTCCATCCAAAATGAATTGCAAGAAAGGATTTGCTTTAAAATGAACAAAGAAAGTGCTCCCCAGCATGCAAAAGTATATTTCAGTGCAGCACTAAACTGTGCAAACCAGTTGGTCCCTTGACCGATTCTTGTTTTTTGTGAGTTAGTTGATTATAGTTGGCAATAGATGCAATAGGCCTCAATGCCACTGGACTAGATGCAGGAAAATAACCCAGTCTGGCTGCATAAATTGTGATTTAATATTCCCAGCTGGAAAGCATGCAGATGGGGGAATCATTGGATGAGTACAGGACTGTGCTCGGTTGTGATGCCCTGAATGGTCCATAGCCTGACATTGCTCACTATCTGGGCTCACAGATGAAGAATGGCCAACTGGGGGAGGAGGTACGGGAGGGTGGAACTGTACACCAGCAAGACTCAGTGCCTTCAAATAAGGAGAGGAGAAGAATGGAAAAAATGATCAATGAACAGTTACTTGTAGTCTGAGCAACCCATGAATACCATTAAATTACATTTTTAATAGTGACTTGTATAATCTAGTGTCTTGTTAAATGCTTTCTATTTCAATGTATTCAATGATCAGATGTTAACTACTCTATGAATTGTATCTCCCAGAAGTGGTAAGGAATATGTGAAATCCTCATCTGAGAGAATCATGCAATGATAAAATTGACAGGTATTTTGATAGTATGGCATAGTTAATGCTATTATAATAGGGTAAATTGTGACTCGATAGAAATACTTATTAGAGAACCAAACATGAATGCAATTTTCCAAAGTATTGCAAAACTTAACCCTTGTATCTATTACCTAATAGGGTATTACTTCAGAGGAGTTGGAAGTTCTGATATCATGCATCAGAACATATCTGATTTTTCCATTGATTATTAGAACATGGGCTGCTTCACCACAAGTGACCTTTCCCTTACTCCGATTGAGGCAGCAGCTATAACATCACTGATAAAGGAATTGGATAAGTAGCTGAAAAGGTGGAATCTAAAAATATATAGGAAAAGGGCAGTGAAATGGGATGAGAGTAAATAGCTCTATTGAAGCACTAGCCATGCCACAGGCACAATGGATTTCCTGTAGTTTTTTTATGATTCTATGAAATACTCTTTGGGAGTCAAATGGGCATGAAAGAGACAGAAAACCTAGTCAAAGCAGGGATAAGAAACCGAGGATAAAACCTTCTGAAAACTGTATGGACAGTAGTGACGATGCCAGCTGAGGAAGTTGGTGTGCTCTGAATTTTGTGTCCGGATTAAATGAAGTCTATCATCTGATATAACCATTTCTTGGCCATTCCCTTACTGTGATAGTGTTCAAGCTGACAAACAGTTTTTTTTGCCAAATCTCTGTTGAGAAAGCAATGTTTTGAAAGTTTAGTACTGTAGTGTAAACATTCATGGACCCTTGTCACAATTTGAGTGCTCTCACACTTTCTATTCAAGTTAATGGTAGATTATCATTTCCATTAACAAACTCACTTTCTGTATGAGCCAAAATTTACAATTTAAAAAGCATGCAATGAATGGTAGTAGTGTTACTCCATGCTAACAAAACAATAGGTACATTTACTACAGGATTAAGTACTGGAAGTCATGTGAAATTTGCATTATATATTTCTAATCTATTTAATAAGTCGAAAAACAACATGCTGTTAAACGATATAATTCAGGAAAAAACTATAAAAAGATTATTATAATAGGTACATTTATACAGAAGCAAAATAAATGCAGCAATATACAGATCATATTAATATTCATAAACAACAACATTGAAATCAGTCCATAAGAGTTTAATTCTTAGAGTACAATCAAATGTAAATCTTCCTGGTATGATGTTTTGTATTTACCTGACAGCACAGAGACCAGATATTGTCCCGAATGCAAATGAACGGAACTGAAGAAATAACTAAGAGTTTATAGAATATATTATAGACTAAGAGGCCTCTGAGTGTTAAGGTGTCCATTAAACAAGATCAAAGACATAATATAGCATCTTTAACAAAACACAGTTTAACATGAGAGCAGAGTCTGCAGTGTGGATGAGCAAACTGACCACCGTTGTACAGGAGGCCATTCAAGTGGGGGGAGTGAAAAGGAATGTTGTCGTGGTAGGGGACAGTATAGTTAGGAGGATGGATACTGTTCTCTGCAGCCGTGACTAGGAGTTCCGAAGGTTGTGTTGCCTGCCCGGTGCCAGGGTTAAGGACATCTCCTCGTAGTTGAAGAAGAACTTGGAGCAGGAGAGGGAGGGTCCAGTTGTCATAGTCCACATAGGAACCAACTACATAGGTAGAACTAGGAATTAAGTTCTGCTGAGGGATTCTAAGGAGCTAGGGTCCAAATTAATAAGCAGAACCTCAAAAATAAAAATCTCTGGCCTGAGCCATGCGCAAATTGGCATTGAGTCAAAAAGTCCAGAGAGTTGAATGTGTGGCTCAAAGTGTGGTGTGGGAGAGTGGGGTTTCAATTCATTGGGCACTGGCACCAGTACTGGGGAAAGAGAGAGTTGTTCTTTGGGATGGGCTCCACTTAAACCAGGCTGGGTCCAGTGCCCTGGCAAATCAAATAAGTAGGGCTGTAGATAGGGCTTCAAACTAAAAAAGGTGGGGAGGGTTCAGATGAAAGGAAATTTATAAATATAAAAAGAAAAGTCAAGGCCACAGAGCAGTGTAATGATTTAGGTAAAGAAAAGCAGAGTGTGACAGGAAAGGACAGAGAATTTAACAATGATACTGTATCAGTGAATAAGGTCAAAGCAGGGGAAAATGGTAAAAAAGTTAAAATTAAAGGTGTTTTATCTGAATGTACAAAGCATTCGTAACTAGATAAATGAATTAATGGCATAAATAAAGATAAATGGGTTAGCTTTAAGAGCCATTACAGAGACGTGGTTACATGATGATCAAGGTAAGGAACAGGGTACTTGTTGTTGTGAAAAGACAGACAAAGTGTAAAAGGAGGGGATAGTCCTGATAATAGGACAATAGTGAGGAAGGATCTTGGCTCAGAAGAGCAGGAAATAGAATCAGAATGGGTGGAGATAAGCCATAACAAGAGGCAGAAAACATGGTGGGAATAGTTTATAGGCCCCCTAACATTAGTTATACTGTTCGACAGAGTATGAATCAAGTAATAAGAGGAGCTTGTAACAAAGGTAATGCAATAGTTGTGGGAAACTTTCATCTTCATATAGACTGGGCAAAGCAAATTGGCAAAAGTCGTTTTGAGGATGATTTCATAGAATGTATTCAAGACAGTTTCCTAGAACAATACATCATGGAACTAACTAGGGAAGAGGTTATTTTCGATCTTGTCTTGTGTAATGATACAGCTTTAATTAGTAATCTTATCGTAAGGGATCCTCTGGGGAAGAGTGATCATAATATGATGGAATTTCACATTGAGTTCGAGAGTGACATACTTAAATATGAAACTAGAGTCTTAAACATAAATAAAGCCAATTACATTAGTATGAGGAGTGAGTTGTCTGCGATAGATTAGAAAATTAGATTAAAAGGTATGATGGTAGATAAGCACTGGCAAACATTTAAAGCAATAGTTCATAATTCTCAATGATATACATTCCATTGAGAAATAAAAATGCCACAAGAAAAGTGATTCATCTCTGGCTAACTAAAGAGGTTAAGGATAGTATTAAATTAAAAAAGGTTTATAATGTTGCCAAGAAGAGTAGTAAACCAGAGGATTGGGAGCATTTTAGAAACCAGCAAAGGATGACCAAAAATTGTTAAAGAGGGAGAAAATAGTCTGAGAGTAAACTAGCATGAAATATAAAATCAGATTGTAAGAGCTTCTACAAGTATGTAAAAATGAAGAGAGTAGGAAGTAAAAGTGGGACCCTTAGAGGCTGTCAGGGAAAATTATAATAGGGAATAAGGAAATGGCGGAAACATTAAATAAATATATATCAATAGATGATTGGTTAAAGGATAGAAAACAGAGAGTAGGAATAAACGGGTCATTTTCAGGTTGGCAGGCTGTTATTATAGGGGTGCCTAAAAGATCAGTGTGGGCAACTCAGCTATTAACAATCTATATTAATTATTTAGATTAAGTGACAGAGTATAATGTATCCAAATTTGCTGACGATACAAAAATATGAGGGAAAGGGGGGGTCAGCGGGCACGATTGGTGGTTGGGCGGGTCGGGTGGGAAAATATTTGTTTTGACTGTGAGTCGGAACCCATGCAGGTACAGCAGGCAATTAGGAAGGCAGATGGTATATTGAGTTTTATTGCAAGAAAAAGAAAAAGAAAGACTTGCATTTATATAGCACCTTTCATGACCACGAGACGTCTCAAAGTGCTTTACATCCAATGAAGTACTTTTGGAATGCAGTTGCTGTTGTAATGTGAGAAACACGGCAGCCAACTTTCCCACAGCAAGCTCCCACAAACAGCAATGTGATAATGACCAGATCATCTGTTTTTGTTATATTGATTGAGGGGTAAATATTGGCCAGGACACCAGGGATAACTCCTCTGCTCTTCTTTGAAATAGCGCGATGGGATCTTTTATGTCCACGTGAAAGAGCAGACGGCGCCTCGATTTAACGTGTTTTCTGAAAGACGGCACCTCTGACAGTGCAGCACTCCCTCAGCACTGCACTGCAGTGTCAGCCTAGATTTGTGTGCTCAAGTCCCTGGAGTGGGACTTGAACACACAACCTTCTCACTCAGATGCGAGTGTGCTACCCACTGAGCCACAGCTGAGGGTGGAGTTTGATGGTTGAAGTACAAGAGGGTTGGAGTACAAAAGTAAGAATGTCTTGCTGCAATTCTACAGGCTTTTGATGAGACCTCATCTGGTACTGTGTACAACTTTGGTCTCTGTACCTAAGGAAGGGTATACTTGACTTAAAGGGGTTGCAACAAAGATTCACTAGATTGATTCCTGGGATGAGAGGTTGTCCTATGAGGGGAGATTGAGTAGAATAGGCCTCTACTCTCTCGCGTTTAGAAGAATGAGAGGTGTTCTCATTGAAACATATAAGACGCTGAGTGGCCTCGACAAGGTCGATGCTGAGAGGTTGTTTCCTCTGACTAGAGAGTCTAGAACTAGGGGGCATTGTAAGAGCAAAAAATCTTAATTTGGGGTAAACTAATTCGATGCAATTAAAATAAAGTAAGAAAGACTGAGAGTAAGGTTTAAAATGTGTTCATGATAGAATAGCTGAATTAGGCAGAAACACGAAGGTCAGAGAAATTCTCTTGGGAGATAAGAACACCCACAGGAATTATGTAGACAGCTCAAAGAAATAATGAGAGGAGGCCACGATGTTCCAGCCATAGGAGATAACAGGGACAAAGCCTCTTTTAAGTATAGGGTAACCAAACATCTACCAAGGACAAGTTAGACTTTCCCAGAAAAGTAACACATAAATTGCAGGGGTTGTTCCCTAGCAACAGCCATCAGAACTGAGTGTATCAATAGAATCATTAGAAATTACTGTAACCAATAAAATTAATGTAACTGTAGCACAAAATGAAATTGTTGTAACTGGTATTAACCAAATGGAACACTTCCCCGCATAGTTCCACCATTTTGATTGTATCTCAACTGCATAAAAATGTAATTACACAGCTTGTCCTGTGAGATTAGCGTTGAGAGCACTCAGTAACGGTACTGATGAGGCCGGATCTCCCTTGATTAATCAGGCCTTAATAAACAATTCTTTTCTCTATATATGGACCTTTGTGTCGAGTGTTCTATTTTTAATACTCCACAACATTTTGGCGCTGCGAGCAGGGTACAACAGGCGACCGTATATGACCATCACGAGTGACTATTTTTAATTACCATTCATAATCCGATGTGAGATGTTACGAGACTTGTCTGTTGCCCGGGGTACTTGAATCTGTGAAAGGTCTGTTATGGTGTAAAAGACTTGGGGGAATCAGGAAGTCACAATAGACACTATCAGAAGGCTTCGATTTGGATGTGGCCTCTAAGTTCAAGGGGAACCGGGCAGAGGAATCATCGATATCTAGAATACAGATAAATCGATAAGGGTGTCGGTAGGATTGCAGGCTCTAGGGGTAGGGGAAACCAATTAGAGGGACAGCCAGTATCTAGAATACAGTTTAAATGATATAAAGTCGGTTGGACCATAGACACCAGGGTTAGGTGATACAAGTAGGGAGATGGTCAGTATCTGGGAGTATGATGGAGCTGGAGCTAAATTAAAAAGTAGGACCTCAAAAGTAGTAATCTCAGGATTGCTACCAGTGCCACATGCTAGTCAGAGTAGGAAGCACAGGAATGATCAGATGAATATATGGCTTGAGGGGTGGTGCAAAAGGGAGGAATTCAAATTCCTGGAACATTGGAACCGATTCTGGGGGAGGTGGAACCAGTACAAACCGGACGGTCTGCATCTGGGCAGGACCAGAACCAATGTCCTGGGGGGAGTGTTTGCTAGTGCTGTTGGGGAGGAGTTAAACTAACATGGCAGGGGAATGGGAACCTATGCAGGGAGTCAAAGGGAAATAAAATGGAGGCAGAAGAAAAGATAGAAAGGAAAATAGTAAAAGTGGAGGGCAGAGCAACCCAAGGCAAAAAACAAAAAGGGCCACATTACAGCAAAATTCTAAAGGGGTAAAGTGTGTTAAAAAGACAAGCCTGAAGGCTCTGTGCCTCAATGCAAGGAGTATTCGGAATAAGATGGACGAATTAACTGCGCAGATAGCAGTTAACGGATATGATGTAATTGGCATCACGGAGACATGGCTCCAGGTGACCAAGGCTGGGAACACAACATCCAGGGCTATTCAACATTTAGGAAGGATAGGCAGAGGGGAAAAGGAGGCCGGGTGGCGTTGCTGGTTAAAGAGGAAATTAATGCAATAGTAAGGAGGGACATTGGCCTGGATGATGCGGAATCGGTATGGGTGGAGCTGCGGAATACCAAAGGGCAGAAAACGCTAGTGGGAGTTGTGTACAGACCACCACACAGTAGTAGTGAGGTTGGGGACAGCATCAAACAAGAAATAAAGGATGTGTGCAATAAAGGTACAGCAGTTATCATGGGCGACTTTAATCTAAATATTGATTCGGCTAACCGAACTGGTAGCAATGCAGTGGAGGAGGATTTCCTGGAGTGTATTAGGGATGGTTTTCTAGACCAATATGTCGAGGAACCAACCAGGGAGCTGGCCATCCATGATGTGTAATGAGAAGGGACTAATTAGCAATCTTGTTGTGTGAGGCCCCTAGGGGAAGAGTGACCATAATATGGTAGAATTCTTTATTAAGATGGAGAGTGACACAGTTAATTCGGAAACTAGGGTCCTGAACTTAAGGAAAGGTAACTTCGACGGTATGAGGCGTGAATCGAGGTTGACGGTGGATAAGCAAAGGCAAATATTTAAAGATCACAGGGATGAACTTCAGCAATTGCACATCCCTGTCTGGAGTAAAAATAAAACGGGCAAGGTGGCTCAACCATGGCTAACAAGGGAAAATAAGGATAGTGTTAAAACCAAGGAAGAGGCATATAAATTGGCTAGAAAAAGCAACAAACCTGAGGACTGGGAGAAATGTAGAATTCAACAGAGGAGGACTAAGGGTTTAATTAACGGGGGGGGAAATAGAGTACGAGAGGAAGCTTGCAGGGAACATAAAAACTGACTGCAAAAGCTTCTATAGATATGTGAAGAGAAAAAGATTAGTGAAGACAAATGTAGGTCCCTTGCAGTCAGATTCAGGTGAATTTATAATGGGGAACAAAGAGATGGCAGACCAATTCGGTTCTGTCTTCACAAAGGAAGACACAAATAACCTTCCGGATGTACGAGGAGACAGTGGGCCTAGTGAGAAGGAGGAACTGAAGGATATCCTTATTAGGCGGGAAATTGTGTTTGGGAAATTGATGGGATTGAAGACCGATAAATCTCCGGGGCCTGATAGTCTGCATCCCAGAGTACTTAAGTAAGTGGCCCTAGAAATAGTAGGTGCATTGGTGATCATTTTCCAACAGTCTATCAATTCTGGATCAGTTCCTATGGACTTGAGGGCAGCTAATGTAACAACACTTTTTAAAAAAGGAGGGAGAGAGAAAACGGGGAATTATAGACTGGTTCGCCTGGCATCAGTCGTGGGGAAAATGTTGGAATCAATCATTAAGGATGAAATCGCAGTGCATTTGGAAAGCAGTGACAGGATCGGGAGAAACATTTAAAATAATGAAAGGGATAGACAAGATAGAGGCAGAGAGGTTGTTTCCACTGGTAGGGGAGACTAGAACTAGGGGGCGCAGACTCAAAATACGGGGGAGCCAATTTAAAACCGAGTTGAGAAGGAATTTCTTCTCCCAGAGGGTTGTGAATCTGTGGAATTCTCTGCCCAGGGAAGCAGTTGAGGCTAGCTCATTGAATGTATTCAAATCACAGAGAGATAGATTTTTAACCAATCAGGAAATTAAGGGTTATGGGGAGCGGGCGGGTAAGTAGAGTTGAGTCCACGGCCAGATCAGTCATGATCTTGTTGAGTGGCGGAGTAGGCCCAAGGGGCTAGATGGCCTACTCCTGTTCCTAATTCTTAAGTTCTTATGTTCTTATGTAAGTCAGCATGGATTTATGAAAGGGAAATCATGCTTGACGAATCTTCTAGAATTTTTTGAGGATGTAACTAATGGAGTGGACAAGGGGGAATCAGTGGATATGGTGTATTTGGACATTCAAAAGGCTTTTGACAAGGTCCCGCACAAGAGATTGGTGTGCAAAGTCAAAGCGCATGGTATTGGGGGTAATGTACTGACATGGATAGAGAACTGGTTGGCAGACAGGAAGCAGGGAGTCGGGATAAACGGGTCCTTTTCAGAATGGCAGGCAGTGACTAGTGGAGTGCTGGGACCCCAGCACTTTACAATATACATTAACAATTTGGATGAAGGAATTGACACTAAACTGGGTGGCGGTGTGAGATGTGAGGGGGATGCTAAGAGGCTGTAGGGTGACTTGGACAGGTTAGGTGAGTGGGCAAATGCATGGCAGATGCAGTATAATGTGGATAAATGTGAGGTTATCCATTTTGGGGGCAAAATCACAAAGGCAGAATATTATCTGAATGGCGGCAAATTAGGAAAAGTGGAGGTGCAACGAGACCTGGGTGTCATGGTTCATCAGTCATTGAAAGTTGGCATGCAGGTACAACAGGTGGTGAAGAAGGCAAATGGTATGTTGGCCTTCATAGCTAGTGGATTTGAGTATCGGAGCAGGGAGGTCTTACTGCAGTTGAACAGGGCTTTAGTGAGGCCTCACCTAGAATATTGCGTTCAGTTTTGGTCTCCTAATCTGAGGAAGGACGTTCTTGCTATTGAGGGAGTGCAGCAAAGATTCACCAGACTAATTCCAGGGATGGGTGGACTGTCATATAAGGAGAGACTGGATCAACTGGGTCCTTATTCACTGGAGTTTAGAAGGATGAGAGGGGATCTCATAGAAATGTATAAGATTCTGACGGAACTGGACAGGTTAGATGCGGGAAGAATGTTCCCGATGTTGGGGAAGTCCAGAACCAGGGGACATAGTTTTAGGATAAGGGGTAGGCCATTTAGGACTGAGATGAGGAGAAACTTCTTCACTCAGAGAGTTGTTAACCTGTGGAACATAAGAACATGAGAACATAAGAATTAAGAACAGGAGTAGGCCATCTAGAAACATAGAAACATAGAAAATAGGTGCAGGAGCAAGCCATTCAGCCCTTCTAGCCTGCACCGCCATTCAATGAGTTCATGGCTGAACATGAAACTTCAGTACCCGCTTCCTGCTTTCTCGCCATAACCCTTGATTCCCCCGAGTAGTAAGGACTTCATCTCACTCCCTTTTGAATATATTTAGTGAATTGGCCTCAACTACTTTCTGTGGTAGAGAATTCCACAGGTTCACCACTCTCTGGGTGAAGAAGTTTCTCCTCATCTCGGTCCTAAATGGCTTATCCCTTATCCTCAGACTGTGACCCCTGGTTCTGGACTTCCCCAACATTGGGAACATTCTTCCTGCATCTAACCTGTCTAAACCTGTCAGAATTTTAAACGTTTCCATGAGGTCCCCTCTCATTCTTCTGAACTCCAGTGAATACAAGCCCAGTTGATCCAGTCTTTCTTGATAGGTCAGTCCCGCCATCCCGGGAATCAGTCTGGTGAATCTTCGCTGCACTCCCTCAATAGCAAGAATGTCCTTCCTCAAGTTAGGAGACCAAAACTGTACACAATACTCCAGGTGTGGCCTCACCAATGCCCTGTACAACTGTAGCAACACCTCCCTGCCCCTGTATTCAAATCCCCTCGCTATGAAGGCCAACATTCCATTTGCTTTCTTAACCGCCTGCTGTACCTGCATGCTAACCTTCAATGACTGATGTACCATGACACCCAGGTCTCGTTGCACCTTCCCTTTTCCTAATCTGTCACCATTCAGATAATAGTCTGTCTCTCTGTTTTTACCACCAAAGTGAATAACCTCACATTTATCCACATTATACTTCATCTGCCATGCATTTGCCCACTCACCTAACCTATCCAAGTCACTCTGCAGCCTAATAGCATCCTCCTCGCAGCTCACACTGCCACCCAACTTAGTGTCATCCGCAAATTTGGAGATACTGCATTTAATCCCCTCATCTAAATCATTAATGTACAATGTAAACAGCTGGGGCCCCAGCACAGAACCTTGCGGCACCCCACTAGTCACTGCCTGCCATTCTGAAAAGTACCCGTTTACTCCTACTCTTTGCTTCCTGTCTGACAACCAGTTCTCAATCCCATGTGCTTTAACTTTGCACATTAATCTCTTGTGTGGAACCTTGTCGAAAGCCTTCTGAAAGTCCAAATATACCACATTAACTGGTTCTCCTTTGTCCACTTTACTGGAAACATCCTCAAAAAATTCCAGAAGATTTGTCAAGCATGATTTCCCTTTCACAAATCCATGCTGACTTGGACCTATCATGTCACCATTTTCCAGATGCACTGCTATGACATCCTTAATAATTGATTCCATCATTTTACCCACTACTGAGGTCAGGCTGACCGGTCTATAATTCCCTGTTTTCTCTCTCCCTCCTTTTTTAAAAAGTGGGGTTACATTGGCTATCCTCCACTCCATAGGAACTGATCCAGAGTCAATGGAATGTTGGAAAATGACTGTCAATGCATCCGCTATTTCCAAGGCCACCTCCTTCAGTACTCTAGGATGCAGTCCATCAGGCCCTGGGGATTTATCGGCCTTCAATTCCATCAATTTTCCCAACACAATTTCCCGACTAATAAAGATTTCCCTCAGTTCCACCTCCTTACTAGACCCTCTGACCCCTTTTATATCCGGAAGGTTGTTTGTATCCTCCTTAGTGAATACCGAACCAAAGTACTTGTTCAATTGGTCTGCCATTTCTTTGTTCCCCGTTATAACTTCCCCTGATTCTGACTGCAGGGGACCTACATTTGTCTTCACTAACCTTTTTCTCTTTACATACCTATAGAAACTTTTGCAATCCGCCTTAATGTTCCCTGCAAGCTTCTTCTCGTACTCCATTTTCCCTGCCCTAATCAAACCCTTTGTCCTCCTCTGCTGAGTTCTAAATTTCTCCCAGTCCCCAGGTTCGCTGCTATTTCTGGCCAATTTGTATGCCACTTCCTTGGCTTTAATACTATCCCTGATTTCCCTAGATAGCCACGGTTGAGCCACCTTCCCTTTTTTATTTTTACGCCAGACAGGAATGTACAATTGTTGTAATTCATCCATGCGGTCTCTAAATGTCTGCCATTGCCCATCCACAGTCAACCCCCTAAGTATCATTCGCCAATCTATCCTAGCCAATTCACGCCTCATACCTTCAAAGTTACCCTTCTTTAAGTTCTGGACCATGGTTTCTGAATTTACTGTTTCATTCTCCATCCTAATGCAGAATTACACCATATTATGGTCACTCTTCCCCAAGGGGCCTCGCACAATGAGATTGCTAATTAATCCTCTCTCATTACACAACACCCAGTCTAAGATGGCCTCCCCCCTCAACATATTGGTCCAGAAAACCATCCCTTATGCACTCCAGGAAATCCTCCTTCACCGTATTGCTTCCAGTTTGGCTAGCCCAATCTATGTGCATATTAAAGTCACCCATTATAACTGCTACACCTTTATTGCATGCACCCCTAATTTCCTGTTTGATGCCCTCCCCAACATCCCTATTACTGTTTGGAGGTCTGTACACAACTCCTACTAACGTTTTTTGCCCTTTGGTGTTCTGCAGCTCTACCCATATAGATTCCACATCATCCAAGCTAATGTCTTTCCTAACTATTGCATTAATCTCCTCTTTAACCAGCAATGCTACCCCACCTCCTTTTCCTTTTATTCTATCCTTCCTGAATCCAGGCCCCTCGAGCCTGCTCCGCCATTCAATAAGATCATGCCTGATCTGGCCGTGGACTCAGCTCCACTTATCCACCCGCTCCCCGTAATCCTTAATTCCCTTATTGGTTAAAAATCTATCTATATCTGATACATTCAATGAGCTAGCCTCAACTGCTTCCTTGGGCAGAGAATTCCACAGATTCACAACCCTCTGGGAGAAGAAATTCCTTTTCAACTCGGTTTTAAATTGGCTCCCCCGTATTTTGAGGCTGTGCCCCCTAGTTCTAGTCTCCCCTACCAGTGGAAACAACCTCTCTGCCTCTATCTTGTCTATCCCTTTCATTATTTTAAATGTTTCTATAAGATCACCCCTCATCCTTCTGAACTCGAACGAGTAAAGACCCAGTCTACTCAATCTATCATCATAAAGTAACCCCCTCATCTCCGGAATCAGCCTAGTGAATCGTCTCTGTACCCCCTCCAAAGCCAGTATATCCTTCTTAAGTAAGGTGACCAAAACTGCATGCAGTACTCCAGGTGCGGCCTTACCAATACCCTATACAGTTGCAGCAGGACCTCCCTGCTTTTGTGCTCCATCCCTCTTGCAATGAAGGCCAACATTCCATTCACCTTCCTGATTACCTGCTGCACCTGCAAACTAACTTTTTGGGATTCATGCACAAGGACCCCCAGGTCCCTCTGCACCTCAGCAATTTCTCCCCATTCAAATAATATTCCCTTTTACTGTTTTTTTTCCCAAGGTGGATGACCTCACACTTTCCGACATTGTGTTCCATCTGCCAAACCTTAGCCCATTTGCTTAACCTATCCAAATCTCTTTGCAGCCTTTCTGCGTCCTCTGCACAACCCGCTTTCCCACTAATCTTCGTGTCATCTGCAAATGTTGTTACACTACACTCTGCCCCTCTTCCAAGTCATCTATGTATATTGTAAACAGTTGTGGTCCCAGCACCGATCCCTGTGGCACACCACTAACCACCGATTTCCAACCCAAAAAGGATCCATTTATCCTGACTCTCTGCTTTCTGTTCGCCAGCCAATTCTCTATCCATGCTAATACATTTCCTCTGACTCCGCGTACCTCTATCTTCTGCAATAACCTTCTGTGTGGCACCTTATCAAATGCCTTTTGGAAATCTAAATACACCACATCCATCAGTACACCTCTATCCACCATGCTCGTTATATCCTCAAAGAATTCCCTGCCGCTGAGAGTTGTTGATGCCAGTTCATTGGATATATTCAAGAGGGAGTTAGATATGGCCCTGACGGCTAAGGGGATCAAGGGGTATGGAGAGAAAGCAGGAAAGGGGTACTGAGAGAATGATCAGCCATGATCTTATTGAATGGCGGTGCAGGCTCGAAGGGCTGAATGACCTACTCCTGCACCTATTTTCTATGTTTCTACGTATCTATGAAAATACAGTGAAACCGATATAAGGGTAGATATACCAAAAATTGAGTGTTGCATATAAAGATATGCTGGACACTGTTCCCTTATGTGAGGCTGGGATATTTTTCAGGTGATCATAAAAAACCTGATAATGACTATCTTAAGTGACGAATGGATCCAAAAATAGAGCCGGCCAAACAATTAATAAGCTTTGTTGAATGAAAAGAGACTTTTGTGAATGTCTGTCTTTGAATGAAATGTGTTTGTGTGATTTTTGACTGCGGAGTATTTGTGGAGGGAATTAATGAATTTTTCATGTGTCTGAAAGCCTGTTTGAAAAAATGGTGGAGCTGTCTGTTTGTTTTAGCTCCACCCACTTTTTCGGACAGAATGGACTATTTTTTTAACCCTTTGTAGTGTTATCCTGTATGTGGGAAGTTTTAAGCAAGTGTGAACCTAGAATTGAATTACAGTTTAAGTTAGAAACGCAGGTGTGGATTTATTCAGATGATAATTTACGGAGCTATAAAAAATGCATGGTCCCGTTTGTTTTTTAAAACATTTTTTCGACATGCTTACTTACTTGTCAAAAGAAAACACTAAATCATTGATTACATTGGGTTGAAAGCCAATACATTTAGTCTCGGAATGAGATAAGAACGGAGAAGGGAAATTGTAATGCCTTTATAAAAGAAAAGCCTGCGAGGCTGTCGACTTGGGGAAGTACGCCCCCTTTTCCTTTGTGCAAAACCTTGATGTGAAAGCTTCGAGCTCAGTAAAAATAGTTTTAAATAAAAGATTGGCAGTACAATATTTGAATTGGGATTTCGAGATATTTCAGGCGATTCTTCTTGATAAACATTTTGGTGGTATTGGAAAATCTTGGGTTTGGAAAGCACACATACCATGTTAGAAGCTGAAGCTTAAAAATGTAATTTATGAGGTACTGTATCACAAAGTATATCTTGAAGTTACACAGCAAAACATTTTCTACTTATGCTCTTCCTACTTGGCCTGGAGTTATTAATGTGCAGCTTCTAAAACAGAAGTTAGGCACACAATTATAAAACAAGTACTTTGCATTCTGTGATCTGTGAATCACTATAAGCATAAATGAAAAGTTCGATTAAGAAAAACAGTATTACCATATTTGACATTTTGTAATCCAACAATAAATATAAATAGTACAAAAGGGGAGCACAAATTAGGATGGGAACAGTGAAGAGTTAATTTTGTTGTGAAGGTTTCAAGTACTACTGGTTAAGAGAAGGCACAACAAAATACTGAGATACATGCAAAATAAAATATTAAATCTGATCTCTTTTAAAAAAAAAGAAATAAAATTAAAAGGTTTGGAAACAATCTAGAAATACCTTCAGGGAACAGAGTAATTTTGACGGGTATGCCAATGTGGGAAGTGCCCAACTACCCGATAAAACCAAAAGCTGCACAGGCTGTGAGACAGATTAAAACCAGAGCATAAGGTCTTCACTGAATTAGATATAGCCAACAGATTCTGGTCTATACTCCTGGCAAAAGAGTTTCAAGATAAATTCACCTTCACTGTCGGCGACCATCAGTACATCTGGACGTGGGTCCCACAAGGGTTCCACAATAGCCCGGCCATTTTCCACCGGGACAATGAGTCATAAGAACATAAGAACATAAGAACATAAGAATTAGGAACAGGAGTAGGTCATCTAGCCCCTCGAGCCTGCTCCGCCATTCAACAAGATCATGGCTGATCTGGCCGTGGACTCAGTTCCACTTATCCACCCGCTCCCCGTAACCCTTAATTCCCTTCTTGGTTAAAAATCTATCTATCTGTGATTTGAATACATTCAATGAGCTAGCCTCAACTGCTTCCTTGGGCAGAGAATTCCACAGATTCACAACCCTCTGGGAGAAGAAATTCCTTCTCAACTCGGTTTTAAATTGGCTCCCCCATATTTTGAGGCTGTGCCCCCAAGTTCTAGTCTCCCCGACCAGTGGAAACAACCTCTCTGCCTCTATCTTGTCTATCCTTTTCATTATTTTAAATGTTTCTATAAGATCACCCCTCATCCTTCTGAACTCCAACGAGTAAAGACCCAGTCTACTCCATCTATCATCATAAGGTAACCCCCTCATCTCCGGAATCAGCCTAGTGAATCGTCTCTGTACCCCATCCAAAGCAAGTATATCCTTCCTTAAGTAAGGTGACCAAAACTGCATGCAGTACTCCAAATGTGGCCTCACCAATACCCTGTACAGTTGCAGCAGGACCTCCCTGCTTTTGTACTCCATCCCTCTCGCAATGAAGGCCAACGTTCCATTTGCCTTCCTGATTACCTACTGCATCTGCAAACTAACTAATGTAGAGGGGGATCGGGACCAGCGGCAAGGTTCGACCTCTGGGAAAGGTACAGGGGCAGGAAAGACAAACAAAAGAATTACGCGGAGGAACATGTTTGCGGCTTTACTGAAGGCAGGGGACCCCAAGGAAAAATTTGATGGAATCCCAAAAGGAGCGATGTATTCTATGTGGAAGCAACACTGCATCCTGGGAACAGGGAAGTGTGAAAGGAGAGAGGTAAGGGAGACTAAATCGAATAGCGATAAGTCTGCGGATGCGGAGAAACCACCTCCTGCTAGCCTATACCCCAAAGTAGAAGAGCTGTGGAAGGCTCGTAATCCCCTCGGCTAGGGGTGTGGCCAGGATCCGGGAGTACTCCCCGTTAGAACCACATCAACCCAAGCTCCCGGGCATCTGAGGCCACACATTCCGATTACGATATATTGGCGGGGGGGGGAACAAAGAAGATGTAACTTTATTAGACACAAGGGCAGAAGTTACTATTATCCATGGAAATCCTAGGAAACACACAGGGACCCGTATGACGATTAATGGGTTCGGTGGGGCAGAAACACCCGTTGTCCGAACAACTATCAGAATGACGTTGAGAAATGGGCCTCCGCACTGGGTAACGGTCTTAATATCGGCAGTAAAGGAACATATTATTGTGATGGACCTTTTAAAGGGAACCACACACAATATCTCATTCGGGCAATTCTCATTCGGGATACGGGCAATCACTGTGATTGCAGGGGAAGCAAAGTGGGAACCAGTGGTAATACCACGGCCATCGTGTATAGTACCGAAACAGTACCGAATACCTGGGGGACACAAAGAAGTAGGGGAAACCATCATTAGACATGCGGTGTCCCCCTACAATAGCCCTGTTTGGCCTGTGCAGAAACCCAACAAAAGTTGAAGGATGACTGTGGACTACCGACAACTGAACAAATTTGCCCCTCCCCTGGCAACCGCTATCCCAGATGTAGTAACTAAAACAGAGCGGCTGTCTGAAGAAGATGCGGAGTGGTATGCGGTAATCGACCTGGCCAATGCCTTTTTCTCCATTCCAATAGTGGAAGAATCCCAGGACCAGTTTGCATTCACTTGGGAAGGGAGGAAATACATGTTTAAATGCCTACCTCAAGGTTACCTACATAGCCCTACCGTATGCCACGGATTGGTGGCACACTTCATCGATGATGTACTAATAAGGGGTCCCACCGAGGCAGTGGTGTCAGAAGCCCTAGCTACTTTAGTCCAACACATGCGAAACAGGGGCTGGGAGATAAATCCGAAGAAGGTGTAGGGCCCTAGTCAGACTGTCCAGTTTCTGGGGATCCAATGGTCTTGGGGTGAGCGCTTCATACCCGAGCCTGTGAAGAACAAAATTCAAGAAATGGCCACCTCCACGAATAAAACTGAGACACAATGGTTTGTGGGACTACTGAGTTACTGGAGGAGACACACACCTCACCTCACAATGTTATTAAAACCGTTGTACGCCGTAACACGAAAAAAGGCCCACTTCAAGTAGGGAAAGGAACAGCAGGTGGCTTTTGATGCAGCCAAAGAAGCCGTAGCTCAAGCTTTACCCCCAGCCCCGTGAGTGCCTGGGCAGCCTTTTGAGCTACAGGTATCCATTACCAATGATACTGCAGTATGGAGTTTGTGGCAGGTCCAACATGGCACTCGTATACCGTTAGGGTTCTGGTCTAGAAAATTGACAGATGCTGCTACTTGTTACACTCTATTTGAGAAACAATTATTAGCATGTTATCGCAGACAGAGCAAGAAAAGGAAAAGAAGGAATCACCCGACTACATGAACATGTGGCTGAATACCCACAAACAGCTGAGAGTGAACTTACGCAGTCGTCTGTCAGTTTAACCAAAGAGTTACGATCTCCTGGGGCGTGTCTTTTGAACAGTTAACACCTGAAGAACATAGCCATGCCTGGTTCACAGATGGCTCAGCGGTCTGGTGAAACGCCCTTCAGCGATGGCGAGCTGCTGCCTTCAATCTAAAAACCCACTCAATTGTGCATGATGAGGGCGTGGGAGGCTCCAGCCAGCTAGCAGAACTAGCAGCTGTAGTCTTTGTGTTAGAGGAGGAACAGCAAAAAGTACACATATATACTGACTCATGGGCAGTAGCCAATGGCATTGAGAGCTGGATGTGAAACTGGCATGAACATAACTGGCAAATAACTGGGAAAGACTTGTTGGGAAAGCACCTATGGGAACAAATATGGTCCAAAACCCAGAAGATGAAAATAACTGTATATCATGTGGACGCTCACATGAAAAACACTTCAAAGACCTCTGAACATAATAACACCATTGATAATATAGCCCGGGGATGGGCTATCAAAGAGGAAGAGGAAGAATATGGCATCGGCAAGTGGGTCCACCACAAATCTGAACATTTGGGTATTCAGAGTACGATACAATGGGCATGAAATAGGGGGTTACATTTGACTACGGACGGTGTTAAACAGATCATAAACACCTGTGAAACTTGTCAAAAGGTTAAGCATTTTCCTCTACAACGACAACCATATTAAGATAGGGACTCAACCAGCACAAATATGGCAAGTTGATTATGTAGGACCTTTACCATTGCAACAACGTTTCCAATATTTGCTCACTACTGTTGATACCTATTCTGGACTTTTGATAGCTTATCCAGTGACTAAAGTGAATCAACAAAGTATGATTGAAGGGCTAGAGAATTTAATCACATACTACAGTGAGCCAGCAGAAATACAGTCCGATAATGGGTCGCACTTCACAGGTTGAACAGTGCAACAGTGGGCGGTAGACAACGGGATCTATTAGATGTTTCACATACCTTACTATCCGCAAACTGCAAGGTTAATAGATTACATGAATGGACTACTTAAGCAACAGATTAAAATATTAACTCCCACTAACACATTGCAAGGATGGTTAAAGGTCTTACCACAAGCAGTGCGCAATCTGAATCACCGACCATTGCGGGGGGGAGGAACTCCCATAAGCCACATGTTAGGCAAAGTTAGTGTCCCTACTATTGAAAAAGAAAATCAGACTCAGGACACAGTTTGTGAAGGAGGAAAAGTGTGGGTGCAGTATCCCCAGAAACCCTTACAAGCAGGGGAAATCTTAGCGAAAGGAGAAGGAAACACTTATTGGGTGCTCCTGACTGGTCAAGATATACCTCTCTGTGTTGACAAGGGTAAATTGACTAAACGGGGCTGAATTAATATACTTATGCTTCCTCCCACAGGAATTCTGCCCAAAATGGTGACTTACCAACTCGTGCTGGCAAGTCTCTGTGTTTCGTTATCTGTGACTGTGCTATTTCCATCCTCAAACACAGCATGGGATGGCTGTATAGGGTGGCAGTTTGCTAACACTGATCGTACGCAAGGCAATTTTACCTGTCCTTCCGGACAAGCCTGCACTATAGGACATTGGAACGTCACTTGTGATGCATGTGGGTACTGGGGAGGCCCAGGACAGGTGCTATTAACAGTAAGCACGGGGGCCAACATCACGTTATCAATCAAGTGGCAAAAAGATATGACAATGATATGCAATGTGCACTCCAATGTGTCATTATTGCACAACGTCAATGGTTAAGGAGTTGGGCCCGCAACATGTTGTGCGCCATCGCACCGTCCTCGGCATTACTAACCTTCCTCCCACTGTAGACCTAACTCGTTAAGCTCAATTTCTAAAAGATAACCGAAAGGTCACTGACGAATTGAGCAAACGAGGGCTTACTCTTCATACTCTGCAAGTTGCTATGAGTTACAGTGAAGGCGCCTTGGTCAGAGTTGCGACAACGGTCACTGACCTTACGGTACACCATTGGTGGGACATCTTTTACGGATGGTCCCCAAAAACATCCGCCGCTTTGAAGCTGTTAATACATCTTATCGTTGTTTTACTCGTCGCGTTATTACTGATATTACTGCTTGTATGTATTCTTTGGTGTAGATTGCGGGTGTTACTTGCGCATACGCAACATGTAACTGAAGCATTACGTCTTCAACTCGATTATATTACTGAGAATGTCTAAATATCAAGGGTGGATTGTATTGTATAGGTTAATCACATCGGGTTAATTATGATATTCCGACATTTACAGCGTGTTTTCTGCTTCATGCGTCGTGGAATGTTGTTGATGCAGAGAGAGAGGGAGAGACTTGATGCGCACACCATCTTGTTTATGGGACTGTCGGCGCCTCGAGGCCTCATGCTTTGTGGAAGAACAGCTGGGGCCTTACAGATTAGGAGTTGGCCATAAGCCACATGCACCCATGTTTGTTCAATCCTATAAAGGAATGGAACTGTCCAGTAGCTCTTTGAACTTCACCTTGGACCGTGATTCGCGAGCGGTGCCGGGACCCCCAAGGCTCCTGACCAGCCGTCTTTGCGGAGTTCCTGACGGGCCGAAGACTGTGAGCTTTGTTGCATCTTATTATACTTCTCTTTTCTTCGTAAACTGTATTATGTTTCTTTTCTCTCAGTAAACGGTGTTTTATCTTTACTTCATTTGTCTTGTCTCTTATTTAACATTCATCAAGATCCCGAACCTGGGTCAATTATTATTGATCCAAAACAGCATGATATGATGATCCCTTCTTGTGACTTCAGATAATTACCCACCAACATACACAATTCCACCTACCCTTTTTCCACCGGATATACAGGCGAGAGAAGATTCTTCGTGAGGTCGTAAATTTTCGGACCACAAATGGTGAGAAGAACTGCCCTGTGCTTAACTGCATAGGCCTGTGCCTCCATGCTATTGACCACAAAATACTGATCCAGACAGTCGACAAAATCCACTCAATCCTCGCCCTCCTAATCTATCCAGGATTCCAACCTTGCCCATTGTGCATGAAAGGTTTTTAAATTACCTCGTCACCAATTGTAATGACTCAAGAGTCTGCTTACTGTAAACTCACTCAGGTGCAACCTGATGCATCTTTATTCCAGCCCGAGAATGCCTGCGTGACCAAACACACATGCCACGTGCCACAGCCCGATGACCTCCGACCTCTGGTGTCTGGTGACCCCCAAGCATGAATACATAGCACTTATGTTGTTATGTTCTTATGTAAGAGCCGCCGGAATATTGCCCATTTTAAAACCGCTAGTTTTGCCTTTTTTATTTCGCTGGTGGCGGTAGCAATAGCAAGTGAGCGGTAGCGGTCTAGTTCATCGTGTAAGGTCGGCGTTCCTAGAAATGGCTGTTCTGCTCATGCGCGATTTTTTTTCCGGCTCTTCACTTTTCCTGCGATTTGGGAGATCAGGAGTCACCTGCACATGCGCAGAAGAGGAAGGGAGGGAAAGAGAGAGAGCGAGACAAAGGCTGGGAGCAGATCAAGTGGAGAGAAGAGCATCAAATATCCGAGGTTTTAAAAGTTGGAAAAAACTTAGAATACATTTCAAATAAAAAGTATGGACATAGAAGAAGTAATCATGAGTGACGTGGGTGAGGTGGCTGAGGTGGCTGAGATGGGAGGAAGAAAAAGGGCCAAGCGGTTTTCTGATGAGGCGAACGCAGTCTTGATCCATGAAGTCAAAAGCATGTGGAACCAATTAACCCGCGGTGGGCATGGGAAACCTCCTCCAAATGTTTACCAATGTTTATGGGCAGAGATCGCGGAGGTGGTGTCATCGGTCACCCACCATTATCGGGAGCTGAGCTGCTAATGTAACTTCAAGCAAAATGTTCATTTATGAGCTGCTGATGCAACAGTCAAGCAGTTGTGTAACTACCACGGGGGCTTTTCCTGTGGTGTAGGGGGGGACTGGTGGCATGGGTTCATCGCCAGGCTGATTGTCCTAACTGAGGTCCTCGTCCTCCTCTTCCACCTCCCCTCTCTCCTGTGGTGGACCGGTGGTCCCATCTGGCAATTCCTGTCCCCTCCTGATATCTAAGTTATGCAACATGCAACACACCACAATGAACTCAGCAACCTGCTCAGGGTGGTATTGTAGGCTGCCTCCAGAGTGGTCCAGGCATTTGAAGCACTGCTTCAGCAGTCCAATTGTCTTTTCGACGATATTGCATGTGGCTATATGACTCTGATTGTAGCGATGCTCGGCATTTGTCTGGGGCCTATGGAGAGGAGTCGAGAGCCAGCTGGCAAGGCCATCTCCTTTATCACCTAGCATCTAGCATTAACCTTGTGACTGACTGTTAAAAAGTCTGAGACAGTGCTCTCACGCAAGATGTGCGCATTATGAATGCTCCCTGGAATATTGGCCTTTCCTGCCATGGTTATTTGCTTGTCAAAAAAAAAAAACAGCACGACAGCTGCAAGAAAAATGCAGGGAACAGCACCAACCCTTGTACATGGCTTCTTTGACCTTACAAAGGCCTTCGACACTGTCAACCGCAAGGGTCTATGGAGCGTCCTCTTCCGTTTCGTCACCATCCTCCACCTGCTCCACGATGGCATGCAAGCCATGATCCTTACCAACGGATCCATTACATACCCAATCCAGACCGGGGTCAAACAGGGCTGCGTCATCGCTCTTCTCAATCTTCCTCGCTGCCATGCTCCACCTCACATTCAACAAGCTCCCCGCTGGAATGGAACTAAACTACAGAACCAGTGGCAACCTGTTCAACCTCTAGGCCAGATCCAAAACCACCCCAAACTCTGTCGTCGAGCTACAGTACACGGACGATGCCTGTGTCTGCGCACATACAGACGCTGAACTCCAGGACATATCCACCCACCTGTCCCCATCTCACAGCACTGCCCCCCCAGTCATCAAGATCCATGGGGTGGCCCTGGACAACATGAACCATTTCCCATACCTAGCGAGCCTCTTATCAACAAGGGCAGGCATTGACAATGAAGTTCAACACTGCTTCCAGTGCACCAGTGCACCAGTGCAGCCTTCGGCCGCCTGAGGAAAAGAGTGTTCGTAGACCAGGCCCTCAAATCTGCCACCAAGTTCATGGTCTACAGGGCTGTAGTAATACCCGCCCTCCTGTATGGCTCAGAGACATGAATCATGTACAGTAGACACATCAAATTGCTGGAGAAATACCACCAGCGATGTCTCTGCAAGATCCTGCAAATCTCCTGGAAGGATGTGTCATTAGAATAAGCCCTGCCTGAACCGAACCCACACATTACGTCTATCAAGGGCAAGGAGAATATTGTGTGGTAACTAGCCTGTAGGGACTATAAAGTAACGATTAACCGTTTTTTGCTGCAGGATCAGTACCCGCTACCCAAGGCAGACAACCTAATTGCGACGCTGGGAGGAGGAAAGACGTTCATCAATTGGACCTGACCTCGGCCTACATGACACAGGAGCTGGCGGAATCTTCGAAAGGCCTCACCTGCATCAACACGCACAAAGGTCTGTTCATCTACAATAGATGTCTGCTTGGGATTCGATCAGCCGCGGCTATTTTTCAAAGGAACATGGAGAGTCTGCTAAAGTCAGTTCCGTGCACCGTGGTTTTCCAGGACAACATACTGGTTACAGGTCGGGACACCATCGAACACTTGCAGAACGTGGAAGAGGTTTTAAGTCGGCTAAATCATGTGAGATTCAGGTTGAAACGCTCAAAGTGTGTTTTCCCAGCGCCAGAGGTCGAGTTGTTAGGGAGAAGAATTGTAGCAGACCCACCGACGAGGCCATCAAGAATGCGCCGAGACCATAGAATGTGACGGAGCTGCGGTCGTTCCTGGGACTCCTCAATTATTTTGGTAATTTCCTACCCGGGTTAAGCACCTTGCTAGAACCTCTAAACGTGTTGCTACGCAAGGGAGATGACTGGGTATGGGGGAAATCACAAGAGACAGCTTTTGAGAAAGCCCGAAATCTGTTATGTTCCAACAAACTGCTTGTCCTGTATGATCCTTGTAAACATTTAGTGCTAGCTTGTGATGCGTCTTCGTACGGGGTCGGGTGTGTGTTACAACAAGCAAACGAATTGGGAACATTGCAACCGGTCGCTTATGCGTTCAGGAGCTTGTCCAAGGCCGAAAGGGCCGACAGCATGATTGAAAAAGAAGCCCTGGCATGCGTTTACGGGGTAAAAATAATGCATCAGTATCTGTTTGGATTAAGTTCGAGTTAAAAACGGACTATACGCCACTCATATCGCTATTCTCAGGGAGCAAAGGTATCAATACCAATGCCTCTGCTCGCATCCAAAAATGGGCGTTCACGCTGTCTGTAATTCGCCACAAGCCAGGCAAAGAGAACTGCGCTGACGCCCTCAGTCGGCTACCATTGCCGACCACCGGGGTGGAAATGGCACAGCCTGCAGACTTGCTCTTGGTGATGGATATATTTGAAAATGAAAAGTCACCCGTTACGGCCCGCCAGATCAGCACCTGGAGCAGCCAGGAT
This sequence comes from Pristiophorus japonicus, assembly GCF_044704955.1. Taxonomy (NCBI): domain Eukaryota; kingdom Metazoa; phylum Chordata; class Chondrichthyes; family Pristiophoridae; genus Pristiophorus; species Pristiophorus japonicus. Next base: position 53,626,008 of record NC_091986.1, on the reverse strand, counting down.
CATTTACTGTTCCTTGTAAAAAACTGTCTCCTCCATTGGAGCTAGTCCAGCATCCCAGCGGAGAGGCAAGAAGAAATCAAGCCATTCCAGTGGCATAAAGACGAAATGTCCACACAGGCGTACTGTCTTTTTTAAGGTAATCGCGTGGTTTTGCCCAAGAAAGGCAGGGAAACATTCAACCGTGACCTACATCCCAGTCTGGAGTAAAAATAAAACGGGGAAGGTGGCTCAACCATGGCTAACAAGGGAAATTAAGGATAGTGTTAAAGCCAAGGAAGGGGCATATAAATTGGCTTGAAAAAGCAACAAACCTGAGGACTGGGAGAAGTTTAGAATTCAACAGAGGAAGACTAAGGGTTTAATTAAGAGGGGAAAAATAGAGTACGAGAGGAAGCTTGCTGGGAACATAAAAACTGACTGCAAAAGCTTCTATAAATATGTGAAGAGAAAAAGATTAGTGAAGACAAATGTAGGTCCCTTGCAGTTGGATTCGGGTGAATTTATAATGGGGAACAAAAAAATGGCAGACCAATTGAATAAATACTTTGGTTCTGTCTTCATGAAGGAAATACTAGGGGATCGAGGGTCTACCGACAAGGAGGAACAGAAGGAAATCCTTATTAGGCGGGAAACTGTTAGGAAAACTGATGGGATTGAAGGCCGATAAATCCCTGGGGCCTGATAGTCTGCATCCCAGAGTACTTAAGGAAGTGGCCGTAGAAATAGTGGATGCATTGGTGATCATTTTCCAACAGTCTATCGACTCTGGATCAGTTCCTATGGACTGGAGGGTAGCTAATGTAACACCACTTTTTAAAAAGGGAGTGAGAGAGAAAATGGGTAATTATAGACTGGTTAGCCTGACATCAGTAGTGGGGAAAATGTTGGAATCAATTATTAAGGTTGAAATAGCAGCGCATATGGAAGCAGGGACAGGATCGGTCCAAGTCAGCATGGATTTATGAAAGGGAAATCATGCTTGATGAATCTTCTGGAATTTTTTGAGGATGTAACTCGATGAGTGGACAAGGGAGAACCAGTGGATGTGGTGTATTTGGACTTTCAAAAGGCTTTTGACAAGATCCCGCACAAGAGATTGGTGTGCAAAATCAAAGCGCATGGTATTGGGGGTAATGTACTGATGTGGATAGAGAACTGGTTGGCAGGCAGGAAGCAGAGAGTTGGGATAAACGGATCCTTTTCAGAATGGCAGGCAGTGACTAGTGGAGTGCCGCAGGGCGCAATGCTGGGACCCCAGCTCTTTACAATATACATTAATGATTTTGATGAAGGAATTGAGTGCAATATCTCCAAGTTTGCAGATGACACTAAACTGGTTGGCGGTGTGAGCTGTGAGGAGGATGCTAAGAGGCTGCAGGGTGACTTGGACAGGTTAGGTGAGTGGGGAAATGCATGGCAGATGCAATATAATGTGGATAAATGTGAGGTTATCCATTTTGGTGGCAAAAACACGAAGGCAGAATATTATCTGGATGGTGGCAGATTAGGAAAATGGGAGGTGCAACGAGACCTGGGTGTCATGGTTCATCAGTCACTGAAAGTGGGCATGCAGGTACAGCAGGCGGTGAAGAAGGCAAATGGTATGTTGGCCTTCATAACTAGGGAATTTGAGTATAGGAGCAGGGAGGTCTTACTGCAGTTGTACAGGGCCTTAGTGAGGCCTCACCTGGAATATTGTGTACAATTTTGGTCTCCTACTCTGAGGAAGGACGTTCTTGCTATTGAGGGAGTGCAGGGAAGGTTTACCAGACTGATTCCAGGGATGGCTGGACTGTCATATGAGGAGAGACTGGATCAACTGGGCTTAGAAGGACGAGAGGGGGTCTCATAGAAACGTATAAGATTCTGATGGGACGGGACAGGTTAGATGTGGAAAGAATGTTCCCGATGTTGGGGAAGTCCAGAAACAGGGGACATAGTCTTAGGATAAGGGGTAGGCCATTTAGGACTGAGATGAGGAGAAACTTCTTCACTCAGAGAGTTGTGGTATTCCCTGCCGCAGAGAGTTGTTGATGCCAGTTCATTGGATATATTCAAGAGGGAATTAGATATGGCCCTTATGGTTAAGGGGTTCAAGGGTTATGGAGAGAAAGCAGGAAAGGGGTCTGGTGGTGAATGATCGGGCATGATCTTATTGAATGGCGGTGCAGACTCGAAGGGCCGAATGGCCTACTCCTGCACTTATTTTCTATGTTTCTATGTTTCTACATAGTACGCACCCAGGCATAGTAATGAAGGAACCTATAGCCAGATCCAGTGTGTGGTGGCCCGGCATCGACTTAGATTTGGAGTCTTGCATGCGCCAATGCAACACTTGCTCTCAACTGAGCAATGCACCCAGGGAGACACCGCTAAGTTTGTGGTCATGGCCCTCCAAACCGTGTTCTAGGATCCACGTTGACTTCGCTGGCCCGTTTCTAGGCAAAATGTTCTTGGTTGTTGTCAATGCTTATTCAAAGTGGATTGAGTGTGTAATAATGTCTGTAAGCACGTCTACTGCCACTATCGAAAACCTATGAGCCATAATTGCCACGCACGGCCTGCCTGATGTCTTTCTCAGCGACAACGCTCGTGCTTCACCAGCGCTGAATTCAAGGAATTCATGACCCGCAATGGGATCAAGCACATCACATCTGACCTGTTCAAGCCTGCATCCAACGGCCAGGCAGAACGGGCAGTCCAAACCATCAAGCAAAGATTGAAACGCGTGTCGGAAGGCTCCTTGTAGACCCACCTGTCCTGAGTCCTGCTCAGCTACTGCACCAGACCCCCATTCACTCACTGGGGTTCCCCCAGTTGAGCTGCTCATGAAAAGGCCGCTTAAAGCAAGGCTTTCTCTCGTCCACCCTGATCTCCATGATCATGTCGAGGGCAGGCGGCATCAACAAAGCATGTACCACGATTGCGCAAATTTGTCACCCGATATTGAAATCAATGACCTTGTATTTGTACTCAACTATGGAAATGGTCCCAAATGGCTTGCTGGCAAAGAAGTGAGTAGGGTGTTTTAGGTCAAACTCGCAAATGGACTAACTTGCAGAAAACATTTGGACCAAACCAAACTGCAATTCATAGACAGCCACGAGCAACCTGAAGAGGACACCACCAACTTCGATACATAGAACAAGTGGCAACCGACATCACGGTTGACCATGAAGCTGAACTCATCATCCCCAGCAGCCCAGCGAAGGCCCAACCAACTCACCTGCACCTGTGTTTGTACCGATTCGATTGACTAGGGAGCAGAAAGCCCCAGATCGTCTCAACCTGTCAATAAGTGTACTATTGACTTTGGGAGGGAGTGATGTTATGTATGCAACCCTATGTAACCAGAATTCTACCACCACCAGAGGGCATATCTGTTGGAGTCCCTTGGGAGCACCCCAGCATCCCTTGGGAGCACCGTATATAAGCAGGCCTCCCATGCTGTACCAACACTCTGGAGTTAGAATAAAGAGACTAAGGTCACACTTACTCACGTCTACAGTATTCATTCACGTTACTTTATTATGGACATGACAGTTAACATGCAGGTACAGAAAACAATTAAGAAAGCAAATGGTATGTTGGCCTTTATGACAAGAGGATTTTAGTGTAAGACCAAAGACATCTTATTGTAATTATGTAGGGTGCTGGTGAGTCCGCACCTGGTGTATTGTGTACATCTTTGATCTCCTTTCCTAAAGAAGGATATACTTGCCACAGAGGGAGTGCAACAAAGATTCACCAGACTGATTCCTGAGATGGGGGAATTGTTCTATGAGGAGAGATTGAGTCTATATTCTCGAGAGTTTAGAGGAATGAGAGGTGATCTCATTGAACCATATAACATTCTTCAAGGGCTAGACAGAATAGATCCAGGGAGGATGCTTTCTCTGGCTGGGGAGTCAAGAACCATGGGTCACAGTCTCAGAATAAGGGGTTAGCTCCTGGATCATTATTTAAGGCCTCTGGATTACTAGTTCAGCAACATCATCACTGTTAGTCTCACCATTTATTATGAGTGTGAGTACTGTGTGTAATGCGCAAGTGTGATGTTAGCTCATTTGATAAGATTCCAGAGTTCAGGTACCTCGTGGGTGGCCTGCTTATATACTGTACTCCCAAGGGATGCTGAAATCCCTTGGGACTCCAACAGGTGGGCCCTCTGGTGGTCAGGTGTAATGCAGGTTACAAAGGATTAAATACATTACATCACTCTCGCGTGAAGTCAACAGTACACTTGTTTATAAGGTGAGACGATCTGAGGCTTTAAGCTCCCTTGTCGATCGTCTCAGTACAAATGCTGGTGTGGGTGAGTTGGTCAGTTCTTCACTGGGCTGTTGGGCATCCGGCCTTGCTGGGCTGCTGGGGATGATGAGTTCGGTTTCGTGGCCAACTGTGATATCAGTTGCCACTTGTGTGTGTGTTGGAAGATCAGAGTTGGTGGTGTCCTCTTCGGGTTGCTCATAGCTGTTGGTGAACCGCAATTTGATTTGGTCCAAATGTTTTCTGTGACCTGAATCACCCTACTCCCCTCTTTGGCCGTGACAATGCCAGCGAGCCATTTGGGACGTGTCCATAATTGAGCACAAACGCAGGATCATTGATCTCAATATCGCTTGACAAATTTGCGCGGTCATGTTGTTGATGCTTTGTTGATGCAGCTTGCCCTCCACGTGATCATGGAGATCAGGGTGGACGAGAGAGAGCCTTGTTTTAAGCACCCTTTTCATGAGAAGCTCAGCTGGGGGAACCCCGGTGAGCGAGTGTGGTCTGGTGCAGTAGCTGAGCAGCAGTCGGGACAACCGGATCTGCAGGGAGCCTTCTGACACACGTTTCAAGCTTTGCTTGATGGTCTGGACTACCCATTTGCCTGGCCGTTGAATGCGGGCTTGAAGGGGCGGTGTGACATGTTTGCTCCCGTTGCAGGTCATGAATTCCTTGAATTCAGCACGAGTTTTGCATGGCCCATTGTCGCTGACTAGGACATTGGGCAAGCCGTGCGTGGCAAACATGGCTCGTAGGCTTTCAACGGTGGCCGTGGATGTGCTTGCAAACATTATTGCACATTCAATCCATTTTGAATTAGCGTCCAAAAACATTTTGCCTAGGAATGGGCCCGCATAGTCGACATGGATCCTTGACCATGGTTTGGATGGCCACAACCACAGACTTAGCGGTACCTCTCTGGGTGTATTGCTCAACTGAGAGCAAGAGTTGCACTGGTGCATGCATGACTCTAAATCTGAGTCGATGCCGGGCCACCACATGTGACATCTGGCTATGGTTTTCATCATTACGATGCCTAGATGGGTGTTGTGCAGTTTTCAAATAAATATCTCTCTGCCTTTCTTGGGCAAGACCACGCAATTGCCCCGCAAAAGACATCCGCCTGCAGGGACAACTGGCAGGCAATGACTAGTGGAGTGCCGCAGGGCTCAGTGCTGGGACTCCAGCTCTTTACAATATATATTAATGATTTAGATGATGGAATTGAGTGTAATATCTCCAAGTTTGCAGATGACATTAAACTGGGTGGTGGTGTGAGCTGTGAGGAGGACACTAAGAGGCTGCAAGGTGATTGGACAGGTTAGGTGAGTGGGCAAATACATGGCAGATGCAGTATAATGTGGATAAATGTGAGGTTATCCACTTAGGGGGCAAAAACATGAAGGCAGAATATTATCTGAATGGTGGCAGATTAGGAAAAGGGGAGGTGCAGCGAGATCTGGGTGTCATGGTACATCAGTCATTGAAAGTTGGCATGCAGGTACAGCAGGCGGTGAAGAAGGCAAATGGTATGTTGATCTTCATAGCAAGGGGATTTGAGTATAGGAGCAGGGAATTCTTACTGCAGTTGTACAGGGCCTTGGTGAAGCCCCACCTGGAATATTGTGTTCAGTTTTCGTCTCCTAATCTGAGGAAGGATGTTCTTGCTATTGAGGGAGTGCAGCGAAGGTTCACCAGACTGATTCCGGGATGGCTGGACTGACATATGAGGAGAGACTGGATCAACTGGGCCTTTATACACTGTAGTTTGGAAGGATGAGAGGGAATCTCATAGAAGCATATAAGATTCTGAAGGGACTGGACATGTTAGATGCGGGAAGAATGTTCCCGATGTTGGGGAAGTCCAGAACCAGGGGACACAGTCTTAGGATAAGGGGTAGGCCATTTAGGACTGAGATGAGGAGAAACTTCTTCACTCAGAGATTTGTTAACCTATGGAATTCCCTGCCGCAGAGAGTTGTTGATGCCAGTTCATTGGATATATTGAAGAGGGAGTTAGATATGGCCCTTACGGCTAAGGGGATCAAGAGGTATGGAGAGAAAGCAGGAAAGGGGTCCTGAAGGAGTGATCAGCCATGATCTTATTGAATGGCAGTGCAGGCTCGAAGGGCCAAATGGCCTACTCCTGCACTGCCATTCAATGTTTCTATGTTTCCATGTTACTATATCTTTGCGTCTGTGGAACAGCTTAATCGCCTCCTGCATCTCCACTGGGACACTGGACCAGCTCCCATGGAGGACGCAGTTTTTTTACCAAGGACAGTAAAGGATCCTGGCTGGTCCAGGTCCTGATCTGACGATCCGTGACGGGGGACTTCTCGTTCTCAAATGCCTCCATGACCATGAGCAAGTCCGCTGGCTGTGCCATTTCCACCCCGGTGGTGGGCAAAGGTAGCCGACTGAGAGCATCTGTGCAGTTCTCTGTGCCCAGTCTGTCGTGGATTACATAGTTGTATGCCGACAGCGTGAGCACTCATCTTTGGATGCAGGCTGAGGCATTGGTATTAATCTCTTTGCTCTCCGAGAATAGCGATATGAGCAGATTGTGGTCAGTTACAAGCTCGAACTTGAGGCCAAATAAGTACTGGTGCATTTTTATTACCCCAAAAACGCACGTCAGAGCCTCTTTTTCAACCATCTTGTAGGCCCTTTCGGCCTTGGACAAACTCCTGGACGCACACGCAACTGGTTGCAAAATCCCCGATTCGTTAGTCTGTTATAAGACACACCCGACCCCGTATGACGAGGCATTGCAAGCTAGCACTAATCATTTACATGGGTAATACAAGACAAGCAGTTTGTTGGAACACAATAAATATCTGGCTTTTTTAAAGGCAGCCTCTTGTGAATTCCCCCATACCCAGTCGTCTCCCTTGCGCAGTAGCGCATGTAGGGGTTCTAGCAGGATGCTTAACCCAGGTAGGAAATTACTGAAATAGTTAAAGAGTCCCAGTTCTTGATGGCCTCCATCTTGGCGTCAGTGGTTCTGATGCCGTCTGCTGAAATTCCCCTTCCTAAGAATTTGACGTCCTGTGCCAGGAAAACACACGTCGAGCATTTCAACCTGAGCCCCCAAACAATCCAACTGAATCAGAACCTCCTCCAGATTCTTCAAGTGCTCCATGATGTCCCGACCTGTAACCAATATGTCGTCCTGGAAGACCACTGTGCAAGGAACTGACTTTAGCATGCCCTCCACGTTCCGCTGGGAAATCACCGCGGCCAACCGAATCCCGAACGGGCACCGGTTGTAGATAAACAGACCTTTGTGCGTGTTGATGCAGGTGAGGCCTTTCGAAGATTCCCCAGCAGCTACGTCATGTAGGCCGTGGTCAGGTCCAGCTTGGTGAATGTCTTCTCTTCAGCCAGGGTCACAAATAAGTCATCTGCCTTGGGTAGCGAGTACTGGGCCTGCAGCGAAAAATGGTTAATCGTTACTTTATAGTCCCCGCAAATTCTAACCGTACCATCCTATTTCAGTACCGGGACAATCGGACTGGCCCAGTCGTTCAGTTCCACCATGTTGCCTTCACGTTGCAGCCTGTCCAGCTCAATTTCCACTTTTTCATGCATCTTGCACGGTACCGCCCGAGCCTTGTGGTGGATGGGTTGCATACCGGGAACAAAATGGATCTGCACTTTTTCCCCGAGAAGCTTCCAATGCCTGGCTCGAATAATGATGGAACTTGCTTCGAACCTGGGTGCATGAGGCATCGTCGACGGATGAAAGCGCTCGGATGTCATCCCAGTTCCAGCGGATTTTTCCCAGGCAGCTTCTGCCAAACAGTGTAGGGCCATCCCCTGGTAGAATCCACAGCAGGAGTTCATGTACTGCTCTGTCGGTGGAAACTTTGACTTCAGCACTGCCAATTACCGGGATTAGTTCCTTGTGTAACTCCTTAGTTTGGTGTGAATGGGCTGAGCTTGGGCCTGTATGCCTTCTTCTCCCACAGTCTGTCAAAGGCCTTTTTACTCATTATGGACTGACTTGCCCCCGTGTCCAGCTCCATAGATACTGGAATGCCGTTCAGTTCAACTTTTAACATTATTAGTGAGCATTTCGTCATGAACGTGTGTACCCCGTACACTTCTGCCTCCCCAGTTCGAGTTTCCAATTCAGTTTGATCCACTGTAGATCGATCTTCCTTTGCAACATGGTGGTTTGCAGTGTTTACAGGGTTTGTAGCTCGCCTGCACATTCGCTGGAGGTGTCCCATTGTTCTGCAACCATTGTACGCATAGTGCTTAAAGCGGCATTGATGGGGCCGATGATCACCTCCACAGCGCCAACAGGGTATTAACTGCCTCGCATTAACAGTTGATGGCGGACTCTGGGTCAATTGAGGTCGGGCCACAGCAGCTGGCATATACGTTCTGCCATGTACATTTCTGCTCAAAACCGATGTTACTTTATGCATAGTATTGGCCGAAACTTCTTTGTTCTGCAAAATCTGCTTGATATTGTCACTGGTGGACATAAATGCCTGGGCTATCGTTATGGCTTTACTCAGATTCTGATTTTCTACAGTCAACAGTTTGCGAAGGATTGTCTCATGTCCAATGCCCAACACAAAAAAGTCTCTGAGCACTTGTTCTAGGAATCCCTCAAACTCACAATGTCCTGCGAAGCGCCTTAATTCGGCGACGTAGCTCGCCACTTCCTGGCCCTTTGATCGTTGACACGTGTAGAACCGATATCTCGCCATCAAAACACTTTCCTTAGGATTTAGGTGCTTCCGGACCAGCGTTAACAATTTTTCAATAGGATTTCTCTGTTGGTTTTGCTGGGGCCAGGAGATTCTTCATGAGGCCATAGGTTGATGCCCCACAGACAGTTAGGAGGATTGCTCTTCGTTTGGTAGCATTCTCGTCCCCTTCCAGCTCATTGGCCACAAAGTATTGGTCGTGTCTCTCCAAGAAGGTCTCCCAATCGTCCCCTTCTGAGAACTTCTCCAGGATGCTGACTGTTCTTAGCATTTTCGTGCGGTTGTTCGTTACCTCTTCGCTAATTGTTACACTCATAATAAATGGGGAGACTGAGTACTGTGTGTAATGACTAAGTGTGATCTTAGCTTTTTTTATTAAGGTTCCAGAGTGCAGGTACCTCGTGGGTGGCCTGCTTATATACTATGCTCCCAAGGGATGCTGGGATCCCTTGGGACTCCAACAGGTAGGTCCTCTGGTGGTCATGTATAATGCAGGTTACAAAGGGTTATAAATACATAACACTACCATTCTCAGCAATGGTTATCCATTTTAAAGTCTTTTAGATTGCAATTGTTCTCTTTCTAATTTAGAGGAAAGTCTCTGGCGCCGAAATTGTTCACCGGTAAGCCTGTCCATTTTTCGGTGGTCCCTGGGCGGCACCTACCTTTTAGGTGCCCGCTGCTGCTGGGTCCCACTGGGAGCCACTTTCGGCTACGTTATGTGGGAGACAGAAGCAGCGGCAGGCAGCGGAAGTTGGCGGGCGGGTGCGGGCATCAGCGGCCGGCGTCATCAGTTGACGGCAGGTGCAGGCCTCTCCACTCGGAGAACTTCAGAGGGCTTGCAATGCGCATGCACAAGCCTTGGTGAGGTATTTTTGTAGTCTATTTACCCACTTGATGTTTTAGGCTGATGGGACATCTGCGTATGTGCTTAAAGGCACAGCATTCTCTTGTAGCTGTGAGTGGGAGAGGGGAGAGTTTGAGTTGGAGATTGGAGAGGGCAGAGTCTGAGTTGGAGAGGGCAGATCCTGAGTTGGAGAGGGGAGAGTCTGTGTTGGGGAGGGGAGAGTCTGGTAAATTGAAAGCCACAGTCTTGAGCAGCTATTCCTTTAATCATTGAGGAAGAATGGGCAAAAATCTGCAATGAAGACTATCAAATCCAGACCCAGAGCTCCCTGGTTTAATGAAGAGGAATTGAAGGAGCTAATAACAGAGGTGGAGTGCAGGTATAAAGACCTCACCCGGGATGGTCATGGAAGCCTTGACCACCCCAATGCAGATGCATTTGGAATGAGATTGCTGAGATCATGTCTGCAATGGGCAACGTTGTCCAGGATGGGGACCAATGCAGGAAACGTTGGAATGATTTGTTGGCGGCAGCAAGAGTGAGTAAAAATTTATTGTTTACCTCCTGTCCAACTGCAAAAAGGTTGTGTGCCAGATGTGTGTTTGTGTGGGAGTGCATGTGAGAGGCATCAGCAAAGGGGCTAAAGGCTGCAACGTTTCTTTGTGTAGAAGAAAAATGCATCCAAGGCAGCAAGCCTGAGTGCGATGGGAGAGTGCCCAGCAGAGGTGGTAGAATTGAGCAGACTGGAGGGCTGGAGGAGCGTGCATTGGCATTGATGGGTGACCGCCGCCGTGCAACCACAAAGCTTGAGGCAGGTCCAGTGCTGCAGCATGGTAAGGTTATACTAATCTCCGGTATGAGCCATGCTCATGGCATGAAAGGTCATGCAATGTTAAGGCAATCACAGTTTAATGCACACTTTGTCGCCCATTATGGGTGCCCCCATGTAGAGATGGAACTCCTTGCTGGCACGGCTCACATGTCAGCTTGATCAGCACCACCCTCCCCTGCCCTACAGACTGAAATGTTGTCCTCTACTTACAGATGATGACTCGGACAGCACGAATCAATGCACACCATCCACCTCTGGCATTCAGAGAACCCATCAGAACCCAACATCTCCCACCTCGACGCTATCCCCAGCCCAACACAGTGGCTCATTCATCCACCACCACCCCCAAATCACCCATTTCCACCGTTCCCACCTCTGCCACGCAGAGCCACGAAGAAGAGGAGGGAGAAGGGCCCGTCTTTGAGCCCCTTGAGCTCGAGGAGCTGGAACAGGATGACAACAGCCTCCTGCCATGTGTGCCAGCTGTCCGCAGAACCTCGGTGTTGGGCTCTGAGTTCCTGGGGTTTGTAATGGACACCACAGTAGCAAGCTCTACCAAGAACAGAGGCTGTGGCGCGAAGGCAACCAAGGCACCTGAACCCATCAGGAGCGAGCAACCAGCTGAGGATGCAGGGCGGATCTCTGCTATTCAGGAGATGTTCCAGCTATCATGGATGAGCGTGGAGATAGGTTGCGATATGTTCTAGACCATGGCTGGGATAGCTGAGAGTATCGCCATCTTCACTCCGCAGCATGATGACAGGATGGACTGGCTCATTACTGTGTTAGAGTGCACAACTGAGTCCTTTGAGGCGATGAGGCAAGAGATGGCTTCTAGCCACATCGTGCAAGCCCCCGAGCCCACACCCTCAAGACAGACACATCTGGAAGAACAGGAGATCCCAGCGCCTTCGGTCATGCCCCCTACCTTCTTACCAAAATGCGCACATCTGCAGAGATCTTGTTGCCTTCCTGCACACAAGCTCGTCAATCAGAGGCAGTGAGGGGCAGGGGAGCGGGACACCGTGGTGTGGGCGGGACGAGGAAGAGGAGCTTGGGCATCGCCTCAGGGAGGGGGGGGAGGGGGAGAGGTGGTGGTGCCGGGTAGAGGGGTGGGTGTTGATGGTGGAAATGTTCCTAAATATAATGTTCTGTAACCTTTGTCATTGTGTACTTGTAAATACACTCACATTGTTGGCCCTCTCTTGGTCAGTGTCTCATTTTAATGTCATGGCGGAGTGCCACCCGAGATGACATGGTAATCAGTTACACCGCAGTACATTAAATGTATTTTACCGTGTTCCATACCTCATGTAATGCTCTTCTGACTATCAGACTATCAGTTGCAGCGATGCGCCATTTCTTTACATCTTCTAACTCTCGCTTATTCAGCCTGACATAATCCCATGTCATCTGCGCAGTCACAATATGTGCCTGAATATGTTCCGCATTAAATTCTCGCAAAACTCTTGGAGGGCACCTCCACTGAGCCTTTACCATCTTTCGCTACTCATTGCCGCTTCCTCTACCACAAGTTCTCTTCAATGGAGTCATATGGAGAAACATATCTGAACTCTTTCTGTGCGGGTTAAGGACCATCACATTACTCTTTATGTGCTGTGAGAGTTATTCAATCTGTCAGATTTATTGCATCTCTCAGAATAGAGTTATATCCATGACCGCAACAAAGCATGCTGGGTTCAGGGATTTTGTGATTAAGCAGAACAGATTTTATTAAGTAGTTTCCTTGCAGTGCAAAGAAATAAAACTTAATAAGGCGACAGTGACAGCTATTCATTGAAATGTCCATAGTAGGCCACTGATTCACCGTGGCGTTTGTCTCTTGCTGTGTTCTATTGACCATAGTCCTTCCTCAGTTTCCTGTGTAATAGTGCTGCCCCTAAAATCGAATAGCTGTAACTTTACACTCTTTACCTCCCATACAAATGTTGTGAGAGTCTGCAGCGGTCTTAGGCTTACAATAGATCTTTCTAAGTCGGTGCCTCTGACCTTCTATGTTATATCTAGTGCTTCCCTGAGAACTTTTAGAAGGTCTGTGTCACAGAATTAATGAATGAGCTTGGCTGTACAAAATGTGACATGCTTCATACTCTTCAGTTATTGATAATTATTTGGCCTTGGCCATTGTGGTTCTTAATTAAGGTCTTTCAGCAAGGTTAAAAAAAAGTTTCCATCAGCTTAGACACATTTTAGTCACTTTTATCACATACCAATTAAACATGAGCATGATCGATAAACTAAAGCAGCATCCAGCAAACTTTTTTCTAGCAGTCCCACTCATAATGTTGCAGCATCTGCACAATACCAGCAATGTGCAGCGCTGCAGCACTCAGAGCCATTCTCCCTGCCGCCCGACTCACAGCCTCAGACATGCTTTTTGCCAATGGTCCTTCCTGCTGGCAGCAGATCGATCTAAGGCCATCATCCCTGACCAAAATGGGTGATTTCCAGCATCCGGCATGGTGGGCGGCACGACGTCACGCCGGCAGAACCCTCCATGACCAATCTCCCACCGGGCGGAACGTAAACAGAGGAACCGCCCAAAAAAACTACATTTCCGGCGGAACCTCGGCTGCTGCGGGTGCAACTTCCACTAATTTCGGCCCCTCTATATCAGCCACCAAGAATATTGCAGTGTTTCTTGCTCTCTTGGCTCAAACTTTCAATTTCTTTCAAGCAGCAAGCAGTTGTTAGCATAACTCAAGGAAAAATATATTTGTGTAGATGTTTTATTGAACAGTTCAGCAGCCTCAGAGTAAAATAACATTTGTACTTCACAGTATTATATTATCCAAAAAGATCCTTTGTGTTTGATTGCCTTTTCAGATGAGAGAACAAGTTGCTCCTCAGCCAGTTAATACTTAGTGTTAAGAATTTCTGCTCGAAGTGCGATTCTGTCTTCAGTTAAGGAAAGATTTGCATAACCTTATTCTTATTTCACTGCATTCCATTTTTATACTAATACATTAGCATACTTGAAAGAGGTCTTTATGCATATATTTCAATTTTTCCTCAATCTTCAGATTGTACCATTTAAAATGGTATGATTTTTGTGATATTTTATGATAAAATATGACTTTCTCCTGTGATCACAATTCAAATTAATAATTGCAAATCTATCCATTGCAACAGGTTTGCCACTGTAACCTAGAATTACCTTTGCCAATATTATTGGACAAATTCTTAACATGCTCATATAACATTCTGCTGTTTTAATGGTGGTGGACAGAAGAATGTCATGTGAACGTGTTAAGTCCATACCTGCGTTTATGCTCCACTTGAGCTAAAATCTTTGTCCACTAATTTTGACAACTGTTACTTCTAATCTGAGGAGTTTTTTTTCGAGAAATGTCATTGCTTCCAATGGCTTCTTCAGCGTGTCTAATAGCACCCTTAGTTTATCAGGGAAGTCTAGCAGAAGGGAGCCAAAAGTAATCTTTAAAAAAAAAATTCCTGGTGGACCACAAGAAGCAGGAATGCTCCTATGGGCCCCAAAAGGAAACTTTGGGGCTTAGCCCCTTGACCTCTGTCTGTGATTACCTATTCTCCACCTCCAAACTTCTTACCTGACAGCTAGGGACCATTTCCACCGGTCCCCGGCTGTGGCCTCACTCACCCGAATCCTGCCTGTCGGCCTGACGTCATTGACACTGGGTTCGGGTGGGAGTCGGGCCTAGTATATTTAAATGAGATCCAGGAGTTAAAATGACTCATGCCTCATGTCGGCAAGCCAGAGCGAGTCCAATGCTTTTGCCTCTGTTAAAATCATGGCTCAAGTCTTTGTCAGGGGAAATCAGTTCTCCAACAATACCCAGAGTAACTACAAGCCACCCTCTCCACTTATCTGTATTTCCACGCCCATTATTGATGGAATGAAAATCAGGCATGTTCTGCAATGGGTGGGCAATCCACTCCATCAGGTTACCACTCATGCAGCATTGTGAAAATCTAGTTGGGTCGGGTGCATGTGGGCCGCATAACGGGTCGCCATCCCGAAGATTTGAACAGCACATTCTGCACTACGTGTTTAACTCAATGGCACCAATTGAAAGAGTCATGCATGTTTCCCAGCCCCATTAAATGGCTCGTTTACAGCGCTGATATTTAAAGCAGCATTGCACACATCTCATTTGAAGATTGCTGAAGGAATGTTGAAGGTGATTTCAAGAGCTCAAAATTGCTGAATAACAATGACATTTCTGTGGGTCATGGAGACAAAAAGGCAGAGGGCAGTGCCAAGATTCCCAGATGCCTCCCTGGAAGTGCTGGTCCAGGGAGTAAGAGCATGCAGGGAGGTCCTCTTCCCTACAGATGGCTGAAAAAGAACAGCAAATGGCACAAAGAGGGCATGGCTAGAGATCACAGAGGAGGTCAGCAGCAGGGATGTGGCGAGGAGACGTGGATCCACTGCCACAAAAGATTCAATGATCTCATGAGGTCAGGAAAGGTGAGTGCAATGTCGCACTCACCTACATCCTAATATGCGTGTCACCCAACCCCATCACTCTGCCTTCCAAGCCTGGTCCTGCACATCACTTTTCACACCAACCTAGCTTGCAGTTGCACCCATCCTAACCTATTCACATTCCCATCTGACTAACCACCACTAACACTCACCCTAATCCTAATTAAATCATAGCAAGTAACACCACAGAAGTACGTCATTTGGCAATGTCATGCCACTCACTCATAGTCACCCTCTACAGATGTAGCCTATCCATTCCTTACACTCATTCAAAGTTCTCTTCTTTCCCTCCTCGGAGGTGAAGAGAGCCCACAACAACAGGGAGAGTCAGAGAACCGGAGGTGGCCTCCAGTCTTCACAAGTTTGACTCCAGCAGAGGAAGAGGCCCTAGACATCCCTGGAGTTGCAGAACTGCTGACGGTGGGAGATGGCGAGAGAGGGACATCCTAGCAATCTGGTGACAGAATCAAATCTTATACAGCCACATCGTGTACAACAATCGCTCATATGGTGATTGATGTCAGCAGCCAGTGAAATGTCACCATGTGCATAATGGTAATGGTAGCCACACTTCTAATTCATCTATTTACTCTCCCACATGTCCATCAAGCGAAAAATCCCCTTCCCCCACGCCCCCACTGTCCAGCCAGAGGAGGAAGATGACTCCTCAGAAGAAGTTCCAATCTTTGAGGGTGCAGTGTTAGCAGACCCAAGAGCACCCAGCACCAGCACAGATCCGCTTACATTGGTGGGTCTTTTATGAAATAGAGTAGAGTTGTCCCCTGGTGTCTCACACATCACAAGTGATCAAGAGCAGGTGGTGGAGACAGAACAGCAGTGGCGACTCCTCACCAGAGGGCGCAGGATGCTCCAAGCTCTGCTGAGCTGCATGCAGATGCTGAACCTCGGGGGCCATCGAGAAAGATGGTGACCTTGGAGGGGCAGCAACAATTGCATGAGGCTCTGGCATCTTTTGCAGCCGCGATGTCTGAAAATGTACAGAGGCTGGAGGAGTCCATCTCTAACATGAACACCACCATCTCGCATGCAATGGTGATGATGTGCTGTTCCATGGAAAGGATGGCCACCTGCAGGGAATAGCAAATGTGCCAGTCACACGAGAACATGCTTGATGTGGACAACAGATGGCAGACGCTCAAAGACCTCATCTCGAGGAGCGATACTAACGTAGACTTGGGCCTTCATTGCCCCACTGCTGTGCAGCAGGGTGCTCTCCGGCTCCTTGCTAGCAGGGAAGTGTGGATGGCCCATGAGAGGGATGATGCTGAGAGGGGACATCGAAGTGGGGGCTCTTCTCAAAATGCTCCCACTTCTCTCCCCTTCAGTCAGAGCCCCACATTCTTCCTTGGATCCCGATGACTGAGTCTGCCTCTGCACTGTTGTAGGAGGAATAGTCTTTGGCAGGTCCAGCACTGGCTCCAAAACCCAAAGGACATCTGCCAAAAGAGTCTATGCAGTCGCAGCAGGGAAGTGAGCAGCCTGCCTCTACCTCTGCTGAAGGCACAGGGGTTGCACCTCGTAGAAGTAAAGGAAAAGAAAAAAGACAAAATCCTAGATGCACAAGGGAATGCACATGGGTGTGTGAAAAAATGTGAATGTTAAGTTTCAGTTATATTTATGACGCACATAAATTTAATTCTTTGCACAACTGGAGGGGGAGCGGGAAACTGAACTGTGCCAGCTCACTGACCTTGAGAAGTGAGTGCTGTGGCTTAATGGCTCGCAGGTGGTGGGAGCCATGGCCGGCGGTGATGTTGAGCCTGTTAGGGGCTACAATGGAGTCTTTATCCCGTCTTCTCATCCCACTTCCCCATTAAACCAGAAGGCCTTAACACTTCCAGTTCTTCACACTGTCTCATTTCTACCCCCTGGCCCTCACCTTAACGCGATTCTTTTGCCATTTATGTTTTCAGATAATCATGCAGCAGATGATCAGCATGTCCCTGATCCCCGCAACTGAGTCATGAGGGAGAAGAGGGGGATGAGGAGGAGGAGCCAAGCACTGCATCACTGCTTCTCTCACCCACAGGCACCAGCTCAGATACTGGCACTGTGTGTTCCTTAGAGGTTAGGTTAGTAGAGTGGTCTGCACTGGGTGATGCACTGGGGCCTAGCGGGCTGCAGCATGGTCAAGGGAAAATGGTACCTCGGGAACCATCTCCCCGATGGGCGAGTTTACACTGCGAGTTCTGCTGTACAGAATTCAGATGAGGACCTCGATGGGGAGGCGTTCTCACAAAGGGTGATGGCCATACACACCGGCATGGTAGGTGCAATGGCAAGGGTGCATGAGAGCCTGTCGGCAGTGGTAAGGAACGTGGAGGAGTCTGCGTCCTGCATTGTACAGAGCTCTGCGCACACCATGGAGCCCATCATTGCCAGTGTGCAGATGATGATGGACTCCCAGAGAGAGCGTGCGAATTCAGACCTCATGACACGTGTCATGGATGATGTGGCAGCTTCCATTGCGGCACAGGCGTAAGCAATGGAACATCATTGTGCTATAATGGAGTCAATGGTTGCTCGCATGGAAGCTCAGACTGCTCCTTTGCAGTCTCAGCGGCATGCCACGCAAGCTCTGATTGCTGCCATCATTGCTAGGTCCGCCACAGTCAACTGGGGATCTCACAGTGTCACTGCATGCCCAGCAATCTGTCCACCTGGAGGCTCTAACGGGAGTTGCAGACGAGGCCAATTTCAGCCCCTTAGTTTCTACATCGAGGCTCTTGTAATATTTTTTCAAATGTTTTAATGGCTTCATTCTCAATGAAGATTATACCCATTTTATCCTTTATAATGTCATCTTAGTCTCTAAATTAATCTATGAGTCCTTTTACATCTTAGAAACAAAAACCTCCATTCTTTGTTTCCACACTGGTTTCCATCTTCCAACATTGTTCTTTAGTTCTTTTCTTTGTCTTATCTTTTCTCAGATTGAGCTTCCTTCTTTCTTTGATAAAGTTTAATGTCTTCTCTGTGACAAATGGGAAGACATATGACAAATGCAATTTAATGATGATAAGTGTGAAGTGTTGCTCTTTGGGAGGAACAACATGGAAAGGCAGTATAATTTAAATGGTACTATTTTGATATGGGGTACAAGAGCAGAGGGACAAAATCTTGAAGAAGGCAAGGCAAGTTGATAAGGCAATGATGAGAGCGTATGGGATACTTGTCTTTGTAAATAGGGGCATTGAATACAAAAAACAAGGAAATCATGCTAAACCTTTACAAATCACTGGTTAGGCCTCATCTGGAGTATTGTGAACAATTCTTGGCACCACACTTTAGGAAGGATGACAAGGCCCTGGAAAAGGTACAGAGGAAGTTTACCAGGATGATACAAGATATGAGCAACTTCAGTTATGTGGAGAGATTGGAGAAGCTGGGATTGTTCTCTTTAGAGCAGAGAAGGATAAGGGGAGACCTAATAGACCTAATAAAATTATAAGGGGTTTAGATCGAGCAAATTGGGAGAAACTGTTTCTTCTGGCAAATGGGTTGCTAACCAGATGTCATAGATTTAAAATAATTGGCAAAAGAACTAAAGGAGAAATGAGGAGAGGGTTGTTAAGATCTGGAATGCACTACCTGAAAGGGTAGTAGAAAAAGATTCCATTGGAACTTTCAAAAGACAATTGGACATGTAGTTGAAGAGAACTAATTTGCTGGGCTATGAGTAAAAAATTGGGGTGTGGGACTAAATTGGGAAGCTCTTTCAAAGGGCTGGCACAGGCACATCAGACCAAATGGCCTCCTTCTGTGTTGTAAGATTCTATGATTCTACAGTAACATTTTCACTGTTGCTTCTAAGTTTTTTAACTGGCTTGAATTCTTTCAAATTTCAATGGATTATTTTGAGGGATGTCATGCTTCAGAAGTTGGAATATGATGGGGAGCAGGGGACGTTGAATTTAAAAGTTATGAATAGTTGCTCAAACAGTCAGAGGTAGCTATGATGATCCACATGAAGTCGGTCATTAAGAAACGGTTCTTTAGTGCCATCTCCCTCTCTTGGCAGTTTTGCTGTTAATTTACTACTGCATTTCCCAATGACAAACCAGTGTGACATGGATATTACTTGATACGATCACAATGTTACATTCTGGCAACATCTCTGTAAAACATCTGTTAGCCTATCTTATAAATTACCATACAAATACTTCAGATGTATGAATGAATGAAAACACGAGGAGTAGAAATGTGCAACCAGCAATTATTTTCGAAAGGAAACTATTTTGCTGAAGGGCCCTTTGATGTTAACACAAAAACACAGAAGCTCATGCTGTTGTACATAAGGCAATGTTGCTAACTCGGCTGGAAATTGTAGCTTGATAGGTCAGACTGAGAAATTGTGTAGTGTTCTGTGGATGAATAGAAATATAAATGGGTGTAACCAGAGCAAGACACAAAACAGCTTATTCTATCAAATAATTTTACCTTTACAAGTGTTTGCTATCTTTAGTTTACAATAAAATTCCTTCAATTTGATACTGCTGTATAATGTTTCACAGAATATTTTATTTTTATTTATTCATGGCCCATCTACCACAAGATGATATACCAATGGTTAACAATTTTTTAGTTACTAGGTTTATATGTCAACAGCAAACTGACCATCCACATTTGTAAAGCATTCACACAACATTAACCTTGATCTGTGGATACCTAGGTAGGTAAAATCAGTTTTTCAAATAAAAAAAAAAGACTGAACTCACATAATTTTCCGACTGTACTGTTTTGATGCCTATTGAGTTCTGGTAGCAGGGATTTACCCTGCAGTGCCACCATTTACCTTCATAGAATAAGTGAATCTTCTACTGTTTCAGTATTCCTGGAAGCAACTCCCTCTGCCTGTACCTGACAGAAATTCTGGACATGTTCCACACAGCATCCTCCTATAAAAACCCACTTATAGATGCTTTTCTTCTTCCCAAGAGCTCTTCGATGTGACTAGATTAATAAACAGTACTTGCCATTAACTGCAGTCCGTTTTGAAGAAAATACCTAGTTATTAGAAGCTGTTTTGTGTCTTGTTCTGGTTACACCCATTTATATTTCTATTCATCCACAGAACACTACGCAATTTCTCAGTCTGACCTATCAAGATACAATTTCCAGCCGAGTTAGCAACATTGCCTTATGTACAACAGCATGAGCTTCTGTGCTTTTGTGTTAACATCAAAGGGCCCTTCAGCAAAATAGTTTCCTTTCAAAAATAATTGCTGGTTGCACATTTCTACTCCTCGTGTTTTTTAAAAATAACTATCCTTTTTATAAAGGACTCTTCAAACTTTGCAGTGCTAAGTGGTTAGTTTGGAGTCTCACTGAGAGTGCAGCATATTCTTATTTTGTGACTTGACATTAATTTAACCCATATCTAGCAATGTGTAGTCAGCCACAACTGAAATTAAAATGTCAGCCATTAAAATATCATGAAAGTATAACAAATACACATCTCAGAGAAAAAGCTGGATTAATATAAGCCAAATATTCCCATTTCAAGTTAGTCTGATCAGACTAACGCAGTGGACCAGAAACTTAGAAACCCTTTTATTTCACTGCAGTTAACAGATTCTAGAAATACAATATTTTGGTTAAACTGGGAAACAAAGAGATTAAGCATTAAGTTGAGGGAATCTACTTTAAAATCTAAAAGAAAATTTCTATGTGGTCAAATTATAATTCATGGTTTTGAATGAAAAATATCAGAATGGCTTAAAAAAAACTCTTTTGCAGAATCTTTTTCCTCCATTGAATAGAATGCCTAAAAATAGACTGAAGATCTTTTACAATTAAGCAGCATTGTAATATCATATTTTTAACTATCCCAAGCATAAAAAACTTACTCTGACCACAAATGATATTAAAAATGAAAAAGCGCCAAAGACAACATTCAAGATTGAATACAGCATGCAGAATTATTTTACTGCTTAACTGTCAAACATTTTGTACGAAACCCTTTCTGCGACAAGAACACACTTACTGAACTATCTAACAAGATATTTTCATAGACACCAACAATGAATATATAAGACAGATATATAAAACACAATGATCACTTGGTGACTAGAAAGGTTAACATTGCTACTTACAGCATTTAATGAAATGATAATGGGACATTTTTTCCAGTTCAAAATGATATCATCTTACAGGTTCCAATATTCTCCCACGATGCAGCATCCATGACCAAAAAATGTCCCAAGCACGGTGTTTTGTTTATCTCAATATATATTATTTAAAGGAGATTGGATCCGAGCGTCTTGCAGGAGAAAGCAGCTCACTGCAACACTCGAGCAGCTCGAGTCAGGATAAACCTCTTGAACCATAACTACTGCACGTGCTATTATAGCACAGTTGATTGACAATACTCCTAATCCCATATGCCTAGAAAACAGAAGATTTAATTGGTGCACAGCTGAACTCTTCCAGGATTGAGGTGTTTAAAGCTGCAGTGCGACTCTTATAACCAGTCGAGCAAATTGTTTTAAAATGGCTTCAAAAAGATTATTAATGAGCAGGCTTAATATAAATATTAGAAAATAGCATCCATTGGCATTTGAAAGGGTCAGTTTTTTAATTTTGCATACATTTCATAAGAGCAGTTTGATATTAAAATATTTAGATGTGATTATTGTGGGAAACAGAAATGTTGACAATTATTTGATAGTAAGATTTATATCTTTTTCCCAAAGAAAAATTCCTGCCTTCATTTTGAATCAACTTCTCAGTCAAATCACTGCAAATTCAAAATCAGCTGTTTGATTATTTAATAACAGTTTTGCCAGTGAAAAAAACAAATGTTCTCATGCTATTGCTACTTCAATTAGTGTGTGTGGCATTTTATTGTCAACCCCATTTAATATTAAAATATAAGCTAATCTTCACATTTGTATTGTTACATTTATTATTTCTCAATAGACCTGCTATATAAAAACCTTGGCATTTTTCAGTGTACTAGATGGTACTTAATGAAGCTCTTCATGTATTTGAGTCCAATTTAATTGAATAAATTGCACTTAATCCCATTAAACAGTCTCATCTCTGTCTTTCATTTTCCCTCCCTACTCCAAATGACAGACAATCAGGACATGAGTTAGAGGTTGCCTGGGCGTGGTGATGTGTCCATCAACATGAAGGACATTCTTCATATTCTTGATAACCGCACTCCAAGAATCTTGACCTTGAATAATCTCTTCTTTCACTAAGCTATAGTATTTTAATGAGCTACAATTGGAACTTGGGCTTCCTCATTGATCCCATTGATTCAAAGGCTTTCTAGCAGACCTCAAGCCTATTCTGTCAAAAAGCTCCTTATCATAACTATTTTGGCTGGGTAAAGGAACAGACAAAAGTGGTTTACATTTTGCTAAAAGTCTCAACAGAATACAAAATTGCAGATCAACCATTCCATCGCGGCCAACGCAGACTCGATGGGCTGAATGGCTTCCTTCTGTTCTGTACTATTCTTTGATGCTCATGTCCTAACTGTAATGCAAGGAATTATCCATTAGTACATAAATGTTGATTTGCAACTCCTTTTAGTTGAAAATGAGGCCCACATTAAGTAGTCCAGTTCAGTTCAAAAAAATGCATTGCATATTTTATTAAACCTCAATGAGAAAGAACAGCTATTTTTTTCTTTCAAATTTCACTGTTTATTTTCTCTCCTGAAGGCATTAATTCCTTGTTGGATTGTGAGTTCACATGCACACTGATACCATGGCTGGAACTTTTGCATTGCAGAGAGTGCGGGTCTGTGAGCGAGTCAACAGTTCAAAGTGCGGAAATTGGCACCGCAACGGGAACCACCTTCATCCTGCATTTAACTTGGGGTCGTTTCCCAGCCTGCCATGGACCCGCTCAGCATAGGCAAGTGACCTACCAGTGCCACGTGCTAGTCAGAGTAGGAATTGCAGGATAGCTCAGATGAATTTGTGGCTTGAGGAGTGGTGCAGAAGGGAGGGATTCAAAATCCTGGGACATTGGAACTGGTTCTGGGGGAGATGGGACCAGTACAAACTGGATGGTCTGCACCTGGGCAGGACCGGAACCAATGCCCTAGGGGAAGTGTTTGCTAGTGCTGTTGGGGAGTGGTTAAACTAATATGGCAGGGGGATGGGAACCTATGCAGGGAGACAGAGGGAAGTAGAATGGGGGCAGAAGCAAAAGATAGAAAGAAAAGTAAAAGTGGAGGGCAGAGAAACCCAAGGCAAAAAGCAAAAAGTGCCACATTACAGCAAAATTCTAAAGGGGCAAAGTGTGTTAAAAAGACAAGCCTGAAGGCTCTGTGCCTCAATGCGAGGAGTATTCGTAATAAGGTGGACGAATTAACTGCGCAAATAGCAGTTAACGGATATGATGTAATTGGCATCACGGAGACATGGCTCCAGGGTGACCAAGGCTGGGAACTCAACATTCAGGGGTATTCAACATTCAGGAAGGACAGACAGAAAGAAGGTGGGGTGACGTTGCTAGTTAAAGAGGAAATTAATGCAATAGTAAAGAAGGGCATTAGCTTGGATGATGTGGAATCGGTATGGGTGGAGCTACGGAATACCAAAAGGCAGAAAATACTGGTGGGAGTTGTGTACAGACCACCAAACAGTAGTAGTGAGGTTGGGGATAGCATCAAACAAGAAATTAGGGATACGTGCAATAAAAGTACAGCAGTTATCATGGGCGACTTTAATCTACATATTGATTGGGCTAACCAAACTGGTAGCAATGTGGTGAAGGAGGATTTCCTGGAGTGTATTAGGCATGGTTTCTTAGACCAATATGTCAAGGAACCAACTAGAGGGCTGGCCATCCTAGACTGGGTGATGTGTAATGAGAAGGGACTAATTAACAATCTTGTTGTGCGAGGCCCCTTGAGGAAGAGTGACCATAATATGGTAGAATTCTTTATTAAGATGGAGAGTGACACAGTTAATTCAGAGACTAGGGTCCTGAACTTAAGAAAAGGTAACTTCGATGGTATGAGGCGTGAATTGGCTAGACTAGACTGGCGAGTGATACTTAAAGGGTTGACGGTGAATAGGCAATGGCAAACATTTAAAGATCACATGGATGAACTTCAACAATTGTACATCCCTGTCTGGAGTAAAAATAAAATGGGGAAGGTGGCCCAACCGTGGCTAATGAGGGAAATTAAGGATAGTGTTAAATCCAAGGAAGAGGCATATAAATTGGCCAGAAAGAGTAGCAAACCTGAGGACTGGGAGAATTTTGTAATACAGCAAAGGAGGACAAAGGGTTTAATTAGGAGGGGGAAAATAGAGTATGAGAGGAAGCTTACTGGCAACATAAAAACTGACTGCAAAAGCTTCTATAGATATGTGAAGAGAAAAACATTAGTGAAAACAAATGTAGGTCCCTTGCAGTCAGATTCAGGTGAATTTATAATGAGGAACAGACATTTGTAGGATCTTGGAGTTGGCCACCCAAAAATGCATCACATAGGTGACCGATGCCATGTTTCACAAGTCAGGCATTTATGTACACTTTGCAAGTGATTAAGTCTGTGTTACTGAGCGGGCGCTTGGCATTGCTGGTTTTCCATAGGTGCAGGGAGTCATCGACTACAGACATGTGGCCATCAAGGCACCCCCAGATCAACCAGGAGTGTTTGGGAACCACAAGGGCTTTCACTCCCTCAATGTGCAACTCGTCTACAGATCCAAAAAGATCATCATTCATGTGTGTGCCAGATTCACAGAGAGCTGTCATAACTCTTTTGTCCTGCGTCAGTCCATCCTCCCTCAGCTCTTCACGCCTCCAAACAGACTTACTGGCTGTCTGCTTGGAGACAAGGGCTAGCCAGTGAAGATGTCGCTGATGACACCCTTGAGGAGGCCAAGCAATGAGGTTGAGTAATGCTATAATGAAAGCTACATGATGATCAGATGTGTCATAGAGCAAGAAATCAGCATACTGAAGATGCATTGATAGATCTGGAGGAGTCCCTTAATATGCACCATCCAGGATCTTCAGGATGATTGTCATATGCTGCGCCCTGCACAACATAGCGCAGGGACAAGGTGCAGAGCACACAGCCTTTTCAGAGGAGAAAGAGGAGCAGGTGGAACATAAGGAGGAGGAAGAGGAATCTGAGGGGGACATTGCAGCGGCAATGGGGCACATTGCTGCCAGAGAGACCCAGGATGGCACAATTTCCTTAACTTGCACTAGTGCACCCATTTGGCTCCCAGATGTCGCACCAACTCCCTCCTCCCTCACTTCCCACAACACCACAAATCAGTCCTAAAATGACCTACACATTCCTGTCAAATACACACCCATTGCTCGAGGTTAAGAAATGTCTCACCATTCATTCCAACTGACAAGATCACTTCCCAGGTAGCAGACAAAATGAACAGGACGGGAAAGTGGTGGCAAGAAATACATTTATGTGCGTCATGAATAGAACTGAAACTTGACATTAACATTTTGGCTCACACCCTTGTGCATCTACGATTGTGTCATTTTTCTTTTCTGCTTCTACAAGGTGCATCCCCTATGGCTTCAGCAGAGGTAGAGATGAGCTGCTCACTTCCTTGCTGTGACTGCTTAGACACTTTTGGTGGATATCCTCTGGGTTTTGGAGTCTGTGAGGGCTCCACCAAAAACTGTTCCTCCTGCACTGTGCAGCGGAAGACTTGGCCATCGGGATCTGAGGTACATGTGGGGCTCTGACTGAGGGGGAGACAATAGGGGAAAAGTGGGAGTGCTTTGAGAAGAGCCCCCATGTCCCCTCTCATCATCATCCCTTTCATGGGTCACCCACACTTCCTTGCTAGCAAGGAGCTGAAGAGCATCAGTGGGGCAATGAACACCCAAGGCTATGTTGGTATCCCTTCGAGAGATGAGTTCAATAAGAGTCTGTAATCTGTTGTTCACATCAAGCATGTTCTTGTTTGACTGGCACTCTAGCTGCTCCTTGCAGGTGGTCATCCTTTCTATGTAACATCATGTGATGTGGTGCTGCTCATGTTGTTGATGGACTCCTCCATTCTCTCTACAATCGTGCACATTCTGGCTGGAGAAGCTGCCAGAGCCTCCCACATTTATTGCTGCTCCTCCAAGATCAACCTCTTTGTTGACGGCCCCAGAGGTTCAGCTTCTACATCCAGCTGAGCAGAGCTTGGAGTATCCTATGCCCTTTGGCGATGACTCTCACTGCTATCCCTGTGAACACAGCATCTTTTGCTCATTTGTGATGTGGGAGACACCAGGTATCACTACTCTATGTCTAGATGGATCTACTGATGTGCGCGTATCTGCGCTGATGCTGCGTGCACATGGGTCTGGTGATGGTACACCAGCAGAGACTGGAGCTTCCTCTGAGGAGTCCTCCTCCTCCAACTGGACAGTGGGGAAGGCAGTTGATGGAACTGTGGGTGAGTGAAGACAGGAAGTAGAATCTTATGTCTGCATCATGATATTTCACTGACTGCGAACATCAGTCACCATGAGTGACTGTTGGATGCCATGTGGCTGTATGATATTTTATTTTGTCACCATGTTGCTGGGAAGTCACCCTCTCTCCCACCACCAGTAGCTCTGCCATTCTGCTTAATTCCAGTGCCTCCTGCTCTGCTAGCCTCAATGCAGTATAAATTGGAGGGCCACCTTTGATTCTCTGCCTCTTCCTGTTGTTGTGTGCTCTCTTCTCTTGCAAAGAGGGAAACAAGAAAACTTTGAGTGAGAGAGATGGAATGAGTATAGAGAATGGATGGGCTACATCTGTACAGGGTGATTATGAGAGAGTGGCGTGACATTGTTAAATGACTTCCTTCTGTGGCGTTACTTTCTATTACTGCATTAGTCTGATGATAAGTGTCAGTGGTGGATAGTCCGATGGGGATATGAGTAGGTGTATAGACAGTGAAGGATGGGTGCACCTGCAAGGTAGGTTGGTGTGAGAAATGACGTGCAGGAGTAGGCTTGGGAAGGCAGAGTGATGGGGCTGGGGTGAAACACACATCAGGATGTAGCTGAATGTGGCATTGCACTCACCTTTCCTGACCTCATGAGGTCATTAAATCTCTTCCTACACTGCATCCAGGAGTGGCTCACAACACCCCTGCTGCTCACTTTGTGTGCGATCTCCACCCATGCCCCCTTTGATTCACTGGCTGGCCTCTTCCTCCCATCACCAAGGAACAGAACCTCCTTCCGTGCTCTCACTCCCTAGAGCAGGATTTCCAGGAAGGAATCCGAAAACCTGGTGCAGCCTTCGAGCGCTGAGACTGCATCGTTGGCTATAAATGCTTGCACCCTCACAGTCAAAGTCAAAATATTGGCTGTAACACCAACCATCACCTCTTACAGGCACCTCTTACAACCACCTCTGGACCATCTCCAACAACCATCAACTCTCATCTCTCCACTGCCCCTTTAAATAGGTGAACTGAAGTCGAGTCATCTGTGATGTCATCAGATCCGCTCCATTTAATTGGCTGAGAAAGCCGCATGACTCAGGCAAATGATCTAGTTAAGTTAAACACACAGTGAACAGCGCGCTGATAGAAACCAGCTGGGCAGGACCCACCCACACCACCTGCACCCGAAGCCACTCACAGGTAAAGATTCAGTCTCATGTCCAAGTGGTCATTACTAACATGTGACCCTTGGACATAAGTGATGGAAGGCTATTTCAGTACAGTAGGAATCACAGCTGAGCTCATTCCTGTGCTCAATCCATGTCCACACACATAAGCGCATTCACACAAACACACACTTCCAGCAGGGGTCAGGAATAGGAACTCCAACCAAATTATTTTACCCAACTTGGGGATGCTGAAGCCAATTGTAGCACATGTGTTAGCTAAGGTTCGTTACCTCAGCATAGACTGAATGATCAAACCTGTGGCCTTTCTGGTCTGTATGGATCAGCTGCTGACTGGATAAAGACACTGTGCTATTGTGAGAATAAGTAGTTACTCTTTCAAATACCAATCTTTTGCAAGGCACCAAGAATTTAATATATGTAAAAGCAATGAATTTGTAAAGCACTGATCCTACTTATTATTGTAACAACTGCAGGCCATTGCACTTTTAATCTATTTTGTATTCACTGATTCTCCATGAAACCAAGTTTAGATTTTGCCTGCCTCTCTGATTCTTACCTTTGAAGCTATTTGCAGAGGTCAGCTTTATTCTTGTGTGCTTATTCAGACTTACTTGATCAATATGCACATAGATTGGGCTAGCCAAACTGGAAGCAATACGGTGGAGGAGGATTTCCTGGAGTGCATAAGGGATGGTTTTCTAGACCAATATGTTGAGGAACCAACTAGGGGGGAGGCCATCTTAGACTGGGTGTTGTGTAATGAGAGAGGATTAATTAGCAATCTCATTGTGCGAGGCCCCTTGGGGAAGAGTGACCATAATATGGTGGAATTCTGCATTAGGATGGAGAATGAAACAGTAATTTCAGAGACCATGGTCCAGAACTTAAAGAAGGGTAACTTTGAAGGTATGAGGCGTGAATTGGCTAGGATAGATTGGCGAATGATACTTAGGGGGTTGACTGTGGATGGGCAATGGCAGACATTTAGAGACCGCATGGATGAAGTACAACAATTGTACATTCCTGTCTGGCGTAAAAATAAAAAGGGGAAGGTGGCTCAACCGTGGCTATCTAGGGAAATCAGGGATAGTATTAAAGCCAAGGAAGTGGCATACAAATTGGCCAGAAATAGCAGCGAACCTGGGGACTGGGAGAAATTTAGAACTCAGCAGAGGAGGACAAAGGGTTTGATTAGGACAGGGAAAATGGAGTACGAGAAGAAGCTTGCAGGGAACATTAAGGCGGATTGCAAAAGTTTCTATAGGTATGTAAAGAGAAAAAGGTTGGTGAAGACAAACGTAGGTCCCCTGCAGTCAGAATCAGGGGAAGTCATAACGGGGAACAAAGAAATGGCGGATCAATTGAACAAGTACTTTGGTTCGGTATTCACTAAGGAGGATACAAACAACCTTCCGGATATAAAAGGGGTCAGAGGGTCTAGTAAGGAGGGGGAACTGAGGAAAATCTTTATTAGTCGGGAAATTGTGTTGGGGAAATTGATGGGATTGAAGGCCGATAAATCCCCAGGGCCTGATGGCCTGCATCCTAGAGTACTTAAGGAGGTGGCCTTGGAAATAGCGGATGCATTGACAGTCATTTTCCAACATTCCATTGACTCTGGATCAGTTCCTATGGAGTGGAGGGTAGCCAATGTAACCCCACTTTTTAAAAAAGGAGGGAGAGAGAAAACAGGGAATTATAGACCGGTCAGCCTGACCTCAGTAGTGGGTAAAATGATGGAATCAATTATTAAGGATGTCATAGCAGTGCATCTGGAAAATGGTGACATGATAGGTCGAAGTCAGCATGGATTTGTGAAAGGGAAATCATGCTTGACAAATCTTCTGGAATTTTTTGAGGATGTTTCCAGTAAAGTGGACAAAGGAGAACCAGTTGATGTGGTATATTTGGACTTTCAGAAGGCTTTCGACAAGGTCCCACACAAGAGATTAATGTGCAAAGTTAAAGCACATGGGATTGGGGGTAGTGTGCTGACGTGGATTGAGAACTGGTTGTCAGACAGGAAGCAAAGAGTAGGAGTAAACGGGTACTTTTCAGAATGGCAGGCAGTGACTAGTGGAGTGCCGCAAGGTTCTGTGCTGGGGCCCCAGCTGTTTACATTGTACATTAATGATTTAGACGAGGGGATTAAATGCAGTATCTCCAAATTTGCGGATGATACTAAGTTGGGTGGCAGTGTGAGCTGCGAGGAGGATGCTATTAGGCTGCAGAGTGACTTGGATAGGTTAGGTGAGTGGGCAAATGCATGGCAGATGAAGTATAATGTGGATAAATGTGAGGTTATCCACTTTGGTGGTAAAAACAGAGAGACAGACTATTATCTGAATGGTGACAGATTAGGAAAAGGGAAGGTGCAACGAGACCTGGGTGTCATGGTACATCAGTCATTGAAGGTTGGCATGCAGGTACAGCAGGCGGTTAAGAAAGCAAATGGCATGTTGGCCTTCATAGCGAGGGGATTTGAATACAGGGGCAGGGAGGTGTTGCTACAGTTGTACAGGGCCTTGGTGAGGCCACACCTGGAGTATTGTGTACAGTTTTGGTCTCCTAACTTGAGGAAGGACATTCTTGCTATTGAGGGAGTGCAGCGAAGGTTCACCAGACTGATTCCCGGGATGGCGGGACTGACCTATCAAGAAAGATTGGATCAATTGGGCTTGTATTCACTGGAGTTCAGAAGAATGAGAGGGGACCTCATAGAAACGTTTAAAATTCTGACGGGTTTAGACAGGTTAGATGCAGAAAGAATGTTCCCAATGTTGGGGAGGTCCAGAACCAGGGGTCACAGTCTGAGGATAAGGGGTAAGCCATTTAGGACCGAGATGAGGAGAAACTTCTTCACCCAGAGAGTGGTGAACCTGTGGAATTCTCTACCACAGAAAGTAGTTGAGGCCAATTCACTAAATATATTCAAAAGGGAGTTAGATGAAGTCCTTACTACTCGGGGGATCAAGGGTTATGGCGAGAAAGCAGGAAGGGGGTACTGAAGTTTCATGTTCAGCCATGAACTCATTGAATGGCGGTGCAGGCTAGAAGGGCTGAATGGCCTGCTCCTGCACCTATTTTCTATGTTTCTATGTTTCTATGTAACACACACATAACCGCAGAATCAATCATGTCATTGTTAAGATGGAGACCTCAATTAAAACCATATTTTCCTGAACCACAGCTAAAATTCTCAGAATATAAAAGCAATCACCTTCTCCTTTTGCTAATCACCCATTTGCAATCTCTGGTGAGAATGTTTTCATTGTCTTGGCATGATTTAAATCATTATTGGATCATCCTTGTTTAGTGTGCTTCTTTATAATTGAGATATATATGTGTTAGTTTGAAAAGAGTAAAATACTGAAATTGCCCCTTTCTATAAGACCTCTGGCCGCCTGGAAGCGGCGACCATGGTCGGTGCGGAATATCCGCCGAGTCTCCGTGGAGGGGCCGCCATTTTGAAAATTGGCCTTCCTCAAGTTTGGAACGGTGTTTGGGACCGTGCCCATTTTCTCACCACGGTGTGCACACACCAACCCCATACCAACTGGTGGGGACCCTTTCCCGAAATTGGCCATTGGAAAACTGCCCCTTTTCTGCAATTGCCCCGCAGGAACAACGTCGCCCCCAATTGGTGCCCCCGACAGCTTCTACTGTCGGTACACTCTCTGTGGCTTGGCGGTGCGGCCGCTCTTAAAGGGGGAGAAGGCGCTGCCATCAAGGCCATTTTGTTGTTTTCGTCAGCCGACTGCCAGGTCAGGCCGACAATTATGGCCGCAGGTTTGACCGGGCTGCCAACAGTCTGAACAGATTGGGTCCCTGCGGGCTCAGCCCCCAACATAGTTACATATTACTGGTAGACCCATCGTTTCAGCCTGTTCTTGCCCCACAGAACTGATTTCTTCCTATCTTGACTCTATTTTTCCTCCCCTTGTCCAGTTTCTTCCCACCTACATCCTCAAATCTACTGACAGCCTCCGCCACTTTAACTGTTTGCAGTTTTCTGGCCCTAACCTTTTCCTTTCCACCATAGATGTTCAATCCTTCTACACCTCCATTCTCCACAAGGATGGCCTTCCTTGAACAGAATCTCAACCAGTCCCCATCCAACACTACTTTCCTCCACCTGGCTGAACCTGTTCTCACATTGAACAACTTTTCCTTTGACTCCACTCAGTTCCTCCAAATAAAAGGTGTTGCTATGGATACCCACATGGGTCCAACTATGCCTGTCTTTTCGTGGGATATGTGGAACATTCTTTGTTTCAGTCCTACTCAAATCCCCTCCCTCACGTCTTTTTCCGATACATTGATGATTGTATCAGTGCCATTTCCTGCTCTTGTCCTGAACTGGAAAATTTCATTCAATTTGCTTCCAATTTCCACCCTCCCCTCACCTTTACATAGTCCATTTCTGACTGTTCCTTTCCCTTCCTTGACTTCTCTGTCTCCATTTCTGGGGATAGGCTATTGACAAACATTCACTATAAGACCATTGACTCCCACAGCTACCTGGACTGCACTCCCTCCCACCCCGCTTCCTGAAAGGACTCTATTCCATTCTCCCAGTATCTCCATCTCCATTGCATCTGTTCAGACGATGCTACATTCCATAATAGTGCCTCCGATGTGTCTTCCTTTTTCCTCCACCGAGGATTCCCCTCTACTGTGGCTGACATTACCCTCGACTGTGTCCATTCCATTTCCTGCATTTCTGCTTTCATCTCTTCCCCTCCCTCCCAGACCCATGACAGGGTTCCCCTTGTCCTCACCTTTCACCCCACCAGCCTTTTCATTCAACGGATCATCCTCCTCTATTTCAACCACATCGAACATGATCCCACCACCAAACACATCTTCCCCTCCCCTCCACTTCACCATTCCAAAGGGACCGTTCCCTCCGCGACACCCTGGTCCACACTTCAATCACCCCCAACACCCCCTCCCCTTCCCACAGCACCTTCCCATGCAAGCACAGGAGATGCAACACCTGCCCTTTTACCTCCTCTCTTTCCATCGTCCAGGGATCCAAATACTCCTTCCAGGTGAAACATCGAATTACTTGTACTTCTTTCAATTTAGTATACTGTATTTGCTGCTCACGATGTGGTCTCTTCTGCATTGGGGAGACCAAACGCATATTGGGTGACCGCTTTGCAGAATACCTCCGTTCAGTTTGCAAGCACAACCCCAAGTTTCCGGTTGCCTGTCCCTTTAATTCTCTGCTCCACTACCACTTTGACCTCTCTTTTCTAGGCCTCTTACACTGTTCCAACAAAGCTCAATGAAAGCTTGAAGAACAGCGCCTCATCTTTTTATTAGGCACTTTTCAGCCTTCCGGACTCAATATCAAGTTCAACAGTTTGAGAACATAACCTCTGCCCCTATTTTCTCAGAAGGCAGCTGTTGATGAATCTCCTATACCCATTTGCACCTCTTCTGGACAAATCTTTTGTATCTTTACTTGTCCCATTACTTTTTGCCTTGCACAAACATCCCTTTTGTCATTTGATCACTCCTGCCTTCCACCCTATCACACACCTTCCCTTTTGTTCCTCTACCCCGCCGCCTCCCCCCCCCCTCCTTTTCTGCCGCTGCACTTGCTTCAAATCTGTTACATCTCTAACTTTTTCCAGTTCTGACAAAAGGTAATTAACCTGAAACGTTAATTTTGTTTCTCTCTCCACAGATGCTGCCTGACTGGCTGAGTATTTCCAGCCTTTTCTGTTTTTATTTGAGATTTCCAGCATCTGCAGTATTTTGCTTTTGTAGAATTATATATTCTATTCTGTGGTAAAAATTCTTAAATTGCACAAAACAGATCAAATTGGGCTTTTTTCATTTCTGGATAATTTGAATTTTGAGTTAATTCAAAAAATTCATACAGCTGCTTTTGGAGACACTTCTGAGATTGAGAGTGTTATGTATTAACCCTTTGTAACTTCCATTACAGCTAACCACCAGAGGGCCCACCTGTTGAAGTCCCAAGGGATCTCAGCATCCCTTAGGAGCACAGTATATAAGCAGGCCACCCACAAGGTACCTGCACTCTGGAACCTTAATAAAGGAGCTAAGGTCAAACTTGCTCATTACACACAGTACTCAGTCTCACCATTTATTATGAGTGTAACAATTGGCGACAAGGTAATGAACAACCGCGTGACAATGCAAATAACAGTCGGCATCCTGGAGAAGTTCTCAGAAGGTGACGATTGGGAGGCCTTCGTGGAGAGACTCGATCAATATTTGGTGGCCAACGAGCTGGAAGGGGACAAGAATGCCACCAAACGAAGGGCGATTCTCCTCACTGTCTGTTGGGCCTCATGAAGAATCTCCTGGCCCCGGCAAAACCAGCAGAGAAATTCTATAAAGAATTGTGTACGCTGGTCCAGGAGCACCTAAATCCTAAGGAAAGCGTTTTGATGACGAGGTATCAGTTCTACACGTGTCAACGATCGGAGGGCCAGAAAGTGGTGAGCTACGTCGCCGAACTAAGGTGCCTCGCAGGACATTGTGAGTTTGAGGGATTCCTAGAATAAATGCTCAGAGACTTTTTTTACTGGGCATTGGACATGAGACAATCCTTCGCAAACTGTTGACTGTAGAAACTGCGAATCTGAGTAAAGCAATAACGATAGCCCAGGCATTTATGTCCACCAGTGACAACACCAAGCAGATTTCACAGAACAAAGAAGTTTTGGCCAATACTGTGCATAAAGTGTAAAGTCCTGTCCCCTCAGTACAGATTCTCACGAGGCATGTAGTGAAGTCAAGGTCACTCTGGACCTGCACCTTTATTTCACAGCTCTGGAATGTTGCACTTGCCTGAGACCTGTCCTTAGATACCTGCCTCTTGCAAATGCACCCCTGGTGGTAAGGTATGCTGGTGGTTACAGGTCATATCTTATTACAGTCATGTATAGCATGTTAGGATACAGTTATGTATAATAATGTAAGATACATGACATCACCCTCCCCCAAGGTCTTATTGTCTTTATAGGTTCAGTCTCTCAGGTGGTCTACACTCTCACGTGGAGCGTCTGAGTTGTGGTTCAGTTGTTTGCCTTGGTGTCTGTCTTTCTTTGGGTGTGGTTGCTGGTATCTCGCCTGGGCTGTCTGTTTCGATTGGTGTGATTGTTGTTGACTCGCCTGGGCTGTCTGTTGGGATTGCCCTTTCCTCAGGTTGTTCCCTCTGTCTGTCCACCAGGTGTGGTGCGAGTTCCACATTGTAGTCTGCCTCTGGTTCCTCAGTGTTGTTGGTAAATCTGCTTTTGACTTGGTCTACATGCCTCCGGCAGGTTTGCCATTATCCATTTGTACTACCAGTAGCCTGTTTCCTTCTTTGCCCGTTACTGTCCCTGCAAGCCATTTGGGACCCCTGCCATAGTTTAGTACAAACACTTTGTCCCCTATCTCATTCCATCTCCCCCTCGAATTTCTGTCATGGTACTCAGTCAGCTTACGGCACTTTGCCTCAATGATTTCGTGCATATCTGGGAGGATTAATGAGAGCCTTGTTTTTAAAGTCCTTTTCATCAACAGTTGCGCGGGGGGATCCCAGTCAGTGAGTGCGGACGAGATCTGTATGCCAGCAGCAGTCGCGACAGGCAACCCTGCAGCGTGGGACCTTGGATTTTAAGCATGCCTTGTTTAATGATTTGCACAGCTCTCTCCGCCTGGCCGTTGGAGGCCGGCTTGAACGGTGCCGTCTTGACGTGATTTATGCCGTGGTCAATTATAAAGTTTTGGTATTCTGCGCTGGTGAAGCACGGACCATTGTTACTGACCAATGTGTCAGAGATTCCGTGCGTTGCAAACATGGTTGCGAGGCTCTCCACAGTGGTGGAGGATGTGCTCAAGTTTAAAATGGTGCATTCGATCCACTTTGAAAATGCATCTACAACTACGAGGAACATTTTGCCCATGAATGGGCCCGCATAGTCTACGTGCACCCGCGACCACGGTTTGGTAGGCCAGGGCCGGGGGCTCAGTGGAGCCTCTCTGGGGGCATTGCTGAGTTGGGCACAAATGGTGCACCTTCGGACGCAGAACTCCAAGTCTGTGTCAATACCAGGACACCAGACGTGGGATCTGGCTATGGCCTTCATGAGAACGATCCCCGGGTGCTCGCGGTGGAGCTCCCGGACAAATGCCTCTCTGCCTCACAGAGGCATGAACATTCGGCTGCCTCACATGAGGCAGTCTGCTTGTAGTGATAGCTCATGCATGCGCCTTTGAAAGGGTTTTAATTCCTCGGGGCAGGCATCGCGAGCCTCTGCCCAGTCACCGGTTAGGACACATCTTTTTACTAAGAATGACGTGGGGCTGTTCAGGCTCTGATTTGGCGAGTCATCATGGGCGAACCTGTGGACTCAAAGGCATTGATTGCCATGACTATCTCACAGTCCTGTTCGTCAGACCCTTCCATGGTCGCCAGGGGTAGCCTGCTGAGCGCGTCGGCACAGTTGTCTGTGCCTGGTCTGTGCCATTTGTGTAGTCGTAAGACGCCAGCATGAGTGCCCACCGTTGAATTCGCGCCAAGGTGTTGGCGTTTATTGCCTTGCTCTCGGATAGGAGGGACGTGAGGGGCTTGTGGTCGGTTTCTAATGCAAACTTTGCCCCGAAAAGGTATTGGTGCATCTTTTTGACACCGTACACGCACACGAGCGCCTCCTTCTCTACTATTCCGTATTCGTGCTCCGCCTGTGAAAGTGACCTGGAGGCATAAGCTATGGGTTGTAATGTGCCCGCACTATTGACATGTTGCAAAACGCACCCGACCCCATACGCTGACGCATCGCATGTGAGAACTAGCTTTTTACCTAGGTCAAAGAAAGTCAAAACACTGCTGGAACACAAAAGGTTGCGTGCCTTATAAAAGGCGCGTTCCTGGGCGTCCCCCCAAAACCAATCGCACCCTTTCCTGAGTAGCACGTGGAAAGGCTCCAGCAGCGTGCTTAAGTTCTGCATAAAGTTCCCAAAGTAATTGAGTAGCCTGAGAAAGGCGCGCAGTGCTGAGACATTCCAGGGCCTGAGTGCCAGGCGAATTGCTTCTGTTTTGGACTCTGTTGGGCGGATTCCATCAGCGGCAATCCTTCTGCCCAAAAATTCAACCTTGGGTGCGAGAAACAGGCACTTGGATTTCTTGACTCGTAGGCCAACCTGATCCAACCGCTTTACTACTTCCTCCAAATTACGGAGATTGGAGTCAGTGTCCCTGCCCGTGATAAGTATGTCGTCTTGAAATACAACCATCCCCGGGATGGACTTGAGCAGACTCTCCATGTTGCGCTGGAATATGGCAGCTGCAAACCTGATGCCGAATGGGCATCGATTGTACATGAAAAGGCCTCGATATGTGTTGATGGTGGTGAGTAGCTTGGATTCCTCGGTCAATTCTTGCGTCATATACGCAGATGTGAGGTCTAATTTTGAGAAAAGTTTACCTCCAGCCAATGTGGCAAATAAGTCCTCCGCTCTGGGCAGCGGGTACTGGTCCTGTAGGGAGACTCTGTTTATGGTAGATTTGTAGACCCCACAGATTCGTACGGATCCATCAGGCTTCATGACTGGGACGATGGGACTTGCCCAGTCGCTAAATTCCACAGGTGATATAATGCCTTCCCGCAGAAGCCTGTCTAGTTCGTGTTCAATCTTTTCCCTCATCACATAGGGTACAGCTCTGACCTTGTGATGGACCGGTCTAGCATCCTATGTGATGTAGATTTTGACTTTGGCCACTTTGAAAGTGCCCACACCTGGCTGAAAGAGATGTTCAAATCGCTTTATAACTGTTGAGCAGGAGGTCCGTTCCTCTAATGATATGGCATGGACATCATCCCATTCCCAGTTTAGTTTTGCCAGCCAGCTTCTCCCCAGCAGTGCAGGGGGGTCTCCGGGGACAATCCACAGGGGAAGTCAGTTCACTGTCCCTTTGTGTGTGACAGAGAGCATGGCGCTGCCGAGGACTGGTACGATTTCTTTGGTATAGGTCCTTCGTGTGGTGTCGACCCTTGTGAGTTTTGGTCTGTCTCTTTTATGCGGCCACAGTTGTTCAAATTGTTGAGCGCCCATGAGAGATTGACTCGCTCCCGTATCCAGCTCCATGTTGACAGATATCCCGTTGAGTAGGACCCTCATCATTGTAGGAGGCATCCTGTTGTCGGAGCAGCGGCCATTGATTGTGTTGACCCGCTGTACACCGGTGTCCCGGGTACTGTCCCCACCATCTTCTGGTCCACTTTCCGACCCATCCGATTCGTATACCAGCCGAGCTGCCATTTTTTGCACATGCGGGCCAAATGCCCTGTATGTTCACAATTCCTGCAAACAACCTGCTGAAATTGACATCCCCTTGATGAGTGCCCACCCCCACACCTCCAGCACAGACCTGTTCCATTGTTCAAAGAGTTCCCAAAGAATGAGCTGCGTCTGGCTGATCTCTCTTGAGCTTCTCTCAGTTTGTAGTTGATTGCTCGCATTGTGGGTTGATGAGGTGTGAACGGCCGTTCCTGTGGCCATTGATGGCTTCTGCCTGCTGTCGAGAGCCTGTTCTCCCGGTTTTGTCTGTGTGTGGGGGTAGCAGCTTGTTTAGTACTGTGAATTTCTTCTTCCGATATTTCGTTAGTTGTCGTACCTGTATTGTAAATCAACCTCGTTTCTTCTTCCCCGACCAAGAATGTCTGTGCAACCAGTGCTGCTGCCTGTCAGGTTCTTGGTCTCTATGAGCTTTTGGAATATGCCTGCATAGCCTATTCCTTCAATGAAAAAGTCTCTCAGCATTTCTCTGCTCAGTTCATCGGAGAACTCACATAAACTAGCCAACCTCCGAAGTTCCGCCACGAAGTCGGGTATGCTCTGGCCCACACAGCGTCTGTAGTTGTAGAACCTGTGTCTGGCCATGTGTAGGCTGCTCGCTGGCTTCAGGTGGTCTCTTACCAGTGTGCTCAATTCTTCAAATGACTTGCTTGCTGGTTTCTCAGGTGCCAACAGATCCTTCATTAAAGCGGATGTTTTCGAGCCACAGCTGGACAAGAGATGGGCTCTTCTCTTGTCTGCCTTATCGTCGCCTAACCAGTCTTTGGTTACAAAGCTTTGCTGAAGCCTTTCTATAAAGTCCTCCCAATTGTCTCCCGCATTGTACTTTTCATCTGATCCGTTGTTCGCCATTCTGTGGATTCTGTAATCCCGTAACCCGTCGCCACTGTAAAGTCTTGTCCCCTCAGTACAGATTCACACGAGGCATGTAGTGAAGTCAAGGTCACTCTGGATCTGCACCTTTATTTCACAGCTCTGGAATGCTGCACTTGCCTGAGACCTGTCCTTATATACCTGTCTCTTGCACGTGCACCCCTGGTGGTAAGGTATGCTGGTGGTTTCAGGTCATATCTTATTACAGTCATGTATAGCATGTTAGGATACAGTTATATATATTAATGTAAGATACATGACATAAAGTAACGTCGGTTTTGAACAGAAATGTACATGGCAGAACGTACACGCCGGTTGCTGTGACCCGACCTCAATTGACCCAGAGTCCGCCATCATCTGTTAATGCGAGGCAGTTAACATCCTGTTGGCGCTGCGGAGGTGATCATCATCCCCATCAATGCCGCTTTGAGCACTATGTGTGCAATGGTCGCAGAACAATGGGACACCTCCAACGAATGTGCAGGCGAGCTGCAAAACCTGCAAACCACCAAGTTGCAGAGGAAGATCAATCCACAGTGGATCAGACTGAGTTGGAAACTTGTACGGAGGACACACGTTCACGACAAAATGCCCACCAATGTTGAAAGTTGAACTGAACGGCATTCCAGTATCTATGGAGCTGGACACAGGGGCAAGTCAGTCCATAATGAGTAAAAAGGCCTGTGACAGGCTGTGGGGAAAGAAGGCACAGAGGCCCAAGCTCAGCCCAATTCACACTAAACTAAGGACTTGTACCAAGGAGCTAATCCCTGGAATTGGCAGTGCAGAAATTAAAGTCTCCTATGATGGAGCAGTACATGAACTCCCACTGTGGATTGTGCCAGGGGATGGCCCCACGTTGTTTGGCAGAAGCTGGCTGGGGAAAATCCGCTGGAACTGGGACGACATCCGAGCGCTTTCGTCTGTCAACGACGCCTCATGTACTCAGGTTCTAAGCAAGTTCCCATTGCTATTCGAGCCAGGCATTGGAAGCTTCTTGGGAGCGAAAGTGCAGAACCATTTGATTCCCGGTACGCAACCCATCCACCACACGGCTCGAGCGGTAGCGTACATGATGCGTGAAAAAGTGGAAATTGAACTGGACAGGCTGCAAAGTGAAGGCATCATCACGCCGGTGGATTTTAACGACTGGGCCAGTCCGATTGTCCCGGTACTCAAGGAGGACAGTACGGTTAGAATTTGTGGGGACTATAAAGTAACGATTAACCGTTTTTCACTGCAGGGCCGCTACCCAAGGCAAACAACCTATTTGCAACTCTGGCTGGAGGGAAGACGTTCACAAAGCTGGACCTGACCTCGGCATACATGACACAGGAGCTGGAGGAGTCTTCAAAAGGCCTCACCTGAATCAACATGCACAAAGGTCTGTTTATCTACAACCGGTGCCCGTTCAGGATTCGGTCGGCCGCGGTGATCTCCCAGCGGAACGTGGAGGGCATGCTAAAGTCAGTTCCTTGCACAGTGGTCTTCCAGGACGATATATTGGTTACAGATCGGGACACCATGGAACACTTGAAAAATCTGGAGGAGATTCTTAGTCGGTTGGATCGCGTAGGGCTCAGTTTGAAATGCTCGAAGTGTGTTTTCCTGGCACAGGGTATCAAATTCTTAGGAAGGAGAATCGCAGCAGACAGCATCAGACCTACTGACACCAAGACGGAGGCCATTAAGAACGCGCCGCGACCACAGAACCTGACGGAGCTGCGGTCGTTCCTGGGACTCCTTAACTATTTCGGTAATTTCCTACTTGGGCTAAGCACCCTGTTAGAACCCCTAAATGCGCTATTGCACAAGGGAGACGACTGGGTATGGGGGAATCACAAGAGGCTGCCTTTACGAAAGCCAGAAATTTATTGTGTTCGAACAAATTGCTTGCCCTGTATAATCCATGTAAACGATTAGTGTCGTTTGCGATGCGTCGTCATATGGGGTCGGGTGTGCGTTACAACAGGCTAATGATTAGGGTATTTTGCAACCGGTTGCATATGCGTTGCATAGCAGTTTGTCCCAAGGTCGAAAGTGCCTACAGCATGGTTGAAAACGAGGCTCTGACATGCGTTTACGGGGTAAAAAAAATGCACCAGTACTTATTTGGCCTCAAGTTCGAGCTTGAAACTGACCACAAGCCGCTCATATCGCTGTTCTCTGAGAGCAAAGGGATTAATATCAATGCCTCTGCCCTCATCCAAAGATATGCTGTCACGCTCTCGGCATACAACTATGTAATCCGCCACAGACCGGGCACAGAGAACTGCGCAGATGCTCTCAGTCGGCTACCATTGCCCACCACCGGGGTGGAAATGGCACAGCCAGCGGACTTGCTCATGGTCATGGAAGCATTTGAGAACGAGAAGTCCCCCGTTACGACCCGCCAGATCAGGACCTGGACCAGCTAGGATCCTTTACTGTCCTTGGTAAAAAAAATTGTGTCCTCCCTGGGAGCTGGTCCAGTGTTCCTGTAGAGATGCAGGAAGCGATTAAGCCATTCCACAGACGCAAAGACGTGTTGTCCCTGCAGGCGGACTGTCTTTTGTGGGGCAATCGCGTGGTCTTGCCCGAGAAAGGCAGAGACACATTTATTTGCGAACTGCACAACGCCCACCCAAGCATTGTAACGATGAAAGCCATAGCCAGATCTCACGTGTGGTGGCCTGGCATCGACTCAGATTTAGCGCCAGTGCAACACTTGCTCTCAGTTGAGCAACGCACCCAGAGAGGCACTGATAAGTTTGTGGTCGTGGCCCTCCAAACCGTGGTTGAGGTTCCATGTAAACTATGCGGGCCCATTCCGAGTCAAAATGTTTTTGGTTGTCGTGGACGCTTACTCAAAATGGATTGAATGTACAATAATGTCTGTAAGCAAATCCACGGCCACCATTGAAAGCCTACGAGCCATGTTTGCCATGCACGGCTTGCCTGATGTCCTAGTCAGCGACAATCGGCCGTGCTTCACCAGTGCTGAATTCAAGGAATTCATGACCTGCAACAGGATCAAACATGTCACATCTGCCCCGTTCAAGCCCGCATCCAACGGCCAGGCAGAACAGGCAGTTCAGATCATCAAGCAAAGCTTGAACTGTGTGTCGGAAGTCTCCCTGCAGAACTGGTTGTCCCGAGTGCTGGTCAGCTACCACACCAGACCCCACTCACGAACTGGGATTCCCCCAGCTGAGCTGCTCATGAAAAGGGCGTTCAAAACAAGGCTCTCTCTCGTCCACCCTGATCTCCATGATCAGGTGGAGGGCAAGCGGCATCAACAAAATATGTACCATAACCGTGCAAATTTGTCAAATATTAAGATCAATGATCCTGTGTTTGTGCTCAATTATGGACATGGTCCCAAATGGCTCGCTGGCACGGGCACAGCCAAAGAGGGGAGTAGGGTGTTTCAGGTCAAATTGGCCAATTGACAAACGCACAGAAAACATTTGGACCCAATCAAATTGCAGTTCACCAACAGTTACGAACAACCCAAAAAGGACACCATCAACTTTGATCTTCCAACACACACACACAGGTGGCAACTGACATCATAGTTAACCACAAAACCGAACTCATCATCCCCAGCAACCCGGCAAGGCCGGCTGTCCAACAGCCCAGTGAAGAACTGACCAACCCACCCACACCAGCATTTGTACTGAGACGATCGACAAGGGAGCGCAAAGCCCCAGATCGTCTCACCTTGTAAATAAGTATACTGTTTACTTCACGGGGGAGTGATGTTATGTATTGAACCCTTTGTAACTTGCATTACACCTGACCACCAGAGGGCCCACCTGTTGGAGTCCCAAGGGATCCCAGCATCCCTTGGGAGCACAGTATATAAGCAGGCCACCCATGAGGTACCTGCACTCTGGAACCTTAATAAAGGAGCTAAGGTCATACTTGCTCATTACACACAGTACTCAGTCTCACCATTTATTATGAGTGTAACAGCGAGTAAGGTGCATTGATGCAGCTTCTCCTTAAATATGGCTGATTGGGGAGCATTTAATGTAATAAGGATAGTCATATTCTCCTGAAGCCCAGAAAGTCACACTCATGTACTGATAAATACAAACCATCTTGCTCATTGGGATTTCCACATGTTATGATCAATTCATTCATGAATTTCTGATGGAGATTTCTTTCCAGCTTTGGTATACTGTCTAAATGACCTTCTCAACATTTTCAGCTTTGTTATATAGTGCTTGACAATGCTTCTACCATTAATGGTCTGGATCTAGATACACAGCAAAATTGCTGAATTGGACTGGGAATTTTCCAGAGTATCTCAATCTTGATAAATATACATTTCTGCATCCAGGTAGGTTTTTGCAGGAAATGTGTTGGGGGTCAAGATGGTGGCTGCCCAACCACCGGGCATCTCCAATCTGGCGGCATCGGGTGGCGAGGGACGAGGAAACTGGTAGAAACTGGTAAAAAAAAAACACGTTAGCAGTGGTTGGGGGGCACAGGTGGCGAGAAATGGAGGAATGGCGGGAATCGGCGAACAGTGAGGATTGGAGGACCGGTGGGAATCAACGGGCAGCGAAGACTCAGGAAAGGTTCAACACAGGCCAACAATGAGGTCGGGACCCAGGGAATGATCAGGACAGGCCAACAGTGATGTCTGGACCCAGGGAATGATCAGCACGGGCCAACAGTGAGGTCGGGACCCAGGAAATGATCAGCACAGACCAACAGCGAGGTCAGGACCCAGGGAATGATCAGCACAGGCAGGAATGACCAAAACATGAGCGGCTGAAGAGGGAGCGGAAAGCGCAGGAGAGCAGCGCACTGGAGCTGGAGCCCCGGGGCCCCGTGTACAGTGTCAGTATCTTCTGGGCAAATTCACAAGCTGCTCCAAGATTAAAGCGCTCAACTATACTTCGCTCTCTGAAAAGCATGGAGAGAGGACCTGAAGAAAGGAGGGAAGGGGTTAGTAGGAATATGCAGCAGAGCCTGGTGTCCTATCGTCTTAGATTCCCTTGCCATTGGACCAAGACCTTGCTCTGTCAAGTTCGTCTGGTAGCTAATGTGAAGATCACGTCCATTGTGCCACTTAGTGGGCGGAATTTGTCTGGGAGGAGCTCTTCAGCCACTGGGAGAAGGAGATTGAGGAGGATTCTTGCATTGATTTTCTCTGTGGCAGACAGCAGGGCAACTCCTCTGTAATTACCGCAGTTGGACTGGTCACTTTTCTTGAAGATAGTCCCGATTATGGCATCTCTGAGCACCCCTGGTATGCTCTCCTCCTTCCAAATAAGAGAGATGAGGTCATGGATTCGTGCCCAGAGTACTTCTCCGCCATGCTTTAGTACTTCGGTGGGTATTCCATCTGCTCCTGAGACCTTGTTGTATTTCAGTTGTCAGATTGTCTTTTTAACCTCATGCCGGGCTGGGATTGTGCCGAGGTAGTGATGGGTAGCGTGCTGTGAGATGGAGTCAAGGACATTCATGTTAAAGACAGAGTTGTGGTTGAGGAGATCCTCGAAGTGCTCCTTCCAATGGACACTTATTGCCTCTCTGTCCTTGATGAGCAACTTTCCATTCATGGTTCTCAGTGGAATAGGACCTTGAGTGCTTGGGCCGTAGGTGGTATTGACTGCACTAAAAAATCCACCTACGTCGTGATTGTCAGCTAATTGTTGGATGTCCTGTGTTTTTTCTTACCTTTGTCTTACTGATGTTTAATGTGA
This sequence comes from Pristiophorus japonicus, assembly GCF_044704955.1. Lineage (NCBI taxonomy): Eukaryota > Metazoa > Chordata > Chondrichthyes > Pristiophoridae > Pristiophorus > Pristiophorus japonicus. Next base: position 53,581,345 of record NC_091986.1, on the reverse strand, counting down.
GGCCCTGACTCTTGTATGCATAAATGAAGGTGTCAACGATGGTTTGGATTTCGGACTCTGAGTATGCACAAATACAAGCGTCATCTGCATACTGTAATTCAATGACAGAAGTTGGAACAATCTTGGATCTGGATTGGAGGCGTCGGAGGTTGAACAATTTCCCGCTTGTCCTGTTGATTAACTCCACTCCAGCGAGGAGCTTGTTATGGGTGAGATGAAGCATTGTGGTCTGGAAGATTGAGAAGAGCGTTGTTGTGCTGACACAGCCTTCCTCGAACACGGTCTGCACTTGTATTGGGTCTGTGGTGGATCCGTTGGTAAGAATGTGGACCACATTCCATACCTTGGGAGCCCACTATCAGCAAGGACAGACATTGATGACAAAGTCCATCACTGCCTTCAGTGTGCCAGTGCAGCCTTCAGCCACCTGAGGAAAAGAAGGTTTGAAGACTAGGAGCTCATACCTGGCACCAAGCTCATTTTCTGCAGAGCAGTAGTGATATTTGCCCTCCTATGTGCTTCAGAGACATGGAGTATTTACAGTAGGCACCTCAAAGCACTGGAGAAGTACCACCAACATTGCCTCCGCAAAATCTTGCAAATTCATTGGCAGGAGAGGTGCACCAACGTCAGCGTTCTCTCTCAGGCCATCATCCCCAGCATCGAGGCATTGACTACGCTTGATCAGCTTCGATGGATGGGCCACATTGTCCGCATGCCCAATACTAGACTCTCAAAACACGCACTCTTCTCCGAGCTATGTTACGGCAGGCAAGCCCCAGGAAGGCAGAGAAAATGCTTCAAGGACACCCTCAAAGCCTCCGCGAAAAAATGTAACATCCCCATCAACTCTTGGGAATCCCTGGCCCAAGACCGCTCAAAATGGAGGAGAAGCATCCAAGAAAGCGCCGAACACTTCAAGTCCCTTCGCCGGGAGCATGCGGAAGCCAACTACAAACAGCGGAAGGAACATGTGACAAATCAAGCACCCCATCCACCCGTCCCTCCAACCAATATCTGCCCCACCTGCGACAGTGATTGTAGATCCTGCATTGGTCTTATCAGTCACCTTAGAACTCATTTTAGTGTGGAAGCAAGTCATCCTTGACTCCGGGGGATTGCCTAAGAAGAAGAAGAGGTTTCTGATGATCGTGACTTTGCTCCTGATATCATTGGCTGGCCAATGAAAGCAAAGGATCTATTACTTCCAGGTATCTCCCCAAACTCTTTCAACAGAAAAAAATAATTGTATGATATCAAAATACACTTACCCAGAAGATCCCAGTTTTGATCACTCATCTGTGTAAAATCAGATGACGTGGTCGGCCAAATAAGAAATTGGTGTAGGGGTCTATTATGAGGGGGCATAGTTTTGAGGTGGTTGGTGGGAGGTTTAGAGGGGATTTGAGGGGGAGCTTCTTTACGCAGAGGGTTGTGGGGATCTGGAACTCGCTGCCTGGAAGAGTGGTGGATGCAGAAGCCCTCACCGCTTTTAAGAGATGGTTGGATGGGGTGCAGATATAATGGTAAGTACTGCAGGGAACAGAATATGGCCAGGGTGATCTCCTGGACTAGTTTCGATCGCCTGGATGTGTCGGAGAGGAATTTTCCCAGATTTTTTCTCCCTAAATTGGCCTGGGTTTTTATCTGTTTTTTAACTCTCCCAGGAGATCACATAGCTCCAGTTGGGATGGAGTGTAGATGTTTTCAGTATAAGGGGTGTCGCAGTTGTGTGAGGCGGACTGGTTGGGCTGGGTGCTCTTTGCATTTCCGTCATTGTTCATAGGTTTATATGTAACCTTTAGGGCTGCTGACCAAGGGCCATGAGGCTCTTTGTCGGCTGGCGCAGACACGATGGGCCAAAATGGCCTCCCTCTGCACTGTAAATTTCTATGTTTCTATGTTTTCTACAATCCATGTCAGCCTATCATTTTATGTTCACTTGTTTAGGATCTTACACTGACAATTTTCATTTTCTGTCTGCCTTGTTGGTAAGTGGATTTTCTTGTTGAGTCAGGAACCAACCAGGGGGCAGGCTATCTTAGATCTGGTCCTGTGTAATGAGACAGGATTAATAAACCATCTCCTCATAAAAGATTCCCTTGGAATGAATGATCATAGCATGATTGAATTTCAAATTCAGATGGAGGGTGAGAAAGTTGGATCTCTAACCAGCGTACTAAGCTTAAATAAAGGAGACTTTGAAGGTATGAGGGCAGAGTTAGGTAAAGTGGACTGGGAAAATAGATTAAAATGTAGGACGGTTGATGAACAGTGGTGTACATTTAAGGAGCTATTTCACAAATCTCAAGAAAAATATATTCCAGTGGGGAGGAAAGGGTGTAAGAGAAAAGATATCCATCTAGTTAGTGGCGAACTAAAGAAATAAAGGACAGTATCCCATTAAAAACAAGGGCATACAAAGTGGCCAAAACTAATGGGAGGACAGAAGACTGGGAAGCTTTTAAAAGCCAGCAAAGAACGATTAAAAATATAATTAAGAAAAGGAAGATAGACTATGAAAGTAAACTAGCACAAAATATAAAAACAGATAGCAAGAGTTTAAATAGGTATATAAAAAGGAAAAGGATGGCTAAAGTAAATGTTGGTCCCTTAGAGGACGAGACTGAGGAATTAGTCATGGGGAACACGGAGATGGCAGAAACTCCGAACAAATATTTTGCATCAGTCTTTACGATAGAGGACACTAACAATATTCCGACAATGAATAGTCAAGGGGCTATAGCGGGGGAGGAATTTAACACAATCACAATCACTAAGGAGATGGTACTCAGTAAGATAATGGGACTAAAAGCAGATAAATCCCCTGGACTTGATGACTTGCATCCTAGGGTCTTAAGAGAAGTAGTGGCAGGGATTGTGGATGCATTGGTTGTAATTTACCAAAATACCCTGGATTCTGGGGAGGTCTCAGCAGATTGGAAAACTGCAAATGTAACGCCCCTATTTAAAAAAGGAGGCAGACAAAAAGCAGGAAACTATAAACCATGAAAATGTTGGAGTCCATTATTAAAGAAGCAGTAGCAGGATATTTGGAAAAGCAAAATTCGGTCAGGCAGAGTCAGCGTGGATTTATGAAGGGGAAGTCATGTTCGACAAATTTGCTGGAATTCTTTGAGGATGTAACGAACAGGGTGGATAAAGGGGAACCAGTGGATGTAGTGTATTTGGACTTCCAGAAGGCATTTGACAAGGTGCCACATAAAAGGATAAAAGGTTACTGCACAAGATAAAAGTTCACGGGTTTGGGGATAATATATTAGCACATGTAAGGGGAAAATGGGAAGGCTTCTCCTCCCATGAGCGGGCCCCCTGATATAGAGGGTTGACGCTCACCCCAACCCGCATAACAGCCCCCGGAGTTAGCAGACAGAGACGAATGGCAAGGTATAACGCTCTTTTATTACGAACATCCGGGAACACCTCTCATCACAGCCGCCTGTGAGTGGAGATGCTCTCTGAACAGCACAATCATACAACTTTTATACATTTCAAAAATCCCTCCGTTCCCTGGTAAGACCTCCCTAGATCTCTATTTGGACTACCTTATCAGTGCTACTTCTCTAATTGGACTACAGTATAGGTGCTACTTTGGATTGACAGGCCAAGACCCTCGTGACCACCTTAGGCCATGACTAGAATGACTTCATTAGGTCAGAATTTGTTGATTCTCCTTGATGCCCGTGAGTCTGCCTCGAGCCTCTTCGCAAGGTCTTATCAATGTCTCTTTAGGTTCTCACATCGTATCCTGTCGGAATATTATTGAATTGATAACTTCTGGAGCCTTGGTACAAGGCCGAAGAGAGGCCTTTTACCTTCTTATGGGTCGGTGCAGGAACCAGCACTTTAACCCTTGTCCCGCTGGTACCCCTAATGCCAAATTTCGCTTACAGCACGGATTGGCTAACTAACAGAGAACAGAGAATGGTTCATTCTCTGGTTGGCAACCAGTAACTAGTGGGGTGCCACAGGGATCAGTGCTGGGATCCCAACTATTTACAATCTATATTAATAACTTGGAAGAAGGGACTGAGTGCAACGTAGCCAGGTTTGCTGACGATACAAAGATGGGAGCAAAAGCAATGTGAGGAGGACACAAAAAATCTGCAAAAGGTCATAGGCAGGCTAAGTGAGTGAGCAAAAATTTGGCAGATAGAGTATAATGTCGGAAAGTATGAGGTCATGCACTTTGGCAGAAAAAATCAAAGAGCAAGTTATTATTTAAATGGAGCAAGATTGCAAATTGCCGCAGTACAGCGGGACCTGGGGGTGCTTGTACATGAAACACAAAAAGATAGTATGCAGGTACAGCAAGTGATCAGGAAGGCCAATGGTATCTTGGCCTTTATTGCAAAGGGGATGGAGTATAAAAGCAGAGAAGTTTTGCTACAGCTATATAAGGTATTGGTGAGACCACACCTGGAATACTGCGTGCAGTTTTAGTTTCCATATTTAAGAAAGGATACACTTGTTTTGGAGGCAGTTCAGAGAAAGTTCACTAGGTTGATTCCGGGGATGAGGGGGCTGACTTATGAGGAAAGGTTGAGTAGGTTGGGCCTCTACTCATTGGAATTCAGAAGAATGAGCAGTGATCTTATCGAAACAGATAAGATTATGAGGGGGCTTGACAAGGTGGACGCAGAGACGATGTTTCCACTGATGGGAGAGACTAGAACTAGGGGGCACGATCTTAGAATAAGGGACCGCCCATTTAAAACAGAGATGAGGAGAAATTTCTTCTCCCAGAGGATTGTAAATCTGTGGAATTTGCTGCCTCAGAGAGCTGTGGATGCTGAGACATTGAATAAATTTAAGACAGAAATAGGCAGTTTCTTAAATGATAAGGTAATAAGAGGTTATGGGGAGCGGGCGGGGAAGTGGAGCTGAGTCCATGATCAGATCAGCCATGATCTTATTGAATGGCGGAGCAGGCTCGAGGGGCCATATGGCCTACTCCTGTTCCTATTTCTTATGTTCTTATGTTCTTATGAATCTGTACATTTTCTTTGTGATACCTTCAATTCAGGTAGAATTAACTGTGCTAAGTGGGAGTCTATTTTATAACTTAAGTTTTATTTGGTAAGAGGAAGTCACCTGTTCATTTTAGAGTAGTCATGATTTCGGACAAGTGTCATCTTGTTCATTGCATCTCTTCTAAGTTCTGAATGAAATAAAACTTAATGAGGAAAAATTCACTATCACCGTGTTTGGGTCACTAACTTTTAACAGTTTGAAAAGGTAGTGCCATCGCTAATGATTTCATACCTTAAAAATATTTGCCATTTGTGCTCCAGAGAAGGAAATGGAGCGCTAAATCAAGTGGTCCACTTCCTTCCTGGAGCACAATCGGCAGCAGGCAGGATGGTGAGTTCAACAGCATTGCAATCTTGAGTCGTGCAGCGCTACCGCATTTAAAGGCTCCTTCCCCCGCACAAAGGAAAGGGCCATCCCTGCAGGCTCTTCAAAATAAAAACAACTGGACTGGACCACGACAGCAGTTACGATCCCGTGCGTTCAGCCTGGCACTCAAGCAGAGTGCCAGGCTGGTCGATCGCGGGTAGGAACCCGCGAAAGAAGCTGGAAGAAAAAAGGTATGTTTTTTTTTACTTATCTCGGCCACCTTGCCTTTCAGCATCACCCCGAAGCAGCTGGCATCCCAATGCACACCTCCTGCAGCTATTGGTGTTTTCACCCGCTGTTGCTGCAGGGTGCGGAAGGCAATTGCGATGATGTCATGATATACATGCAAAGGAGATTGGGGCTCAATGTCGTAGTGCCACCGCAAATCTCCCGCTGAATGGCCCCAAGTTTCCACATGATTTGCTCCTGATTTTTAGGAGCAACTGGTGGAGAATGGAGTATCTTAGAAATCGCAATTCTCCACATTTAAGTTTTCTGCAGTTCTCGTCATGTAGAACATTTTCACTTTTGAACAGAATTTTTTTTTCAAAAGGGGGCGTGTCCGGCCACTGACGCCTGATTTGTAAGTTTCCACAGTGAAAACGTACTCCAAACTAACTTAGAATGGAGCAAGTGAAGATTTTTGTCGGCCTGAAAAAACCTTGTCTACACATTAAAAAATCAGGCGCAGGTTACAAGTTAGGCATCGGGAACGAGGTGGGGGGGGGGGGAGGGGGGTGGAAGGGAAGTCATTACATTCTACAATAAATCCTTAGTTATAATTATACAAATATTATACAAATAATTCCAACCTGAATAAAAATTTATAAGCAAAGAAAAGATTCAATAAACCATGTGCCTACCTGTGTGAAAGTGCTTCAGGCAGGCCTTTCAGGCAGGGAGAAGGCTGCAGGAAGCCTCAGAAGTTGAGGCAGCCATTCCCGACGGCAGGGGGCGGGAGGCCCCCCTGCCGTCGGTCGGGCCCGTCGGGAAACGGCTGCCTCAATTTCTGAGGCTTCCTGCAGCCTTCTCACTGCTGCAAGAAGCCTCAGTGCTGATCATGGAAGGGCAATGTGGTTTTATTAAAAAATTTTACAAATTGACTAGCTACAAAGAACTACAAAAATGGCCGAGTGCCAATGTTTCCTTCACACTGCGCATGCGCGAACGCTCCAACGCGCACGCGCAGGGTTGCCGGCACGAAAAAAACTCATTTAAATGGTACTCGCCCCCTCCTACTTACAAAATCTTCGTGAGTGGTAGGCTCCGCCCCCTGGGCGCCATGCCAAGCTGACATCGAGCTGCAAAGCGCTCGAGAATAGCGCGGTTTTTTTCAGGCGCCATTTTTGGCGCGAAAAACGGGCGCCCAGCTCGGAGGGGCACTTGTTTTGCCATGTGTGGAAACTTGGGGCCATAATGCCGTGAGTCAATATCACCGCTGCGCCCGGTCGCAAACCTATTTGTGCCCCGTTAACACCCGCCGTAAGGGAGGCGCAAAGGCACACAATTTCATCCACTAATTGTCTTAATTATTTTAGCAACCTATTATTTTTTCTTGGTGATTTGAGGCTGTGACTGAGAACGATAGGTGCAACAATGATTTGCATCCAAAAGCACTTGATTTAAAGTATATGACTGCAAATCAAACTGTTGGCACTGGGACAGAGTTCTGCACATTTGTACTTGTACAGATTTCCATTAGCGGCCATTAAATTTTACAGAGTTTGCGAGCTAGGGCAGGAAAATCCACTTCTGCTGAACATTAATACAAAATCTTCTGATACAGTCTCCCCATGGGTTCTCACACACATTTTAGAGTCAAATCTAAATGTGATTCCAGAATTATGTAGGGGGTGGTCTGTGGGGTCAGGTTCACCTCTGACCTTCTGAGCGGTTCGAATCGCTCCCACTCCCTGGGTTCTAGACTGGATTTATTTGGGGGATGTGATAAAGTGCAAGAGACAACTGGTTTGATGAAAAAGAACTTCGATTTTATTAAAGGCAAGAAAATACAATGTCAAACTAATAATCACTCCAGTAAAGAGTACACATCACACATGCAAAGGGGTTACAGTGAATAATACACCTCCTACCTCCCAATGCCTAACACTGACTAAGTTAAACTGGTGGTTCGCAATTTCGGGGTTCGCTGGATTCTGTATGTAAAGTCTTTACTCAATGGCACAAAATGCACACGAGGCACTTTCTATGGACAAGGTCACTCTGTGACCTGAACCTTTATTCCCAGGACCAAGGAGTGATGACCCTACATAGGACCTCCCTTTATATATCTGGATGACCAGGTAAGGAGTATCTCCCACAAGTTCACCCCCTGTGGTCAAGGTGTGCATTGCTTAAGTATATACAGTATTGCAGTGGTGTTACATAGAGGTTACATACATGACATCACCTCGCCCCCAAAGTCTTATTGGGCTCATAGGTTAAGTCTTTCAGATGGTCTACACTCCCTCGTGGAGCACCGCAGTTGGGCCTCTGGTTGTTGAGCCTTGGCGTGAGTGTCACCTGTGGTGATTCCGGCCTGTCCGGGCTGACCGCCAGGACTGTGCCTGCTGCTGAATGTTCTTGTTGCTCGTTCACTGGCGGTGGTGTGAGCACCATCTCATCATCTTCCTCAGGTTCCTCAATGTCTATGCTGAACCTTTTTTTTACCTGGTCCAGATGCTTACAGCATATCTGCCCATTGTTAAGTTTAACCACGATGACCCTGTTCCCCTCTTTGTCTATTAAAGTACCCTCAAGCCATTTGGGCCCCACGGCATGATTGAGGACAAATACGGGGTCATTTATTTCTATACATCTCCCCCTTGAGTTACGGTCATGGTACTCGTTTTGGGACTGGTGCTTGCCTTCAACTAAGTCGGTCAGGACTGGGTGAATGAGGGACAACCGAGTTTTGAGTGTTCGTTTCACAAGTAGCTCAGCAGGCGGGACCTCCGTGAGCAAGTGCAGTCGGGACCTTTAGGCCAGCAGGAGGAGGCGCGATAGGCGGCATTGAAGGGAGGGCCCGTGAATCCTGAGCATGCCTTGTTTAATGATTTGGACCGCATGTTCCGCCTGGCCATTGGAGGCTGGCTTGAATGGTGCTGTCCTGACATGGTTGATGCCATTGCCCGACACGAACTCCCGGAATTCGTAATTCGTGAAACATGGGCCATTATCGCTAGCAAGGATGTTCAGCAAGCCATGGGTTGCAAAGATCACACGTAGACTCTCCACAGTGGTGGATGTCGTGCACGAATTCAAAATGATGCACTCGATCCATTTCGAGTGCGCATCTACCACAATGAGAAACATTTTTCCCATGAACAGGCCGTGTAGTCTACATGAATATGTGACCATGGCCTGGTGGGCCAGGGCCACAGGCTAAGCGGGGCCTCCCTGGGGGCATTACCCAGCTGGGCACATGTCGTGCACCTGCGAACACAGTGTTCCAGGTCTGAATCAATTCCCGGCCACCAAACACGTGACCGGGCAATGGCCTTCATCAGAATGATGCCAGGATGCTCACTGTGATCCTCCATGATGAATGCCTCCCTGCCCCTCTGGGGCATGACTACCTGGCTGCCCCATAGTAGGCAGTCAGCTTGGATGGAGAGCTCATCCATCCGCTTGTGAAACGGTCTGACCTCCTCAGGGCATGATCCTTGTGCGGGCGCCCAATCCCCAATCAGGACACATTTCTTAATCAGAGATAGGATGGGGTCTCTGTTTGTCCAGATTTTGATCTGGAGGTCTGTGATAGGGAAGCCTGCACTGTCAAAGGCATCAACGGCCATGACCATCTCAGCGCTTTGATCCACTGCCCCCTCGGTGGTGGGCAGTGGAAGCCTGCTGAGTGCATTAGTGCAATTTTCGATGCCAGTCCGGTGCTGGATGGAGTAGTCATAAGCAGCCAGCGTGAGAGCCCATCGCTGTATGTGGGCTGACGCGTTGGCATTGACAGCCTTGCTGTCTGACAACAGGGATGTTAACGGATTATGGTCTGTTTCTAATTTGAACCTCCTGCCAAAAAAGGACTGATGCATTTTATTTTACACCATAGACACATGCGAGTGCCTCCTTCTCAACCATCCCATATTCTCGTTCTGCTTGAGAGAGCGACCTGGAAGCATAAGCCACAGGTTGTAGTTGGCCCTCAGCATTACTCTGCTGCAACATGCACTCGACCTCATAGGATGATGCATCACATGTCAGAACCAATTTCTTACAGGGGTAGTACAGGGTCAATAACTTATTTGAACAAAGTAGGTTCCGCACCCAATTGAAAGACCGTTCTTGACAGTCCCCCCAAAACCAATCACAACCCTTAGGCAGGAGCATGTGAAGCAGCTCCAACAACGTGCTTAAGTTTGGCAGAAAGTTCCCGAAATAGTTCAAGAGTCCCAGAAATGAACGCAACTCCGATGTGTTGCCGGGCCTGGGCGCTCATCGAATCGCCTCTGTTTTGGATTCGGTGGGCCGAATACCATCTGCAGCAACCCTCCTGCCCAGAAACTCAACCTCAGGAGCCAAAAACACACATTTAGACTTCATGAGTCGCAAGCCTACCTGGTCCAGTCGGCGTAGCACCTCCTCCAGGTTGTGGAGATGTTCCTCGGTGTCACAAGCCGTGATGAGGATGTCGTCCTGAAATACGATTGTTCCAGGAATGGATTTAAGCAGGCTTTCCATGTTTCTTTGAATAGTCGCGGCCACTGATCGAATGCCAAATGGGCACCTCTTGTAAATGAACAGTCCCTTGTGCGTAGTGATGGTGGTCAGTAGTTTGGATTCGTCGGCCAGTTCTTGGGTCATGTAGGCTGAAGTGAGATCCAACTTGGTAAACAGCTTGCCGCCTGCCAGCGTGGTGAAAAGATCCTCCACTCTCGGGAGCAGGTGTTGGTCTTGTAGGGACTCCCGATTAATAGTCGCCACAGATCCTGACAGAACCATCCACTTTTAGGACGGGAACAATGGGGCTTGCCTAGTCGCTGAATTCAACGGGCGAGATGATGCCTTCTCTCAGCAAACATTCCAATTCGCTCTCAATTTTCTCCTGCATCACATACGGCACTGCTCTGGCTTTGTGGTGCACTGGTCTGGCGTCCAGGGTGATGCGTATCATTACTTTGGTACCTTTGAACGTTCCGACTCCAGGTTGGAATAGTGACTCAAATTGTTGTAGGACTTGTGAGCACGAGTTTTGCTCCACAGATGACATGGCGTGCACATCCTCCCATTTCCAGTTCATCTCAGCTAACCAGCTCCTTCCCAACAGTGCGGGACCATTGCCCGGGACAATCCAGAGCTGCAGCCGGTTCTCTGATTCATTGTGTGTGACAGACAACATTGCACTGCCGAGTACAGGAATGATTTCTTTGGTATACGTCCGTAGTTGTGTCTCAATGTGTTCTAGTTTGGGTCTACTGGCTTTGTGTGGCCATAGCTTTTCGAATTGTTGAATGCTCATGAGTGACTGGCTGTCCCCTGTGTCCAGCTCCATGCGTACAAGGATGCCGTTTAATAAAACCTTCATCATCATGGGTGGAGTTTTGGTATATGAGCTGTGAATGTTTAACACATGAATCCACTGAACTTCAGCATCCATTGATTTGCCGCCAGAGTCATCCTGCATCTCAGACCCCTCTTCTGGTCCATCCGCCTTGTAAATTAGCCTGCTTACAGACTTCCTGCACATTTGAGTTAAATGGCCACTGAGGTTGCAATTTCTGCAGACAAATTATTGAAACCTGCAAGTCCTGGCAGAGTGTTTGCCCCTACATCTCCAGCATGAGCTGAGATTCCCATTGTTGTGAACAAAAAGAGCTATGACCCGGCATTCCTCGCTGATTGTCCCTTTGGCTGCCCTTGAGTACCCTGTTAGTGGGTGTCAATGGCCCCATCCTGTTCCGTATTGTCCACTGTGATGGCGTAAATGTCCGTTCAGCCTGCCATTGTCTCTGTTGAAAACCTGCTCTGGGGTCTATTGCTGCCTGGTGTGTGTCGAACTGCCCTTGCCTGCCTGCGGGGCTCTGAGTCACGTTTATGATATTGACTCCCTGATCCCCCGCCGCGTTGGAGGCAGAATTGCGCGCATATATTATGCTGGTTTCCTCCTCCCCTGCCATGAAAGTCTGAGCCATCAACGCCGCCGCTTCCAAAGTCAAGTCCTTAACTTTCGGAAAATCCCTGCATGACCGATGCCCTCAATAAAGAAATCCCTTAATATCTCATCCCTGCAGGCGTCTGTGAACTTACAGAGACTGGCCAAACACCGGAGGTCCGCAACGAAGTCCGGTATGCTCTGTCCTTCATGAATCTGTGTCGGGCCATGTGTACGCTGCTCGCCAGTTTGAGGTGCTCATCGATTAGTTTGCTGAGCTCTTCAAAGGTTTTATCCGCCAGCTTTTCGGGTGCTAGTAAGTCCTTCATGAGCGCGTAAGTCTTAGGTCTGCAGCTGGTCAGCAGATGTGCCCTTCGGTTGTCGGCCACTGCATCTCCCAGCCATTCTTTCGTGACAAAGCTTTGCTGGAGCCTCTCAATAAAATCATCCCAGTCCTCACCAATATAGTACCGTTCCTCTGTGCTACCGGTGGCCATTCTCGTGGGTTGTTGATTCCTGTTTCTCGTCGTCAATGTAAAGTCTTTACTCAATGGCACAAAACCCACATGAGGCACATTCTATGGACAAGATCATTCTATGACCTGAACCTTTATTCACAGGACCAAGAAGTGATGACCTTGCCTGGGACCTCCCTTTATATACCTGGATGACCAGGTAAGGAGTGTCTCCCACAAGTTCACCCCCTGTGGTCAAGGTGTGCATTGCTTAAGTATATACAGTATTGCAGTGGTGCTACATAGAGGTTACATACATGACACTGTAGGTTCTGCTTGCCGTACCCCGAACGTCGTAGAAGACTTCTTACTGTGCAATCTTCAGTTGGGTGGTGTCCGCTGATGCGGTAGGGTGCATTTTGGATTTATGGGGTAAGTACCCACTTTCTTTCGTTAGAAATAGGTTTCAAAGTCTTTTTAGTTAATGTTTTCACCTGTTGGTAGTCAGGCCTAGGTTGTAGAGTGGAAACTTTCGATTCTTTGGTTTCTTCCTTGCGGAGTTTTGTTTCGAAGTTTGTCGATCATGGTGTTTTTGGTGGTACCACGTTGGTTGTGGTCGGTTGCTGCCACGATGGTGATGTTCTTCCTTCCTTTTCAGTTGCAGGACGTCGAGGCTGGAGAAGCTTGTTAAAACTGCTGAGGTGGTCTCTCTTCTTTCTCCCTCTGATGCATAGCATAGCATACCATAGCATTGCATAGCAAACCTTTATTAAAGCAGGGCCCAGTTATACCCTTGGAGCTGTTCTAATCTTTGTGCCAAATCAGCCCTGAGTCTTTGTTTAATTTTGGCGGGCTTGATATTTCTTTGTCATATTTTGTCGGGCCCATTAACTGTTAACCTGTCTCGGATGTGTCGATGTTTAAATCTGTTTTCTTGATGGAAATATTAGCTTTGGTATTTGTAATGTCTGTCTGTCCTTGGGTTTTCCATGCGGGCTGGATGTGCCATTGTTATTATGTATGTGCTGGAATGGTTTTCCAGGTCAGGATGATGGTTAGCTATCTCTGGGTTAATTGTTGCTATGTTAATGTCTCTTGGGGAGAAGAGTTTTAGAGTATCCACAATTCTCCAGACAATTTTCTTTAGCTTCAATACCCCAGACAGCTTCAATACTCAAACTGGCTTCTTTGAAGGATAGTTCCTTTAGTTCTTAGCCCTGCCCACACAAACTCAATCTGCTTTGTAAAATCCCAAATTTGATTAAAGTTCGTAGTTTCTTCCATGTGCACTTCAGGATCTCAAACTTTCTGGTAGATAGTTCCAAATTAAGTTTCCTTTCCAATGAGTCCATACACTGGGGGGTTCTCCCATGAATTTTGCAGCTCTATAGTCTCCTCTGTGACACTCTACATATTTGAGTGTCAAGCTAGGTGAGAAAAATTCCTGATCTCCCCAGAGTCAGCCTTCCCTGTATTTATCTAGCTAAAACTTTAACGTGCATCCTTCTTTGAAATGCAATGCAGTTTACAGTCAAATACAGTCATTCCAATTCTGTTACAGCATAGAGGGGGTCCAATACCCCTCCATCACTCCATTTTTACAGTAAAGATAAAGATACATAGTCAAACACATTTTTACAACACTCGATCTCTGCGTTTTTACAGCAGGTAAAAATTAAAACAAATCAAACAAGGTAATATGGTGTCACCCTCCCTGCGCGATCACCAAGTTTGGCCAGGGAGTGTACCCTTTGGTGCCTGACCTGACGGCCTCTGCATTTCACTCGGCAAGTGAAACATCATAAGTAAAGAATAATCGCGAGTTGACAGACACCAAAATGTGGGAAGCTTTTCTGATGCCGGTTGGAACTTCTATATTTCTGAAAATGTCCCACCAAGGCGGAATTGTGATCTCTAAAATCTTTCCCCCTATCTCAATTGTTTTCTGTTCCAGAGTATAGAAATGTTTTTGTGAGATTGCCACAGCTGCTAGCAGAACGGTAAGATGTTCGGGTAGAGGGGGAATTGCATAACCAAAGTGTGTAACATAATCCTGCAGGTTTGTGATGTTTTCTCTCACAGTGAGGTGAACAGTGGAGGGTTCAGGAATGGGGACAATCCATTCCTGGCCACTTGAACTGATGCCTCGGGTTTAAAGCAGAAACTGCTGTCATTCACCGGACACCAGAAGTGTCCATGTTGATAGTGGGGTGCACTGGTGGTGACACAATATGTCCCACCCCCTATGTATGCTACCTATGGAGGAACATGGTCTTGTGCCATTACCTCCATGGTACAGTTGATCGGTGGTGCGCCAGCAGCTTTAAACCCGCACTGTGGTTTAGAATAGGCATTCAAGTGCTGGGGACACAGTATTATGTGTGCACCCCGGCTCCGGCACCCGGAGAGATCAGTACCTGTCATAGCGTGATCCCACTTTATGACATAGGGTAGGACCGCTGTGAAATGAACGTGTGCATCTCCTTGAATGACCCCAATGTTCTCCACCCTGTATACCGGTGTGGGTCGGGCTGTGCCACCCATGACCAGCATCCTTAATACTATCCCCATGATGGTATGATTAGAATGCCCGCAATCTATTGGGACAGGGTAGGCTTCAGAAGCTAGGCGGAGCTGGCACGGGCTCAGTGAATTACTGTACGGGTGGATGGCTGCGAGGTGTTTGTTACTGATACAGGAGGGGACTAAACCTTGTTTTAAATCCTCCAACAACGCCCAACAACCATGCCCCATGCCCCAGCACACCTCGTTCTGGGCAGCCTGGTCCGAAGCGTTCCTATCCTCCCGTATGAGTCCATTCACTGTCTGTGCATGTTTTTCCAGCTCAGCCACAATTTCTTTTAAATGGACTTTCATAGCCTGGTCCTCATGTAGCTCTGAGCCTACTACTGTGTTTTCCTCTTTCAGGATCTTTCTCAGTTTGTTCTTTCGACCATTTATCTGCGTTTGCAGTTCTATATTGTCCAGGCTATTTATCACAGAGGATCGTATATTATATGCAGTAAAAATGTCGTTCAAGGTTCCCCTTCAAGGTCTCCCCGTGCCCATGGTGTCCCTAGCGTATAGAGTGTATAGATCAGCTTTTCTACATTCCCAAAATCTAACTCGTAAAATTTCTTGAACATTTCTCTGAGTAGGGCCTTGTATAGCTGCTCTGTTTCCTTCAGGCACCATGCAGGTAAGTGCGCCTCGGTAAGATTTAAGATAACTGGACCTAATGCATAGTGTACCCCCTGGTATAACATCTTTTCGGTCGGTACCAATACTAATCCGTTCCCTGGTCCCTTGGTGGTGATAGAACACCTTTCTATTATTGTTCGCACTGACAGGGTCGTGGGCAGGGGTTTCTTAATGTGTGCTCTAAGTTCGGTGGCGTTAATTGGGAGTGGAGATTGTGGGACTGCACACACTTGTCGGCTGGAATCCCACCCCATCCCTTCCCAATCATCTTGCCTGGCGAAGGCGATTGATATGCCTGCGGGACAAATCTCCTCTGACCCCCACATGCAGATGTAAATTTCTGTTCAGACTCTCACCACTTGTTCCAAAACACCTTCACTCCTCCCTGTGTTCCCGTGATTGTACGGTACATGTCATTACCGAGTCTTTCCCAGTCAGGTTCCTGGTCTCCCGCATCCTTGTTCAGCTTTCTGAGCTACCACCATCCACCCAGGGGAATCTGCCCTTTACAAGTCAAACACACATGTTTCCCCTCCGTAACACTGACCCGCGCAGCAACGACCCATTTCCTGGGGCATGGAACGGATGCCTCCCCATAGGTAAACCCTTCCTGGCTGGAGTAGCAGGTGGGATTAGATCCCAGCCACCCTGGCCACCTCCCTTCATGGGCGTAAACGGTGAGCTCTTCCACACCTGGGGTGCCACCCTCTGCAGTCACGATCAGTGCTCTCTCTCCTGAGCACCCATAAATGAGGGATTCTTCCACATCTCCTCAGCCGCCACTGGAAACCCAGAGGACAGAGAAGAAAGGAGAAGGACAGGAATTAAACTTGGCCACTCGGAAATAGCACAATATGAGTTAAAGTATGTTTAGTATCAGGCTGAGCAGGAACAGGACCCTTTTCATATTGTTCTCGTTCCTGTAGGAGCACACAAAACAGATTGTCCAGCCCTGAGAAAAGCTCTCTGGCTTAACAAAAGGTGATTGAGTTCCAATTTGGGCTCATTTCTTCTCAGACACATTTAAGTCTTTAATCGACTGGCTATTTTATCCAGTTCCCGTGGGAATGGATGTTTGTTTTTAACTTTGTATCATCTTACTCCTATTGTTCTTGCCGTGCCTCTTTTACTGCCTACAAGTTGGGGCCTTTCCTTTCCTTTCCCCAATCACTATTTAGTCACCGGCTGTCATTCTATATTCATCTAAACATTCTTATCCTATTCTACTCGTTTCACTCCTTCCATCGTGACCTTAAATCATTACCTACATAATCTACATCATACTAGATTCTTACTAAACATACTTTAACTCATATTGTGCTATTTCCGAGTGGCCAAGTTTAATTCCTGTCCTTCTCCTTTCTTCTCTGTCCTCTGGGTTTCCAGCGGGGCTGGTAGTAAGTCGACCTGTACCGCAGGACCTGGAGTGTCCTGACTGGAGGTGGGTCTGAACCCCACACTATTGGGGGAACGTCCCCTCCGGTGCTACAGCACACTGCTCCTTTGGAGTGGTTGCCTGGTTCATTTCATCCCCTGGAGGTTCTGCCTGGTTGAGGGCTGCGGGCTGGGGACTCCCAATTGGTGGCTGGTCCACCACTATCTCTTCTGGGGGTCCCCTCATTGCCCGAGGCTACTGGCTGGGTGACCCTGCTCGCAGGCTGGTCCCCGATTTTAGGTACCCCTTTGCGGCTGGTCTCTCTCCCGGGGCTGAACCACTTGAATTGGGGCGCTGATGATCACGGTGTCTTAGGCCATGGCACGCAGAGAGCCCTTCTCAAGGCTCTGACTGCTAAGGGTGCGTCCAAGTCCAAAATGATTTGGGGGATAGCCTGTCCAGTAACACAGTCCATCGCCCCTCTAGGTGCAGTCTGTGGGTCTGCCACGTCCCCTGTGGGATCTCCACAGTTGGGCGCTGCTGGCTGAGGATCCCTGCCTTTGGTACGGTTCACAGTTTCTGGCTGCCCCTTACACTTAGCTGCTATCCCGGGGTTGAAAAGTTTGCATTGGTTTATGTGGAACCACTTTGTACGGCGGGGCATTTTCGCGGCATAGACCATGGGGCTTGCCTTGTCGGCAATGTGGTACGGTCCCATGTACAGTGCCTCAAAAACCCCTACTCGAGCATAGTTCCTTATCATGACCTGGTCCCCTACCTCCCATTCGTGGTGTTTGTGGGGTTGCAGCAGCATTCGGTTGCTCCGATGCTATTTTCCCATGTTGTTAGCAGCCTGCCAGTGAATCTGTTTAAGGTGTTCAAACAGCTTCCTGACAAAGCTGTCCCAGCTCGCTTCCCGAAGCTGATCTTCCGTGAGTACCGGGGCTAATACATGGGTGGGGGTTCGCATGGCTCTGCCGGTCATGAGCTCGTACGGGGAGTACCCCGTGCTCTTTGACTGGCTGGCCCGGATCTCCATGAGGACCAGTGGTAGGATCTCCACCCACCTCTTGGGTGAGTCCCCTGTCTCTTTACGCCACCTTTCTTTTATAGTGCGGTTTCAACGCTCCACAGGCCCGGATGACTGCGGGTTGTGGGTGACATGCCATTTCCCCTCAATGCCGAGCACCTTAAGTGTCTCCTGCATCACCTGCCCGGTGAAGTGACTCCCCTGGTCGGACTCCACGTACTGTGGTAGTCCCCATCGGGAGAACACTTCCCTGACCAGGACCCTAGCTGTTCCCAGAGCAGTAGCTGTTCGGCATGGGAATGCATCCACCAATACTAGGTAGTACTTGTAGCCTCCCTGGGCAGTGGGTAGGGGCCCGATGTAAGCGACCTGCATTGACTGCCAGGGTCCCTCTACTCTCCTGATATGTCCCATAGACATCTTTCTTTTCTGAGGGTCAGGGTTGTTGGCCGCACACACCAGACAGCTGGTGCAGAACTCGCGGACGTCTTCCCTGAGTCCCGGCCACCAACCTGCCTGCTCCACCTGTTGCCAAATGGTCTCAGGTCCGGGGTGTCCTGCTCCTGGACCCTCGTGGGCCAGCTGGAGGAATTCTCTCCGGTGTTGTTGCGATACTACACATTGCTCCCTCCTGAACAGCATGCCTTCTTCAATGGCAATAGCTGCGGTGCCGTATGGGCCGCCTACCCTTTCCCCTTTAGCTAGTGTGTTCAGGACAGATTTGAGGATAGGGTCTTGGGTCTGAACCTTTTTCAGGTCCGGGGGCAATGTTATCCCGGCCCTTCCTGTCGTCCCAATCCTGCCCCTGACTGCTGCGATGGGACCTGGGTTGTGCGGGTCCCAGAGCTTGCCCGTGTGGGCACCTTGCTTGGCCAATATGTCAGCCTGCTAGTTTCCCTCGCTACGGTGTTCAGTGGTGGAATGTGCCTTTGTTTTATGTATATAAACCTTTCCTTCCTCCCCCATGGCTGTCATGATCTTTTCCAGTAAAGGCATAATTGCCAAGAGTCTTCCATCTGCAGAGGTATATCCGCGGCGGGACAAGATAGCCAGGTACTCGGTACACGAATTGCATGTGAACATACTATCCGAGCAAATCGCGTATTGGGTAGGGAATTCTTCGGGGTGTGTGACCATGTACACCACCGCAGACAGTTCAGCATGCTGGACACTCATAGTACTGGGGAGTTTAATCGCCAGGGCAGTGCCTGCCTCTGGATCATACACTCCGCAACCTGTGAGTCGTTCGCCCGCAGATAACATGCTTGAACCGTCCACATAGATCTCTCGGCCTGTGGGGTGTGACCCGGCCCGAAAGCATATGTTAATTTCCCATACCCCTTTTACGGAACACTGTCTTTGGATAAGTCATGTTGGCTGCGAGTCTTGGCTTGCAGAGACCCTTTACCCTTAGGTTCATCTGAGAGAGGAGTAGGGTCCAGCGAGCAATGCTCACCATCCTTGATTCTCCCGTCCAAGAGCATTTGGGTGGGCATATGGAGAGTGAGGAGTGTGATCTTTTCACAGCCAAGTGAGTGGCTAGGAGGTGCCGCTCACAGTTGGAGTATCCCTTCTCCACGTCCGTGAGTATCCTGAAGGAGTAGACCACTGGCCTCAGCTGGCCGTGCCGCTCCTGGAGCAGTACTGCACTCAGACTGTCTCCGCTGGCTGCTACCTCCAGGAAGAACTCTTTTCCCCCATCAATAGCCCCTAGAGCTGGCGCGGTCTGCAGCTCTTTCTTGAGTTGGATAAATGCTGCCTCGCAACCTTCGTCCCATTCCCACTCCAATCCCTTGTGTAGGAGTCGGAGCAGAGGGGCTGCTGTGGCTGCATAATCCTCAATGAAATCTCTGCAATACCCAGTTAGCCCTAGAAAAGATCTTACTCCTGTTACTGTGTTGGAGGCTGGTAACTTCTGCACTGCTTCCCTTCTAGCTTTGTCAATGGCCCTTTCCCCAGCGCGTACAGCCAGTCCCAGGAATTTTACTTCCTTCTGGCCGATCTGTGCCTTCTTGGGATTCACTTTAAACTCTTCTTCTTTCAGCAGCTCCAGCAGTTCAGCCAGCAGTGGGCCATGCTCCTCCCCCTCGTCGGTGAATAGGAGCAGGCCGTCCACATACTGTACCAACTGCTGGGATCTACTGAAGTTCT
Organism: Pristiophorus japonicus; assembly: GCF_044704955.1. Taxonomy (NCBI): domain Eukaryota; kingdom Metazoa; phylum Chordata; class Chondrichthyes; family Pristiophoridae; genus Pristiophorus; species Pristiophorus japonicus. The sequence continues at coordinate 53,561,609 of NC_091986.1, read as the reverse complement.
TTAAACAGTTGGCCATACATTGGTGGAAAATGCTACGGCTGTTGTGGAAGCCCTGAGGGAGATGGTTGCAAGTGTATTGCTGTCCTTTAAAGGTAAAAGCGAACTTGTACTGATCTTCTCTTCTTAAAGGTATGGACCAAAACCCGTTGGAAATATCCAGCACCGTGAAGGTGGTTGCGGAGGCTGGGATACTTCCAATGAGGTCGGCAACGGCAGCAACCGTGGGTGCACAGGCAGGGATGTTATGGTTGAGTACTCGATAGTACATTGTGGCTCTCCAGGAGTTGTCCGGTTTATTAACTGGCCACAATGGAGAGTTCACATGGGTAGCTATTTGTCTCAATACCCCTTGCTTAACCAAAGAACCCAAGGCTGTTTCCATGTCTGCCACCGCCTCCCTGGGGAAGTTATACTGTTTCTGCAGTCGGGTCATGGGGTTCCCCATCTATGCTAACCTCGACCCCATTTATCCTTCCACAGTCGTGTTTGTGAGTGGCAAAAGCTGCAAGATTTGCCCTCACATACTCTTGGTACTCCATCGGAGTGTTACTGACCAGTGATTCAAGGTCGTAGCCCTCCTTTGACTTCATGGTGCACACCGTCCCTTTTCCCCGTTTTTCTGGGATAACCACCACCTCACTCTCCTGTCCCATACATACTGCCCCTCAAAGACAGTGGTTTGTTATATCCACTTGGATCCCGTAGCCTAGAATGAAGTCAGTCCCCAGGATCCCCCTCCCTTCCTGCTCCGCTTCATCAGGACACAAGTCCACTTGGTGTTGAGTGTTCCAAACGAAAAATGAGCAGAACGGAGAATGAGACAGCCTGCTCAGCGCCTGTGAAACCCACCAAGCTGTAGGAGACCCCGCTAGACAGAGGTGAGGCGGTGGGGTTAGCTGCATAGATGAGGGTGCTTCATGCACCGATATCCAGCAGATAATTCCCCTTTACCTTTTCCACTTCCATCTGAACGGTCCGTCTCCCCCACGCATCGTACTCGAGGAAACACAGATGAACAGGCTGCGCCTGTCCTAGTCACTGTTTTGGCTGGAATGGGGCAGATGGGATTTCGGTACCGGTGGCGGCGGCTACCTGCCCAAGGCCATCTAGCATTGTTCGGAGCGCAGTCATGAATGTCTCAAACGTGTGGGGAAGGATTGTGTCATTTGGGCAGGGGCTGGAGAATTCTTCCCTGCGCTACTCTTCCATGGATTTCTACAATCCTTTCTCCAATGCTCACTCTTTCCGCACCCAAAGCAGATACGTTTTGTGTCGGAGGGGTTGCCCCCGCTCATGGCACCATTCCCTCTTATCCTGACTAGGTCTGGTTTCGTGGACTTTTCCCTTGGGTGGGTGCTCTTCCGTCCCCCTGCCGTTCTGGTAGGCTAGGATCAGTTGCCTGACCACCCACTGTTCGGTGACCTGGGGATATCGCGGGTCAAACCAGGCCTCAGCCTTTGTTCTTATTCGTGGCAAACTGTTTGCCACCAGGCTTCGGAGCCAGTGGGCTCTCTCGTCCCAGCTTAGGTGATTCCGGTTGAGGTCCCCTCCACAGGCGCTCTGGTACACAGGCCGCAGTCTGTCTGTGAAAGCCTGTGAGGTTTCCCCAGTGAGCTGCACTGTTTTCTCTAATCTGGAGAAGGGACTCCCATCATTACAGCCCATGGCTTCTAGAATGTCTTCCTGGATGAAGGCACATGTCCTCTGCCCCCTTTTGCTCTCGGCAGAGAGGGATTGATACAGCTTGCCATCTAGTGAGAGGAGGAGCATCTTTGCTATCTCGGCATCATCACACCCATTAATATCCCCTGCCTGTTCTACTTCCATAAAGTGAACCGAGGGGTCTCCCTTTGGGGTAAGCTTTCCCAGGTGGCCTATCATAGTCCTAAGCTGTTGGGTAGTGTGGAGAACCACAAATTGACTTTCCAGGGGCCCCTGACCCCCAGCACCGGTGGGCGGGCCGAACTTCTGCTGCCGGACCGGGCACATTGGCCCTGGCTCTGGCTCGTCCTGCTCTGGCTCGTCCACCCCTCCCTGCTGCCAAACCGAGCTGAACCTCGGCGCCACAGGTAGTGGTCCGTTATCCCTGTCCGCCCCGCAACTAGTTCACCCCTCCTGCTGCCGAACCAGTGTAGTCACCGGTGCCATAGATGGTCGTTGAACAATTTCCTCCTTCTCTTCTAGGTTTACCTGGGCCGTACCCGGGCTTATTCGGCATACCATGCCTTTTGCCTTGGACAGAGCAAGGATTAAACTTTTGAGTTGTTGCTGGCAGGGACCGTGGGCTCCTGATTCAAACCCATTAGTGCTAGCTACTTTATAAGCTGCCTGTATGTCTCTTAAATTCTCCTCCAGCTCTTTTACTTGAAGGGTAAGGCGAGTGTTTTCCTCCCGCAGTATCTTTTCATTATTCTTAACCTCGGTAACCTGACACTAAAAATAGTCCTCACTCTTCTTGAATCTTTCCATTAGACACACCAACATTAGCGCCCTCGACCAGGCCAACATCCCCAGCATTGAAGCACTGACTACACTTGATCAGCTCCGCTGGGCAGGCCACATTGTCTGCATGCCAGACACAAGACTCCCAAAGCAAGTGCTCTACTCGGAACTCCTTCATGCAAATGAGCCAGAGGAAACATTACAAGGACACCTTCAAAGCCTCCCTAATAAAGTGTGACATCCCCATCGACACTTGGGTTTCCCTGGCCAATGACCGCCCTGAGTGGAGGAAGTGCATCCGGGAGGTTGCTGAGTGCCTCAAGTCTCATTGCCGAGTGCATGCAGAAAACAAGCACAGGCAGCAGAAGGAACACGCGGCAAACCTGTCCCCACCCACCCTTATCCTCAACGACTGTCTGTCCCACCTGTGGCAGGGATTGTGGCTCTCGTATTGGACTGTTCAGCCACCTAATGACTCATTCTAAGAAATTTATTGACAACTTCTAACTTGACTTTTGATGTAGCTTGTCAGACAGCTAAGTCAATAGACATGGCCGACCAATATTCCGGAGAATTTCGTACTATTTCCAGTCATCAGACAACTGAGGTGAATTGCCTGCAGCATAATAGTAAAAGGCAGTTGGTCCTCAAGGTCATAGCAACTGGCTATGGTATCAGAGCATTGAAGTCATGCTATTGGTGCCTGGGACAACTCATTGCTCAAAGTTGTGCATATATGAAGGCAGAGTGTTTCTTCTGCAAGAAAACTGGGCATCTTGCGAAGGCATGCTGACTGAACAGTAAATCAGCTTTCAAGGCTATAAGTATAAATCACCAGAGAGTACAAAGCATGGAAGAAAAGCAACAGGATGAAGAGATACACATCATCAGGAGCACAAGGGTATCTAACAGTGATTTGAAAAGTATCATCATCCATGTAGATATTGTAGGAACCAAAATAGCCATGGAAATTGACACTGGTGCATCCGTGAGCGCAGTATGAGAATTGCTATAGCTTAACAAATTGTGTGATTTCCCATTGGAGAAATCCAAGATAGAGATGCGAGGTTACTCAGGAGAGAACATTCCTGTGGTAGGTTGTATCACCGTACTGGTGAAATACAAGGATCAATTTCAGAGCTTGCCTCTCTTCGTCGTGGTAGGAGACAAGCCTGCCTTACTAGGTCGAAATTGGTTGGGATTACTGAAGCTGGATTGGAGTGAGATTTTTCATGTTGAAATGACATTTACTCGAAGGATGATGTAATTGAGAAGTATCTGAATGTGTTCTGCGAAACAGGCAGTCCGATCCAAGGCTTCAAGGCGAGTGTCAGGGTACAGAACGACGCTCGCCCAGCTTACTGCAAGCCATATCCTGTATCATATGCACTCAAGGAGAAAGTTGAGCAAGAACTCAAAAGACTACTGACTGAGAACATTATCTCTGAGATAGATCTATATAATTGGGCTACACCAATTGTTGTTGTATCTAAGTCCGATGGTAAGGTAAGGTTGTGTGGTGATTATAAAGTAACTATAAACCAAGTTTGAGAGGGTAATCTCCCCAATACATTGCCAAATGCAGAAGATTTGCTCACAATGCTGACAGGTGGTCAGATCTTAAAGTTAGATCTCACAAATGCCTACTTACAGCTTGAACTAGATGAGGAGTCCAAGTCATGCTTGACTATAAATACTCATCTAGGCCTATATCAATTTAATAGGCTACAATTTGGAGTGTCTTTCACCTCTGCCATATTCCAAGGTGATTAACTCCACCCCCTCGCAACACCAGGTGACGGGCGCAGCTGAATCTGAGATTGGCCGGAGTTCCCGGCCGACTCTCAGATTCGCGGCCATATTTTGTTTCTTCCTCTGAGCCCCTCAACTTCATCTGACAGCGTAATGTTGGTGAGTGGTGATTCATTGCCCTGGGAACCAACAGGAAGAGAGCTCAGAGGCGGAAGGGCCAAGGGAGAAGCATGGTCTGCAACCAATCGCGATGCTTGATGGGTGGATCCTGAATCGGCCCATCAGGTGAGTCTGTGTAAACCCTTCTTAAACAATTTATCTTATAAAAGTTAAATTGAGATTTATTTTGTCAACAAAACAGTTCAACATTTGTCAGTATCTTGTTTCCCTGGAGTTCCTATTATGAGTTTCAGACACTTCAGTGCCAAGTGGAGCAGATGTTTAAAAGTCATTCATTTCCTTCTTAGTTCAGTTGAGAGACCATCAGTGGTCGGTCGGGGCCATAAAGGGAGTGGCAAGCGGTGGTCATGGGCAGCGTGGCAGCATACCACTGCAAGGTACAGCGCGAGCTGGTGCAGGAGGACGGCGGTAGCGAAGAGGGATGTCATCAAGGTCCAGGTCGGTAATTGGAGCATGGGCAGGTACAGCAGGAACGGCGAGGTCAGGGCCAAGGAGCGGCAAGAGCTTGGAGAGGGATGTTATCGGGGCCCAGGAGAGGCGTGAGTTCAGGGCCGAGAAGAGGCGAGGGCCCAGGGGCAGCACGGGCCAGCCCACACTGCGATATGTATGCACACTAGGTCCTTGCAGCAGAGCAGGTCTCCAGTCGTCTTGGTTAATCCTTGCCACTGGACCAAGACCGAGCTCTGTCAAGCCCGTGTGGTGGCTGGTGTGCAACGGCCACACACGTTAGAAAAATCCACGCCCAGGTATATTCCACCCTACACTATGTAGTTCAGGACCTGGAATATTAGATCCTTCGCTGAAACACCTGTGAACTCATTCTTTTTTGACATGGAAGCAAGTCATCCTCGTTTCGAGGGACTGCCTATGATGATGATGATGATTACAAGGGGTGCTTAATCAGATTGTGCAAGGTATTGAAGGGGTAGTATGTTATTTAGATGACATACTAATTTCAGCAACAAACAGGCAAATCCATAATAACATATCGAATGAAGTCCTCAAATGTTTGGAGAAGCACAGAGTACAAGTGTCTGCTCGCAAGTATGAGTTATTCCAAAACTCAGTAGAGTACTTAGTGAACAGAGTAGACAAAGATGGTTTACATCCAACCAAGGGAAAGCTGGATGCAATTAGAGATACACCCACTCCCAAGAATGTCACTGAACTTCGATCATTTTTGGGTCATTGAACTATTATGGGAAGTTCCTACCAAATTTGGCTGCAGTGCTTCATCCACTGAATGTGCTGTTGAAAAAACAGGTCCATTGGAAGTGATCAGAAGAATGCGGTGCAGCATTCAAGGAGTGTAAAAGCAAATTGGTAGTGAGCACCATGTTAATTCACTATGATGTATCTAAGAAGATCAAGGTAGCATGTGGCATTGGGGCAGTGATCTCTCATAATGGGGAGGAGAGACCAATTGCTTTTGCTTCACACACTCTCAGTGCCAATGAGCGTAATTATGCTCAAATCGAAAAGAAAGCTTTGGCATTAATTTTTGGGGCCAAGAAGCTCCACAAATACTTGTATGGTTGTAAGTTTACCATCGCTATGGATCATAATCCCCTGACAACAATCCTCCATTCAAAGTCCCCAACATTAGCTGCAGCCCGAATGCAGAGATGGGCTTTGATTTTTGTCAGCATATACATATGATATTGAATGCAGACAATCAGCTGATCACAGTAATGCTGATGCTATGTCCAGATTGCCTTCCCCATCACAAGTTACACCCGATAGGGAAGAGGTGCTCTATTTTTCATACATTGATGAACTGCCAGTTGTGACCCTGCAACCAAACATGACCCAGTTATATCAAAGGTGTATGATTATATTCCAAATGGCTAGCCAAATCAGGTATCAGAGAAAGATTTTCATGCATTCTTCATTCATATGAATGAATTATAATTCGATAAAGATTGTATGATGTGGGGTGCAAGAGTGTTTCTCCCAAATAAATTCAGGTCCAAATTATTAGGAGATCTTCATGACCAGCATCTGGGAATGTGCTTGAGCAAGAGTTTTGCATACAGTTGCTTATGGTAGTCAAGTCTAGACAAAGATATAGAGTACATCGTTAGTCAGTGTACAACATGTCAATCGGTAAGCAAGAAACCACCATCAGTACCATTACAGCCATGGAAATGGCCTCTCAGTGTGTGGCAAAGGTTACATAGCAGAGCTAGAAAGACAGCAATTGTTCATTGTGATTGATAGCCCTTAGAAGTGGTAGAGCTGTTTCCAATGCGAAAAATAACAAGTAACACATTTGACATTTTGTGAAGATTATTTTCTTCATTTGGTCTCCCAGAAGAAATTGTTTCTGAAAATGGACCACAATTTTGTTCAGAAGAATTTGCACAGTTCACGAGCAAAAATGGTTTGAAACATACCAAGGTTCCACTGTACCACCCTGCTTCAAATGGTGAAGTGGAGCGCACAATTCAAATTGTAAAACATGTCCTTACCAAACAGATATTGGATCCAAATACAAAGAAACGACAGTTGTCATTGGACCACAAATTGGCTAATTTTCTAATTATGTATTGTAATACTCCTCATACAACTACTGGTAGAACACCAGCAGAGTTGTTTCTCAGCCATGAACCAGATTCTCATTGTTAAAACCAAACTTGGCACAGTCCGTAGAAGAGTAACAATTAAGACAGAAAGAGAATCATGATAGCGGTAGAGTAAAAGAGAGACATGTGAAATTAAATAAGAAGGAGAGAATGATGAACCATCAACATAAATGGTTAAAGTGGTTACCAGGAAGAGTGGTGAAGATATGTGGTCAAGATGTTTGATCATGGACAGGTTAGTTTTGTTCACATTGATCATATTTTACCTACAGACATAGAAGGAGTTCAAAATTGGAATGATTCGATTATTTCTGACTCATCAGATAGTTATTATTACAAGTACAGTAACAGTAGCATATCCTGCATCAAATTTACGAGAAAGAAATCCAAAAGATATTCAGAATTTAAGTCTGAGTCCAAGTCAGGCAGACAAACATTCCGAAGTTGTAGAGAGTTCATATGTAAATCAAGGGCATCCCTTGGAGCAAAACTTTCCTCAGGATCAGCCTAGAATGAGTCTAAGTTCGACACTATGTTTGGGAAGTTCTGTTCGAGAGCGAAGGTATCCTCTTTGAAACAAAAAAACAAGTGGTTAAGCTTGATTTGGAAATATGGCAAAATAAGTCCATATCATTTGTTATGAGTTCCTATGCAAGTTATGTATGATGAATGTTTGTTACACTTCTCCCTCCTTAATGAGGAAGTAATTATAATATATATAGCTCCACCCAGTGGACTACTGTGGGAATACAGCCATTACTGTTTACAACAATAAAGAGGGAACAAGTCACCTGACAGGTTCCTGAAGTTATCATCCATCTTAGAATCTGTGTGTTTGTGAGGTCGTACAGAAGATATCACACCAGGATCCAAGTGTTTTGTCTGCTTATAAATCCTGTTTAGCATCTGAAGAACCTAGAATTTATTGTTGGTGATATTAGTGGCAAAAGATTCATTTATTCTTATGACATAAAATAACTCGAAAAACTCTGAAACAGCGTTGTGCAGTTGAGAACCCAGCACAACCCATATGCAACATGAGAAACTTCAACAAACTCAAAAAAGTAATAAAATAACTTGAAAACCTCTGAAACAGCAGAGAGTAGTTTAGAAACCAGCACAACACATATGCAACATGAGAAACTTCGAAAAACTCAAAAAAGTAATAAAATAACTTGAAAACCTCTGAAACAGCAGAGAGTAGTTTAGAACCCAGCACAACTCATATGCACCAGGAGAAACTTCGCAAAACTCAAAAAAGTAATAAAATAACTCGAAAGATTCTGAAACAGCGTAGAGTAGTTTAGAACCCAGCACAACCCATATGCAGCAGTAGAAACTTCAACAAACTTCACTAAGTAAAAAAATAACTCGAAATCTTCTGAATCAGTGCAGAGTAGTGCAGAACGCAGGACAACACATATGCAACATGAGAAACATCGAAAAACTCAAAAAAGTTAAGAAAATAACTCGACATCTTCTGAAGCAGCGTAGAGTAGTGTAGTTAAGCAGCACAACACATACGCAACATGAGAAACTTCGAAAAACTCAAAAAAGTAATAAAATAACTCGAAAACCTCTGAAACAGCGTAGAGTGGTGTAGAACACAGTACAACACATATGCAACATGAGAAACTTCGAAAAACTCAAAAAAGTAATAAAATAATTTGAAAACCTCTGAAACAGCAGAGAGTAGTTTAGAACCCAGCACAACCCATATGCAGCAGGAGAAACTTCGCAAAACTCAAAAAAGTAAAGAAAATAACGAAATCTTCTGAAGCAGCGTAGAGTAGTTTAGAACCCAGCACAACCCATATGCAGCAGTAGAAACTTCAACAAACTTCACTAAGTAAAAAAATAACTCGAAATCTTCTGAATCAGTGCAGAGTAGTGCAGAACGCAGGACAACACATATGCAACATGAGAAACATCGAAAAACTCAAAAAAGTTAAGAAAATAACTCGACATCTTCTGAAGCAGCGTAGAGTAGTGTAGTTAAGCAGCACAACACATATGCAACATGAGAAACTTCGAAAAACTCAAAAAAGTAATAAAATAACTCGAAAACCTCTGAAACAGCGTAGAGTGGTGTAGAACACAGCACGACACATATGCAACATGGGAAACTTCGAAAAACTCAAAAAAGTAATAAAATAACTCGAAAAACTCTGAAACAGCGTAGAGTAGTTGAGAACCCAGCACAACCCATAAGCAGCTAAGAGAAACTTCAACAAACTCAAAAAAGTAAAAAAATAACTCGAAGTGTTCTGAAACAGCACAGAGTAGTGTAGAACACAGCACAACACATACGCAACATGAGAAACTTTGAAAAACTCAAAAAAGTAATAAAATACCTCGAAAAACTCTGAAACAGCATAGAGTAGTTTAGAACCCAGCAGCAGGAGAAACTTCAACAAACTCAAAAAAGTTAAAAAAATAACTCGAAATCTTCTGAAACAGCGCTGAGTAGTGCAGAACGCAGCACAACACATATGCAACATGAGCAACTTCGGAAAACTCAAGCAAGTAATAAAATAACTCGAAATCTTCTGAAACAACGCAGAGTAGTGCAGAACGCAGCACAACCCATATGCAACAGGGGAAACTTCGATAAACAAAAATTAAAGAAAATAACTCGACATCTTCTGAAGCAGCGTAGAGTAGTGTTGTTAAGCAGCACAACACAAATGCAACATGAGAAACTTCGAAAAACTCAAAAAAGTAAATCAAGAACTCGAAAACCTCTGAAACAGCGTGTGAGTAGTTTAGAACCCAGCACAACCCATATGCACCAGGAGAAACTTGGAAAAACTCAAAAAATTGAAAGAATAACTCGAAAACTTCTGATGCAGCGTAGAGTAGTGTACAACACAGCACAACACATATGCAACATGAGAAACTTCAAAAAACTCAAAAAAGTAATAAAATCACACGAAAACCTCTGAAAAAGCGTGGAGTAGTTTAGAACTTAGCACAACTCATATGCACCATGTGGAACTTCGAAAAACTAAAAAAAGTTAAGAAAATAACTCGACATCTTCTGAATCAGCGTAGAGTAGTGTAGAACACAGCACAACACATATGCAACATGAGAAACTTCGAAAAACTCAAAAAAGTAATAAAATAACTTGAAAACCTCTGAAACAGCAGAGAGTAGTTTAGAAACCAGCACAACCCATATGCAGCAGGAGAAACATCAACAAACTCAAAAAAGTAATAGAATAACTCGAAAACCTCTGAAACAGCGTAGAGTGGTGTAGAACACAGCACAACACATATGCAACATGAGAAACTTCGAAAAACTTAAAAAAGTAATAAAATAACTTGAAAACCTCTGAAACAGCAGAGAGTAGTTTAGAAACCAGCACAACCCATATGCAGCAGGAGAAACATCAACAAACTCAAAAAAGTAATAAAATAACTTGAAATGTTCTGAAACAGCGCAGAGTAGTGTAGAACGCAGCACAACACATATGCAACATAAGAAACTTCGAAAAACTCAAAAAAGTAATAAAATAACTTGAAAACCTCTGAAACAGCAGAGAGTAGTTTAGAACCCAGCACAACTCATATGCACCAGGACAAACTTCGCAAAACTCAAAAAAGTAATAAAATAACTCGAAAGATTCTGAAACAGCGTAGAGTAGTTTAGAACCCAGCACAACCCATATGCAGCAGTAGAAACTTCAACAAACTTCACTAAGTAAAAAAATAACTCGAAATCTTCTGAATCAGTGCAGAGTAGTGCAGAACGCAGGACAACACATATGCAACATGAGAAACATCGAAAAACTCAAAAAAGTTAAGAAAATAACTCGACATCTTCTGAAGCAGCGTAGAGAAGTGTAGTTAAGCAGCACAACACATATGCAACATGAGAAACTTCGAAAAACTCAAAAAAGTAATAAAATAACTCGAAAACCTCTGAAACAGCGTAGAGTGGTGTAGAACCCAGCACAACCCATATGCAGCAGGAGAAACATCAACAAACTCAAAAAAGTAAAATAATAACTTGAAATGTTCTGAAACAGCGCAGAGTAGTGTAGAACGCAGCACAACACATATGCAACATGAGAAACTTCGAAAAACTCAAAAAAGTAATAAAATAACTTGAAAACCTCTGAAACAGCAGAGAGTAGTTTAGAACCCAGCACAACCCATATGCACCAGGAGAAACTTCACAAAACTCAAAAAAGTAAAGAAAATAACGAAATCTTCTGAAGCAGCGTAGAGTAGTTTCGAACCCAGCACAACCCATATGCAGCAGTAGAAACTTCAACAAACTTCACTAAGTAAAAAAATAACTCGAAATCTTCTGAATCAGTGCAGAGTAGTGCAGAACGCAGGACAACACATATGCAACATGAGAAACATCGAAAAACTCAAAAAAGTTAAGAAAATAACTCGACATCTTCTGATGCAGCGTGGAGAAATGTAGAACGCAGCACAACACATATGCAACATGAGAAACTTCGAAAAACTCAAAAAAGTAATAAAATAACTCGAAAAACTCTGAAACAGCGTAGAGTAGTTGAGAACCCAGCACAACCCATAAGCAGCTAAGAGAAACTTCAACAAACTCAAAAAAGTAAAAAAATAACTCGAAGTGTTCTGAAACAGCACAGAGTAGTGTAGAACACAGCACAACACACATACGCAACATGAGAAACTTTGAAAAACTCAAAAAAGTAATAAAATACCTCGAAAAACTCTGAAACAGCATAGAGTAGTTTAGAACCCAGCACAACACATATGCAACAGGGGAAACTTCGATAAACAAAAATTAAAGAAAATAACTCGACATCTTCTGAAGCAGCGTAGAGTAGTGTTGTTAAGCAGCACAACACAAATGCAACATGAGAAACTTCGAAAAACTCAAAAAAGTAAAACAAGAACTCGAAAACCTCTGAAACAGCGTGCGAGTAGTTTAGAACCCAGCACAACCCATATGCACCAGGAGAAACTTGGAAGAACTCAAAAAATTGAAAGAATAACTCGAAAACTTCTGATGCAGCGTAGAGTAGTGTACAACACAGCACAACACATATGCAACATGAGAAACTTCAAAAAACTCAAAAAAGTAATAAAATCACACGAAAACCTCTGAAAAAGCGTGGAGTAGTTTAGAACTTAGCACAACTCATATGCACCATGTGGAACTTCGAAAAACTAAAAAAAGTTAAGAAAATAACTCGACATCTTCTGAAGCAGCGTAGAGTAGTGTAGTTAAGCAGCACAACACATATGCAACATGAGAAACTTCGAAAAACTCAAAAAAGTAATAGAATAACTCGAAAACCTCTGAAACAGCGCAGAGTAGTGTAGAACGCAGCACAACACATATGCAACATGAGAAACTTCGAAAAACTCAAAAAAGTAATAAAATAACTTGAAAACCTCTGAAACAGCAGAGAGTAGTTTAGAACCCAGCACAACCCATATGCACCAGGAGAAACTTCGCAAAACTCAAAAAAGTAATAAAATAACTCGAAAGATTCTGAAACAGCGAAGAGTTGTTAAGAACCCAGCACAACCCATATGCAGCTAAGAGAAACTTCAACAAACTCAAAAAAGTTAAAAAAATAACTCGAGATGTTCTGAAACAGCGTAGAGTAGTGTAGAACACAGCACAACACATATGCAACATGAGAAACTTCGAAAAACTCAAAAAAGTAATAAAATAACACGAAAACCTCTGAAACAGCGTAGAGGAGTTGAGAACTTAGCACAACCCATATGCACCTGGAGAAACTTCGAAAATCACAAAAAAGTAAAAAAATAACTCGAAATGTTCTAAACAGCGCAGAATAGTGTAGAACGCAGCACAACACATATGCAACATGAGAAACTTCGAAAAATTCAAAAAAGTAATAAAATAACACGAAAACCTCTGAAACAGCGTAGAGGAGTTGAGAACTTAGCACAACCCATATGCACCTGGAGAAACTTCGAAAATCACAAAAAAGTAAAAAAATAACTCGAAATGTTCTGAAACAGCGCAGAGTAGTGAAGAACGCAGCACAACACATATGCAACATGAGAAACTTCGAAAAATTCAAAAAAGTAATAAAATAACACGAAAACCTCTAAAACAGCGTAGAGGAGTTGAGAACTTAGCACAACCCATATGCACCTGGAGAAACTTCGAAAATCACAAAAAAGTAAAAAAAATAACTCGAAATGTTCTGAAACAGCGCAGAGTAGTGAAGAACGCAGCACAACACATACACAACATGATAAACTTCGAAAAACTCAGAAAAGTAATAAAATAACTCGAAAACTTCTGAAACAGCGTAGAGTAGTTTAGAGGGCTGCACAAACAATATTGCACCATGAGAGACTTCGAAAAACTCAAAAAATAAAGACAATAACTCGAAATCTTCTGTAGCAGCGTAGAGTAGTGTAGTTAAGCAGCACAACACAAATGCAACATGAGAAACTTCGAAAAACTCAAGAAATTAGTAAAATAAATCTAAAACCTCTGAAACAGTGTAGAGCAGTGTCGAACGCAGCACAACACATATGCACTATGAGAAACTTCGAAAAACACAAAAAAGTAATAAAATAACTCGAAAACCTCAGAACGAGCGTAGAGTAGATTAGAACGCTGTACAACACATATGCAACATGAGAAACTTTGAAAAACTCAAAAAAGTAATAAAGTAACTTCAAAACTTCTGAAACAGCGTAGAGTAGTTTAGAACCCAGCACAACCCATATGCACAGGAAAAACTTCGAATAACACAAAAAAGTAAAAAAATATCTCGAAATCTTCTGAAGCAGCGTAGTGTAGTGCAGTTAAGCAGCACAACACATACGCAACATGAGAAACTTCGAAAAACTTAAAATAGTAACAAAATAACTCGGAAAACTCTGAAACAGCGTAGAGTAGTTCAGAAACCAGCACAACCCATATGCACCAGGGGAAACTTCGCAAAATTCAAAAAAGTAAAGAAAATAACGAAATATTCGGAAGCAGCGTTGTGTAGTTGAGAACCCAACACAACCCATATGCAGCTAAGAGAAACTTCAACAAACTCAAAAAAGTAATAAAATAACTTGAAAACCTCTGAAACAGCATACAGTAGTTTAGAACCCAGTACAACCCATATGCACCAGGAGAAACTTCGCAAAACTCAGAAAAGTTAAGAAAATAAAAAATCTTCTGAAGCAGCGTAGAGTAGTTTAGAACGCAGCACAACCCATATGCAGCAGTAGTAACTTCAACAAACTTCACTAAGTAAAAAAATAACTCGAAATCTTCTGAATCAATGCAGAACGCAGGACAACACATATGCAACATGAGAAACATCGAAAAACTCAAAAAAGTTAAGAAAATAACTCGACATCTTCTGAAGCAGCGTAGAGTAGTGTAGTTAAGCAGCACAACACATATGCAACATGAGAAACTTCGAAAAACTCAAAAAAGTAATAAAATAACTCGAAAACCTCTGAAACAGCGTAGAGTGGTGTAGAACACAGCACAACACATATGCAACATGAGAAACTTCAACAAACTCAAAAAAGTAATAAAATAACTTGAAAACCTCTGAAACAGCAGAGAGTAGTTTAGAACCAAGCACAACCCATATGCAACATGAGAAACTTCGAAAAACTCAAAAAAGTAATAAAATAACTTGAAAACCTCTGAAACAGCAGAGAGTAGTTTAGAACCCAGCACAACCCATATGCACCAGGAGAAAGTTCGCAAAACTCAAAAAAGTAAAGAAAATAACGAAATCTTCTGAAGCAGCGTAGAGTAGTTTACACCCCAGCACAACCCATATGCAGCAGTAGAAACTTCAACAAACTTCACTAAGTAAAAAAATAACTCGAAATCTTCTGAATCAGTGCAGAGTAGTGCAGAACGCAGGACAACACATATGCAACATGAGAAACTTCGAAAAACTCAAAAAAGTAATAAAATAACTCGAAAGATTCTGAAACAGCGAAGAGTTGTTAAGAACCCAGCACAACCCATATGCAGCTAAGAGAAACTTCAACAAACTCAAAAAAGTTAAAAAAATAACTCGAGATGTTCTGAAACAGCGTAGAGTAGTGTAGAACACAGCACAACACATATGCAACATGAGAAACTTCGAAAAACTCAAAAAAGTAATAAAATAACACGAAAACCTCTGAAACAGCGTAGAGGAGTTGAGAACTTAGCACAACCCATATGCACCTGGAGAAACTTCGAAAATCACAAAAAAGTAAAAAAATAACTCGAAATGTTCTAAACAGCGCAGAATAGTGTAGAACGCAGCACAACACATATGCAACATGAGAAACTTCGAAAAATTCAAAAAAGTAATAAAATAACACGAAAACCTCTGAAACAGCGTAGAGGAGTTGAGAACTTAGCACAACCCATATGCACCTGGAGAAACTTCGAAAATCACAAAAAAGTAAAAAAATAACTCGAAATGTTCTGAAACAGCGCAGAGTAGTGAAAAACGCAGCACAACACATATGCAACATGAGAAACTTCGAAAAATTCAAAAAAGTAATAAAATAACACGAAAACCTCTAAAACAGCGTAGAGGAGTTGAGAACTTAGCACAACCCATATGCACCTGGAGAAACTTCGAAAATCACAAAAAAGTAAAAAAAATAACTCGAAATGTTCTGAAACAGCGCAGAGTAGTGAAGAACGCAGCACAACACATACACAACATGATAAACTTCGAAAAACTCAGAAAAGTAATAAAATAACTCGAAAACTTCTGAAACAGCGTAGAGTAGTTTAGAGGGCTGCACAAACAATATTGCACCATGAGAGACTTCGAAAAACTCAAAAAATAAAGACAATAACTCGAAATCTTCTGTAGCAGCGTAGAGTAGTGTAGTTAAGCAGCACAACACAAATGCAACATGAGAAACTTCGAAAAACTCAAGAAATTAGTAAAATAAATCTAAAACCTCTGAAACAGTGTAGAGCAGTGTCGAACGCAGCACAACACATATGCACTATGAGAAACTTCGAAAAACACAAAAAAGTAATAAAATAACTCGAAAACCTCAGAACGAGCGTAGAGTAGATTAGAACGCTGTACAACACATATGCAACATGAGAAACTTTGAAAAACTCAAAAAAGTAATAAAGTAACTTCAAAACTTCTGAAACAGCGTAGAGTAGTTTAGAACCCAGCACAACCCATATGCACAGGAAAAACTTCGAATAACACAAAAAAGTAAAAAAATATCTCGAAATCTTCTGAAGCAGCGTAGTGTAGTGCAGTTAAGCAGCACAACACATACGCAACATGAGAAACTTCGAAAAACTTAAAATAGTAACAAAATAACTCGGAAAACTCTGAAACAGCGTAGAGTAGTTCAGAAACCAGCACAACCCATATGCACCAGGGGAAACTTCGCAAAATTCAAAAAAGTAAAGAAAATAACGAAATATTCGGAAGCAGCGTTGTGTAGTTGAGAACCCAACACAACCCATATGCAGCTAAGAGAAACTTCAACAAACTCAAAAAAGTAATAAAATAACTTGAAAACCTCTGAAACAGCATACAGTAGTTTAGAACCCAGTACAACCCATATGCACCAGGAGAAACTTCGCAAAACTCAGAAAAGTTAAGAAAATAAAAAATCTTCTGAAGCAGCGTAGAGTAGTTTAGAACGCAGCACAACCCATATGCAGCAGTAGTAACTTCAACAAACTTCACTAAGTAAAAAAATAACTCGAAATCTTCTGAATCAATGCAGAACGCAGGACAACACATATGCAACATGAGAAACATCGAAAAACTCAAAAAAGTTAAGAAAATAACTCGACATCTTCTGAAGCAGCGTAGAGTAGTGTAGTTAAGCAGCACAACACATATGCAACATGAGAAACTTCGAAAAACTCAAAAAAGTAATAAAATAACTCGAAAACCTCTGAAACAGCGTAGAGTGGTGTAGAACACAGCACAACACATATGCAACATGAGAAACTTCAACAAACTCAAAAAAGTAATAAAATAACTTGAAAACCTCTGAAACAGCAGAGAGTAGTTTAGAACCAAGCACAACCCATATGCAACATGAGAAACTTCGAAAAACTCAAAAAAGTAATAAAATAACTTGAAAACCTCTGAAACAGCAGAGAGTAGTTTAGAACCCAGCACAACCCATATGCACCAGGAGAAAGTTCGCAAAACTCAAAAAAGTAAAGAAAATAACGAAATCTTCTGAAGCAGCGTAGAGTAGTTTACACCCCAGCACAACCCATATGCAGCAGTAGAAACTTCAACAAACTTCACTAAGTAAAAAAATAACTCGAAATCTTCTGAATCAGTGCAGAGTAGTGCAGAACGCAGGACAACACATATGCAACATGAGAAACTTCGAAAAACTCAAAAAAGTAATAAAATAACTCGAAAGATTCTGAAACAGCGTAGAGTAGTTGAGAACCCAGCACAACCCATAAGCAGCTAAGAGAAACTTCAACAAACTCAAAAAAGTAAAAAAATAACTCGAAGTGTTCTGAAACAGCACAGAGTAGTGTAGAACACAGCACAACACATACGCAACATGAGAAACTTTGAAAAACTCAAAAAAGTAATAAAATACCTCGAAAAACTCTGAAACAGCATAGAGTAGTTTAGAACCCAGCACAACACATATGCAGCAGGAGAAACTTCAACAAACTCAAAAAAGTTAAAAAAATAACTCGAAATCTTCTGAAACAGCGCAGAGTAGTGCAGAACGCAGCACAACCCATATGCAACACAACATAACACATATGCAACATGAGAAACATGAACAAACTCAAAAACGTAATAAAATAACTCGAAAACCTCTGAAACAGTGTAGAGTATTGTAGAACACAACATAACACATATGCAACATAACTCGAAAACTTCTGAAATAGCGGAGAGTAGTGTAGAACGCAGCACAACACATATGCACCATGAGAAACTTCGAAAAAATCAAAAAAGTAATAAAGTAACTTGAAAATTTCTGAAACAGCGTAGAGTAGTTTAGAACCCAGCACAACCCAAATGCACAGGAAAAACTTCGAAAAACACAAAAAAGTAAAAAAATATCTCGAAATCTTCTGATGCAGTGTAGAGTAGTGTAGTTAAGCAGCACAACACATATGCAACATGAGAAACTTCGAAAAACTCAAAAACGTAATACAATAACTCGAAAACCTCTGAAACAGCGTAGAGTATTGTAGAACACAACATAACACATATGCAACATGAGAAACATGAACAAACACAAAAAAGTTTAAAAAAATAACTCGAAACCTTCTGACGCAGCGTGGAGAAATGTAGAACGCATATGCAACATGAGAAACTTCGCAAAGCACAAAAAAGTAATAAAATAACTCAAAAACCTCAGAACCAGCGTAGAGAAGTTTACAACCCAGCACAACCCATATGCAGCAGGAGAAACTTCAACAAACTCCACAAAGTAAAAAAATTACTCGAAATGTTCAGAAGCAGAGCAGTGTAGTTAAGCAGCACAACACATATGCACTATGAGAAACTTCGAAAAACACAAAAAAGTAATAAAGTAACTCGAAAACCTCAGATCGAGCGTAAAGTACATTAGAACGCTGTACAACACATACTCAACATGAGAAAATTCGAAAAACTCAAAACGTAATAAAATAATTCGAAAACCTCTGAAACAGCGTAGAGTAGTGTCGATCGCAGCACAACACATATGCACTATGAGAAACTTCGAAAAACACAAAAAAGTAATAAAGTAACTCGAAAACCTCAGAACGAGCGTAGAGTAGATTAGAACGCTGTACAACACATATGCAACATGAGAAACTTTGAAAAACTCTGAAACAGCGTAGAGTAGTTCAGAAACCAGCACAACCCATATGCATTAGGGGAAACTTCGCAAAACTCAAAAAAGTAAAGAAAATAACTCGAAATCTTCTGAAGCAGCGTAGAGTAGTGTAGAACGCAGCCCAACACATATGCAACATGAGAAACTTCGCAAAACTCAAAAAAGTAATAAAATAACTCGAAAACTTCTGAAACAGCGGAGAGTAGTTTACAACGCAGCACAACACACATGCACCATGATAAATTTCGAAAAACTCAAAAATGCAATAAAATAACTCGTAAAACTCCGAAACAGCGTAGATTAGTTTGGAACCCAGCACAACCCATATGCAGCAGGAGAAATTTCAACAAACTCCAAAAAGTAAACAATTACTCGAAATGTTCTGAAACAGCGCAGAGTAGTGTAGAACGCAGCATAATACATAGGCAACATGAGAAACATGAACAAACTCAAAAACGTAATAAAATAACTCGAAAACCTCTGAAACAGTGTAGAGTATTGTAGAACACAACATAACACATATGCAACATAACTCGAAAACTTCTGAAATAGCGGAGAGTAGTGTAGAACGCAGCACAACACATATGCACCATGAGAAACTTCGAAAAAATCAAAAAAGTAATAAAGTAACTTGAAAATTTCTGAAACAGCGTAGAGTAGTTTAGAACCCAACACAACCCAAATGCACAGGAAAAACTTCGAAAAACACAAAAAAGTAAAAAAATATCTCGAAATCTTCTGATGCAGCGTAGAGTAGTATAGTTAAGCAGCAGAACACATATGCAACATGAGAAACTTCGAAAAACTCAAAAACGTAATAAAATAACTCGAAAACCTCTGAACGAGCGTAGAGTATTGTAGAACACAACATAACACATATGCAACATGAGAAACATGAACAAACACAAAAAAGTTAAAAAAATAACTCGAAACCTTCTGATGCAGCGTGGAGAAATGTAGAACGCAGCACAACACATATGCAACATGAGAAACGTCGCAAAACACAAAAAAGTAATAAAATAACTCGAAAACTTCTGAAACAGCGTAGAGTAGTGTCGAATGCAGCACAACACATATGCACCATGAGAAACTTCGAAAAAATCAAAAAAGTAATAAAGTAACTTGAAAATTTCTGAAACAGCGTAGAGTAGTTTAGAACCCAGCACAACCCAAATGCACAGGAAAAACTTCGAAAAACACAAAAAAGTAAAAAAATATCTCGAAATCTTCTGATGCAGCGTAGAGGAGTGTAGTTAAGCAGCACAACACATATGCAACATGAGAAACTTCGAAAAACTCAAAAACGTAATAAAATAACTCGAAAACCTCTGAAACAGCGTAGAGTATAGTAGAACACAACATAACACATATGCAACATGAGAAACATGAACAAACTCAAAAACGTAATAAAATAACTCGAAAACCTCTGAAACAGTGTAGAGTATTGTAGAACACAACATAACACATATGCAACATAACTCGAAAACTTCTGAAATAGCGGAGAGTAGTGTAGAACGCAGCACAACACATATGCACCATGAGAAACTTCGAAAAAATCAAAAAAGTAATAAAGTAACTTGAAAATTTCTGAAACAGCGTAGAGTAGTTTAGAACCCAGCACAACCCAAATGCACAGGAAAAACTTTCGAAAAACACAAAAAAGTAAAAGAATATCTCGAAATCTTCTGATGCAGCGTAGAGTAGTGTAGTTAAGCAGCACAACACATATGCAACATGAGAAACTTCGAAAAACTCAAAAACGTAATAAAATAACTCGAAAACCTCTGAAACAGCGTAGAGTATAGTAGAACACAACATAACACATATGCAACATGAGAAACATGAACAAACTCAAAAACGTAATAAAATAACTCGAAAACCTCTGAAACAGTGTAGAGTATTGTAGAACACAAAATAACACATATGCAACATAAATCGAAAACTTCTGAAATAGCGGAGAGTAGTATAGAACGCAGCACAACACATATGCACCATGAGAAACTTCGAAAAAATCAAAAAAGTAATAAAGTAACTTGAAAATTTCTGAAACAGCGTAGAGTAGTTTAGAACCCAGCACAACCCAAATGCACATGAAAAACTTCGAAAAACACAAAAAAGTAAAAAAATATCTCGAAATCTTCTGATGCAGCGTAGAGTAGTGTAGTTAAGCAGCACAACACATATGCAACATGAGAAACTTCGAAAAACTCAAAAACGTAATAAAATAACTCGAAAACCTCTGAAACAGCGTAGAGTATAGTAGAACATAACATAACACATATGCAACATGAGAAACATGAACAAACTCAAAAACGTAATAAAATAACTCGAAAACCTCTGAAACAGTGTAGAGTATTGTAGAACACAACATAACACATATGCAACATGAGAAACATGAACAAACACAAAAAAGTTTAAAAAAATAACTCGAAACCTTCTGACGCAGCGTGGAGAAATGTAGAACGCATATGCAACATGAGAAACTTCGCAAAACACAAAAAAGTAACAAAATAACTCAAAAACCTCAGAACCAGCGTAGAGAAGCTTACAACCCAGCACAACCCATATGCAGCAGGAGAAACTTCAACAAACTCCACAAAGTAAAAAAATTACTCGAAATGTTCAGAAGCAGAGCAGTGTAGTTAAGCAGCACAACACATATGCACTATGAGAAACTTCGAAAAACACAAAAAAGTAATAAAGTAACTCGAAAACCTCAGATCGAGCGTAAAGTACATTAGAACGCTGTACAACACATACTCAACATGAGAAAATTCGAAAAACTCAAAACGTAATAAAATAATTCGAAAACCTCTGAAACAGCGTAGAGTAGTGTCGATCGCAGCACAACACATATGCACTATGAGAAACTTCGAAAAACACAAAAAAGTAATAAAGTAACTCGAAAACCTCAGAACGAGCGTAGATTAGATTAGAACGCTGTACAACACATATGCAACATGAGAAACTTTGAAAAACTCTGAAACAGCGTAGAGTAGTTCAGAAACCAGCACAACCCATATGCATTAGGGGAAACTTCGCAAAACTCAAAAAAGTAAAGAAAATAACTCGAAATCTTCTGAAGCAGCGTAGAGTAGTGTAGAACGCAGCCCAACACATATGCAACATGAGAAACTTCGCAAAACTCAAAAAAGTAATAAAATAACTCGAAAACTTCTGAAACAGCGCAGCGTAGTTTACAACGCAGCACAACACACATGCACCATGATAAATTTCGAAAAACTCAAAAATGCAATAAAATAACTCGTAAAACTCCGAAACAGCGTAGAGTAGTTTGGAACCCAGCACAACCCATATGCAGCAGGAGAAATTTCAACAAACTCCAAAAAGTAAACAATTACTCGAAATGTTCTGAAACAGCGCAGAGTAGTGTAGAACGCAGCATAATACATAGGCAACTTGAGAAACATGAACAAACTCAAAAACGTAATAAAATAACTCGAAAACCTCTGAAACAGCGTAGAGTATAGTAGAACACAACATAACACATATGCAACATGAGAAACATGAACAAACTCAAAAACGTAATAAAATAACTCGAAAACCTCTGAAACAGTGTAGAGTATTGTAGAACACAACATAACACATATGCAACATAACTCGAAAACTTCTGAAATAGCGGAGAGTAGTGTAGAACGCAGCACAACACATATGCACCATGAGAAACTTCGAAAAAATCAAAAAAGTAATAAAGTAACTTGAAAATTTTTGAAACAGCGTAGAGTAGTTTAGAACCCAGCACAACCCAAATGCACAGGAAAAACTTCGAAAAACACAAAAAAGTAAAAAAATATCTCGAAATCTTCTGATGCAGCGTAGAGTAGTATAGTTAAGCAGCAGAACACATATGCAACATGAGAAACTTCGAAAAACTCAAAAACGTAATAAAATAACTCGAAAACCTCTGAACGAGCGTAGAGTATTGTAGAACACAACATAACACATATGCAACATGAGAAACATGAACAAACACAAAAAAGTTAAAAAAATAACTCGAAACCTTCTGATGCAGCGTGGAGAAATGT
The DNA here is from genome assembly GCF_044704955.1 of Pristiophorus japonicus. Lineage (NCBI taxonomy): Eukaryota > Metazoa > Chordata > Chondrichthyes > Pristiophoridae > Pristiophorus > Pristiophorus japonicus. The sequence continues at coordinate 53,538,796 of NC_091986.1, read as the reverse complement.
AGAATGCAGCACAACACATATGCAACATGAGAAACTTCGCAAAACACAAAAAAGTAATAAAATAACTCGAAAACTTCTGAAACAGCGGAGAGTAGTTTAGAACCCAGCACAACCCATATGCAGCAGGAGAATCTTCAACAAACTCCACAAAGTAAAAAAATAACTCGAAATGTTCTGAAGCAGCGCAGACTAGTGTAGTTAAGCAGCACAACACAAATGCAACATGAGAAACATCGAAAAACTCAAGAAAGTAATAAAATAACTCGAAAACCTCTGAAACAGCGTAGAGTAGTGTCGAACGCAGCACAACACATATGCACTATGAGAAACTTCGAAAAACACAAAAAAGTAATAAAATAACTCGAAAACCTCAGAACGAGCGTAGAGTAGATTAGACCGCTGTACAGCACATACGCAACATGAGAAAATACGAAAAACTCAACAACGTAATAAAATAACTCGAAAACCTCTGAAACAGTGTAGAGTATTGTAGAACACAACATAACTCGAAAACTTCTGAAATAGCGGAGAGTAGTATAGAACGCAGCACAACACATATGCACCATGAGAAACTTCGAAAAAATCAAAAAAGTAATAAAGTAACTTGAAAATTTCTGAAACAGCGTAGAGTAGTTTAGAACCCAGCACAACCCAAATGCACAGGAAAAACTTGGAAAAACACAAAAAAGTAAAAAAATATCTCGAAATCTTCTGATGCAGCGTAGAGTAGTGTAGTTAAGCAGCACAACACATATGCAACATGAGAAACTTCGAAAAACTCAAAAACGTAATAAAATAACTCGAAAACCTCTGAAACAGCGTAGAGTATAGTAGAACACAACATAACACATATGCAACATGAGAAACATGAACAAACTCAAAAACGTAATAAAATAACTCGAAAACCTCTGAAACAGTGTAGAGTATTGTAGAACACAACATAACACATATGCAACATAACTCGAAAACTTCTGAAATAGCGGAGAGTAGTGTAGAACGCAGCACAACACATATGCACCATGAGAAACTTCGAAAAAATCAAAAAAGTAATAAAGTAACTTGAAAATTTCTGAAACAGCGTAGAGTAGTTTAGAACCCAGCACAACCCAAATGCACAGGAAAAACTTTCGAAAAACACAAAAAAGTAAAAACATATCTCGAAATCTTCTGATGCAGCGTAGAGTAGTGTAGTTAAGCAGCACAACACATATGCAACATGAGAAACTTCGAAAAACTCAAAAACGTAATAAAATAACTCGAAAACCTCTGAAACAGCGTAGAGTATAGTAGAACACAACATAACACATATGCAACATGAGAAACATGAACAAACTCAAAAACGTAATAAAATAACTCGAAAACCTCTGAAACAGTGTAGAGTATTGTAGAACACAAAATAACACATATGCAACATAAATCGAAAACTTCTGAAATAGCGGAGAGTAGTATAGAACGCAGCACAACACATATGCACCATGAGAAACTTCGAAAAAATCAAAAAAGTAATAAAGTAACTTGAAAATTTCTGAAACAGCGTAGAGTAGTTTAGAACCCAGCACAACCCAAATGCACATGAAAAACTTCGAAAAACACAAAAAAGTAAAAAAATATCTCGAAATCTTCTGATGCAGCGTAGAGTAGTGTAGTTAAGCAGCACAACACATATGCAACATGAGAAACTTCGAAAAACTCAAAAACGTAATAAAATAACTCGAAAACCTCTGAAACAGCGTAGAGTATAGTAGAACATAACACAACACATATGCAACATGAGAAACATGAACAAACTCAAAAACGTAATAAAATAACTCGAAAACCTCTGAAACAGTGTAGAGTATTGTAGAACACAACATAACACATATGCAACATGAGAAACATGAACAAACACAAAAAAGTTTTAAAAAATAACTCGAAACCTTCTGACGCAGCGTGGAGAAATGTAGAACGCATATGCAACATGAGAAACTTCGCAAAACACAAAAAAGTAATAAAATAACTCAAAAACCTCAGAACCAGCGTAGAGAAGTTTACAACCCAGCACAACCCATATGCAGCAGGAGAAACTTCAACAAACTCCACAAAGTAAAAAAATTACTCGAAATGTTCAGAAGCAGAGCAGTGTAGTTAAGCAGCACAACACATATGCACTATGAGAAACTTCGAAAAACACAAAAAAGTAATAAAGTAACTCGAAAACCTCAGATCGAGCGTAAAGTACATTAGAATGCTGTACAACACGTACTCAACATGAGAAAATTCGAAAAACTCAAAACGTAATAAAATAATTCGAAAACCTCTGAAACAGCGTAGAGTAGTGTCGATCGCAGCACAACACATATGCACTATGAGAAACTTCGAAAAACACAAAAAAGTAATAAAGTAACTCGAAAACCTCAGAACGAGCGTAGATTAGATTAGAACGCTGTACAACACATATGCAACATGAGAAACTTTGAAAAACTCTGAAACAGCGTAGAGTAGTTCAGAAACCAGCACAACCCATATGCATTAGGGGAAACTTCGCAAAACTCAAAAAAGTAAAGAAAATAACTCGAAATCTTCTGAAGCAGCGTAGAGTAGTGTAGAACGCAGCCCAACACATATGCAACATGAGAAACTTCGCAAAACTCAAAAAAGTAATAAAATAACTCGAAAACTTCTGAAACAGCGCAGAGTAGTTTACAACGCAGCACAACACACATGCACCATGATAAATTTCGAAAAACTCAAAAATGCAATAAAATAACTCGTAAAACTCCGAAACAGCGTAGAGTAGTTTGGAACCCAGCACAACCCATATGCAGCAGGAGAAATTTCAACAAACTTCAAAAAGTAAACAATTACTCGAAATGTTCTGAAACAGCGCAGAGTAGTGTAGAACGCAGCATAATACATAGGCAACTTGAGAAACATGAACAAACTCAAAAACGTAATAAAATAACTCGAAAACCTCTGAAACAGCGTAGAGTATAGTAGAACACAACATAACACATATGCAACATGAGAAACATGAACAAACTCAAAAACGTAATAAAATAACTCGAAAACCTCTGAAACAGTGTAGAGTATTGTAGAACACAACATAACACATATGCAACATAACTCGAAAACTTCTGAAATAGCGGAGAGTAGTGTAGAACGCAGCACAACACATATGCACCATGAGAAACTTCGAAAAAATCAAAAAAGTAATAAAGTAACTTGAAAATTTTTGAAACAGCGTAGAGTAGTTTAGAACCCAGCACAACCCAAATGCACAGGAAAAACTTCGAAAAACACAAAAAAGTAAAAAAATATCTCGAAATCTTCTGATGCAGCGTAGAGTAGTATAGTTAAGCAGCAGAACACATATGCAACATGAGAAACTTCGAAAAACTCAAAAACGTAATAAAATAACTCGAAAACCTCTGAACGAGCGTAGAGTATTGTAGAACACAACATAACACATATGCAACATGAGAAACATGAACAAACACAAAAAAGTTAAAAAAATAACTCGAAACCTTCTGATGCAGCGTGGAGAAATGTAGAATGCAGCACAACACATATGCAACATGAGAAACTTCGCAAAACACAAAAAAGTAATAAAATAACTCGAAAACTTCTGAAACAGCGGAGAGTAGTTTAGAACCCAGCACAACCCATATGCAGCAGGAGAATCTTCAACAAACTCCACAAAGTAAAAAAATAACTCGAAATGTTCTGAAGCAGCGCAGACTAGTGTAGTTAAGCAGCACAACACAAATGCAACATGAGAAACATCGAAAAACTCAAGAAAGTAATAAAATAACTCGAAAACCTCTGAAACAGCGTAGAGTAGTGTCGAACGCAGCACAACACATATGCACTATGAGAAACTTCGAAAAACACAAAAAAGTAATAAAATAACTCGAAAACCTCAGAACGAGCGTAGAGTAGATTAGACCGCTGTACAGCACATACGCAACATGAGGAAATACGAAAAACTCAACAACGTAATAAAATAACTCGAAAACCTCTGAAACAGTGTAGAGTATTGTAGAACACAACATAACTCGAAAACTTCTGAAATAGCGGAGAGTAGTATAGAACGCAGCACAAAACATATGCACCATGAGAAAATTCGAAAAAATCAAAAAAGTAATAAAGTAACTTGAAAATTTCTGAAACAGCGTAGAGTAGTTTAGAACCCAGCACAACCCAAATGCACAGGAAAAACTTCGAAAAACACAAAAAAGTAAAAAAATATCTCGAAATCTTCTGATGCAGCGTAGAGTAGTGTAGTTAAGCAGCACAACACATATGCAACATGAGAAACTTCGAAAAACTCAAAAACGTAATAAAATAACTCGAAAACCTCTGAAACAGCGTAGAGTATAGTAGAACACAACATAACACATATGCAACATGAGAAACATGAACAAACTCAAAAACGTAATAAAATAACTCGAAAACCTCTGAAACAGTGTAGAGTATTGTAGAACACAACATAACACATATGCAACATAACTCGAAAACTTCTGAAATAGCGGAGAGTAGTGTAGAACGCAGCACAACACATATGCACCATGAGAAACTTCGAAAAAATCAAAAAAGTAATAAAGTAACTTGAAAATTTCTGAAACAGCGTAGAGTAGTTTAGAACCCAGCACAACCCAAATGCACATGAAAAACTTCGAAAAACACAAAAAAGTAAAAAAATATCTCGAAATCTTCTGATGCAGCGTAGAGTAGTGTAGTTAAGCAGCACAACACATATGCAACATGAGAAACTTCGAAAAACTCAAAAACGTAATAAAATAACTCGAAAACCTCTGAAACAGCGTAGAGTATAGTAGAACATAACACAACACATATGCAACATGAGAAACATGAACAAACTCAAAAACGTAATAAAATAACTCGAAAACCTCTGAAACAGTGTAGAGTATTGTAGAACACAACATAACACATATGCAACATGAGAAACATGAACAAACACAAAAAAGTTTAAAAAAATAACTCGAAACCTTCTGACGCAGCGTGGAGAAATGTAGAACGCATATGCAACATGAGAAACTTCGCAAAACACAAAAAAGTAATAAAATAACTCAAAAACCTCAGAACCAGCGTAGAGAAGTTTACAACCCAGCACAACCCATATGCAGCAGGAGAAACTTCAACAAACTCCACAAAGTAAAAAAATTACTCGAAATGTTCAGAAGCAGAGCAGTGTAGTTAAGCAGCACAACACATATGCACTATGAGAAACTTCGAAAAACACAAAAAAGTAATAAAGTAACTCGAAAACCTCAGATCGAGCGTAAAGTACATTAGAATGCTGTACAACACATACTCAACATGAGAAAATTCGAAAAACTCAAAACGTAATAAAATAATTCGAAAACCTCTGAAACAGCGTAGAGTAGTGTCGATCGCAGCACAACACATATGCACTATGAGAAACTTCGAAAAACACAAAAAAGTAATAAAGTAACTCGAAAACCTCAGAACGAGCGTAGAGTAGTTTACAACGCAGCACAACACACATGCACCATGATAAATTTCGAAAAACTCAAAAATGCAATAAAATAACTCGTAAAACTCCGAAACAGCGTAGAGTAGTTTGGAACCCAGCACAACCCATATGCAGCAGGAGAAATTTCAACAAACTTCAAAAAGTAAACAATTACTCGAAATGTTCTGAAACAGCGCAGAGTAGTGTAGAACGCAGCATAATACATAGGCAACTTGAGAAACATGAACAAACTCAAAAACGTAATAAAATAACTCGAAAACCTCTGAAACAGCGTAGAGTATAGTAGAACACAACATAACACATATGCAACATGAGAAACATGAACAAACTCAAAAACGTAATAAAATAACTCGAAAACCTCTGAAACAGTGTAGAGTATTGTAGAACACAACATAACACATATGCAACATAACTCGAAAACTTCTGAAATAGCGGAGAGTAGTGTAGAACGCAGCACAACACATATGCACCATGAGAAACTTCGAAAAAATCAAAAAAGTAATAAAGTAACTTGAAAATTTTTGAAACAGCGTAGAGTAGTTTAGAACCCAGCACAACCCAAATGCACAGGAAAAACTTCGAAAAACACAAAAAAGTAAAAAAATATCTCGAAATCTTCTGATGCAGCGTAGAGTAGTATAGTTAAGCAGCAGAACACATATGCAACATGAGAAACTTCGAAAAACTCAAAAACGTAATAAAATAACTCGAAAACCTCTGAACGAGCGTAGAGTATTGTAGAACACAACATAACACATATGCAACATGAGAAACATGAACAAACACAAAAAAGTTAAAAAAATAACTCGAAACCTTCTGATGCAGCGTGGAGAAATGTAGAATGCAGCACAACACATATGCAACATGAGAAACTTCGCAAAACACAAAAAAGTAATAAAATAACTCGAAAACTTCTGAAACAGCGGAGAGTAGTTTAGAACCCAGCACAACCCATATGCAGCAGGAGAATCTTCAACAAACTCCACAAAGTAAAAAAATAACTCGAAATGTTCTGAAGCAGCGCAGACTAGTGTAGTTAAGCAGCACAACACAAATGCAACATGAGAAACATCGAAAAACTCAAGAAAGTAATAAAATAACTCGAAAACCTCTGAAACAGCGTAGAGTAGTGTCGAACGCAGCACAACACATATGCACTATGAGAAACTTCGAAAAACACAAAAAAGTAATAAAATAACTCGAAAACCTCAGAACGAGCGTAGAGTAGATTAGACCGCTGTACAGCACATACGCAACATGAGGAAATACGAAAAACTCAACAACGTAATAAAATAACTCGAAAACCTCTGAAACAGTGTAGAGTATTGTAGAACACAACATAACTCGAAAACTTCTGAAATAGCGGAGAGTAGTATAGAACGCAGCACAAAACATATGCACCATGAGAAAATTCGAAAAAATCAAAAAAGTAATAAAGTAACTTGAAAATTTCTGAAACAGCGTAGAGTAGTTTAGAACCCAGCACAACCCAAATGCACAGGAAAAACTTCGAAAAACACAAAAAAGTAAAAAAATATCTCGAAATCTTCTGATGCAGCGTAGAGTAGTGTAGTTAAGCAGCACAACACATATGCAACATGAGAAACTTCGAAAAACTCAAAAACGTAATAAAATAACTCGAAAACCTCTGAAACAGCGTAGAGTATAGTAGAACACAACATAACACATATGCAACATGAGAAACATGAACAAACTCAAAAACGTAATAAAATAACTCGAAAACCTCTGAAACAGTGTAGAGTATTGTAGAACACAACATAACACATATGCAACATAACTCGAAAACTTCTGAAATAGCGGAGAGTAGTGTAGAACGCAGCACAACACATATGCACCATGAGAAACTTCGAAAAAATCAAAAAAGTAATAAAGTAACTTGAAAATTTCTGAAACAGCGTAGAGTAGTTTAGAACCCAGCACAACCCAAATGCACAGGAAAAACTTTCGAAAAACACAAAAAAGTAAAAACATATCTCGAAATCTTCTGATGCAGCGTAGAGGAGTGTAGTTAAGCAGCACAACACATATGCAACATGAGAAACTTCGAAAAACTCAAAAACGTAATAAAATAACTCGAAAACCTCTGAAACAGCGTAGAGTATAGTAGAACACAACATACCACATATGCAACATGAGAAACATGAACAAACTCAAAAACGTAATAAAATAACTCGAAAACCTCTGAAACAGTGTAGAGTATTGTAGAACACAAAATAACACATATGCAACATAAATCGAAAACTTCTGAAATAGCGGAGAGTAGTATAGAACGCAGCACAACACATATGCACCATGAGAAACTTCGAAAAAATCAAAAAAGTAATAAAGTAACTTGAAAATTTCTGAAACAGCGTAGAGTAGTTTAGAACCCAGCACAACCCAAATGCACATGAAAAACTTCGAAAAACACAAAAAAGTAAAAAAATATCTCGAAATCTTCTGATGCAGCGTAGAGTAGTGTAGTTAAGCAGCACAACACATATAAAACATGAGAAACTTCGAAAAACTCAAAAACGTAATAAAATAACTCGAAACCTCTGAAACAGCGTAGAATATAGTAGAACACAACATAACACATATGCAACATGAGAAACATGAACAAACTCAAAAACGTAATAAATTAACTCGAAAACCTATGAAACAGTGTAGAGTATTTAGAACACAACATAACACATATGCAACATAACTCGAAAACTTCTGAAATAGCGGAGAGTAGTACAGAACGCAGCACAACACATATGCACCATGAGAAACTTCGAAAAAATCAAAAAAGTAATAAAGTAACTTGAAAATTTCCGAAACAGCGTAGAGTAGTTTAGAACCCAGCACAACCCAAATGCACATGAAAAACTTCGAAAAACACAAAAAAGTAAAAAAATATCTCGAAATCTTCTGATGCAGCGTAGAGTAGTGTAGTTAAGCAGCACAACACATATGCAACATGAGAAACTTCGAAAAACTCAAAAACGTAATAAAATAACTCGAAAACCTCTGAAACAGCGTAGAGTATAGTAGAACATAACATAACACATATGCAACATGAGAAACATGAACAAACTCAAAAACGTAATAAAATAACTCGAAAACCTCTGAAACAGTGTAGAGTATTGTAGAACACAACATAACACATATGCAACATAACTCGAAAACTTCTGAAATAGCGGAGAGTAGTGTAGAACGCAGCACAACACATATGCACCATGAGAAACTTCGAAAAAATCAAAAAAGTAATAAAGTAACTTGAAAATTTCTGAAACAGCGTAGAGTAGTTTAGAACCCAGCACAACCCAAATGCACAGGAAAAACTTTCGAAAAACACAAAAAAGTAAAAAAATATCTCGAAATCTTCTGATGCAGCGTAGAGTAGTGTAGTTAAGCAGCACAACACATATGCAACATGAGAAACTTCGAAAAACTCAAAAACGTAATAAAATAACTCGAAAACCTCTGAAACAGCGTAGAGTATAGTAGAACACAACATAACACATATGCAACATGAGAAACATGAACAAACTCAAAAACGTAATAAAATAACTCGAAAACCTCTGAAACAGTGTAGAGTATTGTAGAACACAACATAACACATATGCAACATAACTCGAAAACTTCTGAAATAGCGGAGAGTAGTGTAGAACGCAGCACAACACATATGCACCATGAGAAACTTCGAAAAAATCAAAAAAGTAACAAAGTAACTTGAAAATTTCTGAAACAGCGTAGAGTAGTTTAGAACCCAGCACAACCCACATGCACAGGAAAAACTTTCGAAAAACACAAAAAAGTAAAAAAATATCTCGAAATCTTCTGATGCAGCGTAGAGTAGTGTAGTTAAGCAGCACAACACATATGCAACATGAGAAACTTCGAAAAACTCAAAAATGTAATAAAATAACTCGAAAACCTCTGAAACAGCGTAGAGTATATTAGAACACAACATAACACATATGCAACATGAGAAACATGAACAAACTCAAAAACGTAATAAAATAACTCGAAAACCTCTGAAACAGTGTAGAGTATTGTAGAACACAACATAACACATATGCAACATAACTCGAAAACTTCTGAAATAGCGGAGAGTAGTGTAGAACGCAGCACAACACATATGCACCATGAGAAACTTCGAAAAAATCAAAAAAGTAATAAAGTAACTTGAAAATTTCTGAAACAGCGTAGAGTAGTTTAGAACCCAGCACAACCCAAATGCACAAGAAAAACTTCGAAAAACACAAAAAGGTAAAAAAATATCTCGAAATCTTCTGATGCAGCGTAGAGTAGTGTAGTTCAGCAGCATAACACATATGCAACATGAGACACTTCGAAAAACTCAAAAAAGTAATAAAGTAACTCGAAAACCTCAGATCGAGCGTAGTGTACATTAGAACGCTGTACAACACATACTCAACATGAGAAAATTCGAAAAACTCAAAAACGTAATAAAATAATTCGAAAACCTCTGAAACAGCGTAGATTAGTGTCGATCGCAGCACAACACATATGCACTATGAGAAACTTCGAAAAACACAAAAAAGTAATAAAGTAACTCGAAAACCTCAGAACGAGCGTAGAGTAGATTAGAACGCTGTACAACACATATGCAACATGAGAAACTTTGAATGACTCTGAAACAGCGTAGAGTAGTTTAGAAACCAGCACAACCCATATGCATTAGGGGAAACTTCGCAAAACTCAAGAAAGTAAAGAAAATAACTCGAAATCTTCTGAAGCAGCGTAGAGTAGTGTAGAACGCAGCACAACACATATGCAACATGAGAAATTTCGCAAAACTCAAAAAAGTAATAAAATAACTCGAAAACTTCTGAAACAGCGCAGCGTAGTTTACAATGCAGCACAACACACATGCACCATGATAAATTTCGAAAAACTCAAAAATGCAACAAAATAACTCGTAAAACTCCGAAACAGCGTAGAGTAGTTTAGAACCCAGCACAACCCATATGCAGCAGGAGAAATTTCAACAAACTCCAAAAAGTAAACAATTACTCGAAATGTTCTGAAACAGCGCAGAGTAGTGTAGAACGCAGCATAATACATAGGCAACATGAGAAACATGAACAAACTCAAAAACGTAATAAAATAACTCGAAAACCTCTGAAACAGCGTAGGGTATAGTAGAACACAACATAACACATATGCAACATAACTCGAAAACTTCTGAAATAGCGGAGAGTAGTGTAGAACGCAGCACAACACATATGCACCATGAGAAACTTCGAAAAAATCAAAAAAGTAATAAAGTAACTTGAAAATTTCTGAAACAGCGTAGAGTAGTTTAGAACCCAGCACAACCCAAATGCACAGGAAAAACTTCGAAAAACACAAAAAAGTAAAAAAATATCTCGAAATCTTCTGATGCAGCGTAGAGCAGTGTAGTTAAGCAGCACAACACATATGCAACATGAGAAACTTCGAAAAACTCAAAAACGTAATAAAATAACTCGAAAACCTCTGAAACAGCGTAGAGTATTGTAGAACACAACATAACACATATGCAACATGAGAAACATGAACAAGCACAAAAAAGTTAAAAAAAATAACTCGAAACCTTCTGATGCAGCGTGGAGAAATGTAGAACGCAGCACAACACATATGCAACATGAGAAACTTCGCAAAACACAAAAAAGTAATAAAATAACTCGAAAACTTCTGAAACAGCGGAGAGTAGTTTAGAACCCAGCATAACCCATATGCAGCAGGAGAATCTTCAACAAACTCCACAAAGTAAAAAAATATCTCGAAATGTTCTGAAGCAGCGCAGACTAGTGTAGTTAAGCAGCACAACACAAATGCAACATGAGAAACATCGAAAAACTCAAGAAAGTAATAAAATAACTCGAAAACCTCTTAAACAGCGTAGAGTAGTGTCGAACGCAGCACAACACATATGCACTATGAGAAACTTCGAAAAACACAAAAAAGTAATAAAATAACTCGAAAACCTCAGAACGAGCATAGAGTAGATTAGAACGCTGTACAACACATACGCAACATGAGAAAATACGAAAAACTCAAAAACGTAATAAAATAACTCGAAAACCTCTGAAACAGTGTAGAGTATTGTAGAACACAACATAACTCGAAAACTTCTGAAATAGCGGAGAGTAGTATAGAACGCAGCACAACACATATGCACCATGAGAAACTTCGAAAAAATCAAAAAAGTAATAAAGTAACTTGAAAATTTCTGAAACAGCGTAGAGTAGTTTAGAACCCAGCACAACCCAAATGCACAGGAAAAACTTCGAAAAACACAAAAAAGTAAAAAAATATCTCGAAATCTTCTGATGCAGCGTAGAGTAGTGTAGTTAAGCAGCACAACACATATGCAACATGAGAAACTTCGAAAAACTCAAAAACGTAATAAAATAACTCGAAAACCTCTGAAACAGCGTAGAGTATTGTAGAACACAACATAACACATATGCAACAAACACAAAAAAGTTAAAAAAATAACTCGAAACCTTCTGATGCAGCGTGGAGAAATGTAGAACGCAGCACAACACATATGCAACATGAGAAAGTTTGAAAAACTCAAAAAAATAATAAAATAACTTGAAAACTTCTGAAACAGCATAGAGTAGTTTAGAACCCAGCATAACCCATATGCACAGGAAAAACTTCGAAAAACACAAAAAAGTTAAAAAAATAACTCGAAACCTTCTGATGCAGCGTGGAGAAATTTAGAACGCAGCACAACACATATGCAACATGAGAAACTTCTCAAAACACAAAAAAGTAATAAAATAACTCGAAAACTTCTGAAACAGCGGAGAGTAGTTTAGAACCCAGCACAACCCATATGCAGCAGGAGAATCTTCAACAAACTCCACAAAGTAAAAAAATAACTCGAAATGATCTGAAGCAGCGAAGACCAGTGTAGTTAAGCAGCACAACACAAATGCAACATGAGAAACAAGGAAAAACTCAAGAAAGTAATAAAATAACTCGAAAACCTCTGAAACAGCGTAGAGTAGTGTCGAATGCAGCACAACACATATGCACTATGAGAAACTTCGGAAAACACAAAAAAGTAATAAATTAACTCGAAAACCTCAGAACGAGCGTAGAGTAGATTAGAACGCTGTACAACACACAACGAAAAACTCAAAAACGTAATAAAATAACTCGAAAACCTCTGAAACAGTGTAGAGTATTGTAGAACACAACATAACTCGAAAACTTCTGAAATAGCGGAGAGTAGTATAGAACGCAGCACAACACATATGCACCATGAGAAACTTCGAAAAAATCAAAAAAGTAATAAAGTAACTTGAAAATTTCTGAAACAGCGTAGAGTAGTTTAGAACCCAGCACAACCCAAATGCACAGGAAAAACTTCGAAAAACACAAAAAAGTAAAAAAATATCTCGAAATCTTCTGATGCAGCGTAGAGTAGTGTAGTTAAGCAGCACAACACATATGCAACATGAGAAAATTCGAAAAACTCAAAAACGTAATAAAATAACTCGAAAACCTCTGAAACAGCGTAGAGTATAGTAGAACACAACATAACACATATGCAACATGAGAAACATGAACAAACTCAAAAACGTAATAAAATAACTCGAAAACCTCTGAAACAGTGTAGAGTGTTGTAGAACACAACATAACACATATGCAACATAACTCGAAAACTTCTGAAATAGCGGAGAGTAGTGTAGAACGCAGCACAACACATATGCACCATGAGAAACTTCGAAAAAATCAAAAAAGTAATAAAGTAACTTGAAAATTTCTGAAACAGCGTAGAGTAGTTTAGAACCCAGCACAACCCAAATGCACAGGAAAAACTTTCGAAAAACACAAAAAAGTAAAAAAATATCTCGAAATCTTCTGATGCAGCGTAGAGTAGTGTAGTTAAGCAGCACAACACATATGCAACATGAGAAACTTCGAAAAACTCAAAAACGTAATAAAATAACTCGAAAACCTCTGAAACAGCGTAGAGTATAGTAGAACACAACATAACACATATGCAACATGAGAAACATGAACAAACTCAAAAACGTAATAAAATAACTCGAAAACCTCTGAAACAGTGTATTGTAGAACACAACATAACACATATGCAACATAACTCGAAAACTTCTGAAATAGCGGAGAGTAGTGTAGAACGCAGCACAACACATATGCACCATGAGAAACTTCGAAAAAATCAAAAAAGTAATAAAGTAACTTGAAAATTTCTGAAACAGCGTAGAGTAGTTTAGAACCCAGCACAACCCACATGCACAGGAAAAACTTTCGAAAAACACAAAAAAGTAAAAAAATATCTCGAAATCTTCTGATGCAGCGTAGAGTAGTGTAGTTAAGCAGCACAACACATATGCAACATGAGAAACTTCGAAAAACTCAAAAATGTAATAAAATAACTCGAAAACCTCTGAAACAGCGTAGAGTATATTAGAACACAACATAACACATATGCAACATGAGAAACATGAACAAACTCAAAAACGTAATAAAATAACTCGAAAACCTCTGAAACAGTGTAGAGTATTGTAGAACACAACATAACACATATGCAACATAACTCGAAAACTTCTGAAATAGCGGAGAGTAGTGTAGAACGCAGCACAACACATATGCACCATGAGAAACTTCGAAAAAATCAAAAAAGTAATAAAGTAACTTGAAAATTTCTGAAACAGCGTAGAGTAGTTTAGAACCCAGCACAACCCAAATGCACAGGAAAAACTTCGAAAAACACAAAAAGGTAAAAAAATATCTCGAAATCTTCTGATGCAGCGTAGAGTAGTGTAGTTCAGCAGCACAACACATATGCAACATGAGACACTTCGAAAAACTCAAAAAAGTAATAAAGTAACTCGAAAACCTCAGATCGAGCGTAGTGTACATTAGAACGCTGTACAACACATACTCAACATGAGAAAATTCGAAAAACTCAAAAACGTAATAAAATAATTCGAAAACCTCTGAAACAGCGTAGATTAGTGTCGATCGCAGCACAACACATATGCACTATGAGAAACTTCGAAAAACACAAAAAAGTAATAAAGTAACTCGAAAACCTCAGAACGAGCGTAGAGTAGATTAGAACGCAGTACAACACATATGCAACATGAGAAACTTTGAATGACTCTGAAACAGCGTAGAGTAGTTCAGAAACCAGCACAACCCATATGCATTAGGGGAAACTTCGCAAAACTCAAGAAAGTAAAGAAAATAACTCGAAATCTTCTGAAGCAGCGTAGAGTAGTGTAGAACGCAGCACAACACATATGCAACATGAGAAATTTCGCAAAACTCAAAAAAGTAATAAAATAACTCGAAAACTTCTGAAACAGCGCAGCGTAGTTTACAATGCAGCACAACACACATGCACCATGATAAATTTCGAAAAACTCAAAAATGCAACAAAATAACTCGTAAAACTCCGAAACAGCGTAGAGTAGTTTAGAACCCAGCACAACCCATATGCAGCAGGAGAAATTTCAACAAACTCCAAAAAGTAAACAATTACTCGAAATGTTCTGAAACAGCGCAGAGTAGTGTAGAACGCAGCATAATACATAGGCAACATGAGAAACATGAACAAACTCAAAAACGTAATAAAATAACTCGAAAACCTCTGAAACAGCGTAGGGTATAGTAGAACACAACATAACACATATGCAACATGAGAAACATGAACAAACTCAAAAACGTAATAAAATAACTCGAAAACCTCTGAAACAGTGTAGAGTATTGTAGAACACAACATAACACATATGCAACATAACTCGAAAACTTCTGAAATAGCGGAGAGTAGTGTAGAACGCAGCACAACACATATGCACCATGAGAAACTTCGAAAAAATCAAAAAAGTAATAAAGTAACTTGAAAATTTCTGAAACAGCGTAGAGTAGTTTAGAACCCAGCACAACCCAAATGCACAGGAAAAACTTCGAAAAACACAAAAAAGTAAAAAAATATCTCGAAATCTTCTGATGCAGCACAACACATATGCAACATGAGAAACTTCGAAAAACTCAAAAACGTAATAAAATAACTCGAAAACCTCTGAAACAGCGTAGAGTATTGTAGAACACAACATAACACATATGCAACATGAGAAACATGAACAAACACAAAAAAGTTAAAAAAAATAACTCGAAACCTTCTGATGCAGCGTGGAGAAATGTAGAACGCAGCACAACACATATGCAACATGAGAAACTTCGCAAAACACAAAAAAGTAATAAAATAACTCGAAAACTTCTGAAACAGCGGAGAGTAGTTTAGAACCCAGCACAACCCATATGCAGCAGGAGAATCTTCAACAAACTCCACAAAGTAAAAAAATATCTCGAAATGTTCTGAAGCAGCGCAGACTAGTGTAGTTAAGCAGCACAACACAAATGCAACATGAGAAACATCGAAAAACTCAAGAAAGTAATAAAATAACTCGAAAACCTCTTAAACAGCGTAGAGTAGTGTCGAACGCAGCACAACACATATGCACTATGAGAAACTTCGAAAAACACAAAAAAGTAATAAAATAACTCGAAAACCTCAGAACGAGCATAGAGTAGATTAGAACGCTGTACAACACATACGCAACATGAGAAAATACGAAAAACTCAAAAACGTAATAAAATAACTCGAAAACCTCTGAAACAGTGTAGAGTATTGTAGAACACAACATAACTCGAAAACTTCTGAAATAGCGGAGAGTAGTATAGAACGCAGCACAACACATATGCACCATGAGAAACTTCGAAAAAATCAAAAAAGTAATAAAGTAACTTGAAAATTTCTGAAACAGCGTAGAGTAGTTTAGAACCCAGCACAACCCAAATGCACAGGAAAAACTTCGAAAAACACAAAAAAGTAAAAAAATATCTCGAAATCTTCTGATGCAGCGTAGAGTAGTGTAGTTAAGCAGCACAACACATATGCAACATGAGAAACTTCGAAAAACTCAAAACCGTAATAAAATAACTCGAAAACCTCTGAAACAGCGTAGAGTAGAGTAGAACACAACATAACACATATGCAACATGAGAAACATGAACAAACTCAAAAACGTAATAAAATAACTCGAAAACCTCTGAAACAGCGGAGAGTATTGTAGAACACAACATAACACATATGCAACAAACACAAAAAAGTTAAAAAAAATAACTCGAAACCTTCTGATGCAGCGTGGAGAAATGTAGAACGCAGCACAACACATATGCAACATGAGAAAGTTTGAAAAACTCAAAAAAATAATAAAATAACTTGAAAACTTCTGAAACAGCATAGAGTAGTTTAGAACCCAGCATAACCCATATGCACAGGAAAAACTTCGAAAAACACAAAAAAGTTAAAAAAATAACTCGAAACCTTCTGATGCAGCGTGGAGAAATGTAGAACGCAGCACAACACATATGCAACATGAGAAACTTCGCAAAACACAAAAAAGTAATAAAATAACTCGAAAACTTCTGAAACAGCGGAGAGTAGTTTAGAACCCAGCACAACCCATATGCAGCAGGAGAATCTTCAACAAACTCCACAAAGTAAAAAAATAACTCGAAATGTTCTGAAGCAGCGCAACACAAATGCAACATGAGAAACATCGAAAAACTCAAGAAAGTAATAAAATAACTCGAAAACCTCTGAAACAGCGTAGAGTAGTGTCGAACGCAGCACAACACATATGCAACATGAGAAACTTCGAAAAACACAAAAAAGTAATAAAATAACTCAAAAACCTCAGAACGAGCATAGAGTAGATTAGAACGCTGCACAACACATACGCAACATGAGAAAATACGAAAAACTCAAAAACGTAATAAAATAACTCGAAAACCTCTGAAACAGTGTAGAGTATTGTAGAACACAACATAACTCGAAAACTTCTGAAATAGCGGAGAGTAGTGTAGAACGCAGCACAACACATATGCACCATGAGAAACTTCGAAAAAATCAAAAAAGTAATAAAGTAACTTGAAAATTTCTGAAACAGCGTAGAGTAGTTTAGAACCCAGCACAACCCAAATGCACAGGAAAAACTTCGAAAAACACAAAAAAGTAAAAAAATATCTCGAAATCTTCTGATGCAGCGTAGAGTAGTGTAGTTAAGCAGCACAACACATATGCAACATGAGAAACTTCGAAAAACTCAAAAACGTAATAAAATAACTCGAAAACCTCTGAAACAGCGTAGAGTATAGTAGAACACAACATAACACATATGCAACATGAGAAACATGAACAAACTCAAAAACGTAATAAAATAACTCGAAAACCTCTGAAACAGTGTAGAGTGTTGTAGAACACAACATAACACATATGCAACATAACTCGAAAACTTCTGAAATAGCGGAGAGTAGTGTAGAACGCAGCACAACACATATGCACCATGAGAAACTTCGAAAAAATCAAAAAAGTAACAAAGTAACTTGAAAATTTCTGAAACAGCGTAGAGTAGTTTAGAACCCAGCACAACCCAAATGCACAGGAAAAACTTTCGAAAAACACAAAAAAGTAAAAAAATATCTCGAAATCTTCTGATGCAGCGTAGAGTAGTGTAGTTAAGCAGCACAACACATATGCAACATGAGAAACTTCGAAAAACTCAAAAACGTAATAAAATAACTCGAAAACCTCTGAAACAGCGTAGAGTATAGTAGAACACAACATAACACATATGCAACATGAGAAACATGAACAAACTCAAAAACGTAATAAAATAACTCGAAAACCTCTGAAACAGTGTATTGTAGAACACAACATAACACATATGCAACATAACTCGAAAACTTCTGAAATAGCGGAGAGTAGTGTAGAACGCAGCACAACACATATGCACCATGAGAAACTTCGAAAAAATCAAAAAAGTAATAAAGTAACTTGAAAATTTCTGAAACAGCGTAGAGTAGTTTAGAACCCAGCACAACCCACATGCACAGGAAAAACTTTCGAAAAACACAAAAAAGTAAAAAAATATCTCGAAATCTTCTGATGCAGCGTAGAGTAGTGTAGTTAAGCAGCACAACACATATGCAACATGAGAAACTTCGAAAAACTCAAAAATGTAATAAAATAACTCGAAAACCTCTGAAACAGCGTAGAGTATATTAGAACACAACATAACACATATGCAACATGAGAAACATGAACAAACTCAAAAACGTAATAAAATAACTCGAAAACCTCTGAAACAGTGTAGAGTATTGTAGAACACAACATAACACATATGCAACATAACTCGAAAACTTCTGAAATAGCGGAGAGTAGTGTCGATCGCAGCACAACACATATGCACTATGAGAAACTTCGAAAAACACAAAAAAGTAATAAAGTAACTCGAAAACCTCAGAACGAGCGTAGAGTAGATTAGAACGCTGTACAACACATATGCAACATGAGAAACTTTGAATGACTCTGAAACAGCGTAGAGTAGTTCAGAAACCAGCACAACCCATATGCATTAGGGGAAACTTCGCAAAACTCAAGAAAGTAAAGAAAATAACTCGAAATCTTCTGAAGCAGCGTAGAGTAGTGTAGAACGCAGCACAACACATATGCAACATGAGAAATTTCGCAAAACTCAAAAAAGTAATAAAATAACTCGAAAACTTCTGAAACAGCGCAGCGTAGTTTACAATGCAGCACAACACACATGCACCATGATAAATTTCGAAAAACTCAAAAATGCAACAAAATAACTCGTAAAACTCCGAAACAGCGTAGAGTAGTTTAGAACCCAGCACAACCCATATGCAGCAGGAGAAATTTCAACAAACTCCAAAAAGTAAACAATTACTCGAAATGTTCTGAAACAGCGCAGAGTAGTGTAGAACGCAGCATAATACATAGGCAACATGAGAAACATGAACAAACTCAAAAACGTAATAAAATAACTCGAAAACCTCTGAAACAGCGTAGGGTATAGTAGAACACAACATAACACATATGCAACATGAGAAACATGAACAAACTCAAAAACGTAATAAAATAACTCGAAAACCTCTGAAACAGTGTAGAGTATTGTAGAACACAACATAACACATATGCAACATAACTCGAAAACTTCTGAAATAGCGGAGAGTAGTGTAGAACGCAGCACAACACATATGCACCATGAGAAACTTCGAAAAAGTCAAAAAAGTAATAAAGTAACTTGAAAATTTCTGAAACAGCGTAGAGTAGTTTAGAACCCAGCACAACCCAAATGCACAGGAAAAACTTCGAAAAACACAAAAAAGTAAAAAAATATCTCTAAATCTTCTGATGCAGCGTAGAGTAGTGTAGTTAAGCAGCACAACACATATGCAACATGAGAAACTTCGAAAAACTCAAAACCGTAATAAAATAACTCGAAAACCTCTGAAACAGCGTAGAGTAGAGTAGAACACAACATAACACATATGCAACATGAGAAACATGAACAAACTCAAAAACGTAATAAAATAACTCGAAAACCTCTGAAACAGCGGAGAGTATTGTAGAACACAACATAACACATATGCAACAAACACAAAAAAGTTAAAAAATAACTCGAAACCTTCTGATGCAGCGTGGAGAAATGTAGAACGCAGCACAACACATATGCAACATGAGAAAGTTTAAAAAACTCAAAAAAATAATAAAATAACTTGAAAACTTCTGAAACAGCATAGAGTAGTTTAGAACCCAGCATAACCCATATGCACAGGAAAAACTTCGAAAAACACAAAAAAGTTAAAAAAATAACTCGAAACCTTCTGATGCAGCGTGGAGAAATGTAGAACGCAGCACAACACATATGCAACATGAGAAACTTCGCAAAACACAAAAAAGTAATAAAATAACTCGAAAACTTCTGAAACAGCGGAGAGTAGTTTAGAACCCAGCACAACCCATATGCAGCAGGAGAATCTTCAACAAACTCCACAAAGTAAAAAAATAACTCGAAATGTTCTGAAGCAGCGCAACACAAATGCAACATGAGAAACATCGAAAAACTCAAGAAAGTAATAAAATAACTCGAAAACCTCTGAAACAGCGTAGAGTAGTGTCGAACGCAGCACAACACATATGCAACATGAGAAACTTCGAAAAACACAAAAAAGTAATAAAATAACTCGAAAACCTCAGAACGAGCATAGAGTAGATTAGAACGCTGTACAACACATACGCAACATGAGAAAATACGAAAAACTCAAAAACGTAATAAAATAACTCGAAAACCTCTGAAACAGTGTAGAGTATTGTAGAACACAACATAACTCGAAAACTTCTGAAATAGCGGAGAGTAGTATAGAACGCAGCACAACACATATGCACCATGAGAAAATTCGAAAAAATCAAAAAAGTAATAAAGTAACTTGAAAATTTCTGAAACAGCGTAGAGTAGTTTAGAATCCAGCACAACCCAAATGCACAGGAAAAACTTCGAAAAACACAAAAAGGTAAAAAAATATCTCGAAATCTTCTGATGCAGCGTAGAGTAGTGTAGTTAAGCAGCACAACACATATGCAACATGAGAAACTTCGAAAAACTCAAAAACGTAAAAAAATAACTCGAAAACCTCTGACACAGCGTAGAGTATAGTAGAACACAACATAACACATATGCAACATGAGAAACATGAACAAACTCAAAAACGTAATAAAATAACTCGAAAACCTCTGAAACAGTGTAGAGTATTGTAGAACACAACATAACACATATGCAACATAACTCGAAAACTTCTGAAATAGCGGAGAGTAGTGTAGAACGCAGCACAACACATATGCACCATGAGAAACTTCGAAAAAATCAAAAAAGTAATAAAGTAACTTGAAAATTTCTGAAACAGCGTAGAGTAGTTTAGAACCCAGCACAACCCAAATGCACAGGAAAAACTTCGAAAAACACAAAAAAGTAAAAAAATATCTCGAAATCTTCTGATGCAGCACAACACATATGCAACATGAGAAACTTCGAAAAACTCAAAAACGTAATAAAATAACTCGAAAACCTCTGAAACAGCGTAGAGTATTGTAGAACACAACATAACACATATGCAACATGAGAAACATGAACAAACACAAAAAAGTTAAAAAAAATAACTCGAAACCTTCTGATGCAGCGTGGAGAAATGTAGAACGCAGCACAACACATATGCAACATGAGAAACTTCGCAAAACACAAAAAAGTAATAAAATAACTCGAAAACTTCTGAAACAGCGGAGAGTAGTTTAGAACCCAGCACAACCCATATGCAGCAGGAGAATCTTCAACAAACTCCACAAAGTAAAAAAATATCTCGAAATGTTCTGAAGCAGCGCAGACTAGTGTAGTTAAGCAGCACAACACAAATGCAACATGAGAAACATCGAAAAACTCAAGAAAGTAATAAAATAACTCGAAAACCTCTTAAACAGCGTAGAGTAGTGTCGAACGCAGCACAACACATATGCACTATGAGAAACTTCGAAAAACACAAAAAAGTAATAAAATAACTCGAAAACCTCAGAACGAGCATAGAGTAGATTAGAACGCTGTACAACACATACGCAACATGAGAAAATACGAAAAACTCAAAAACGTAATAAAATAACTCGAAAACCTCTGAAACAGTGTAGAGTATTGTAGAACACAACATAACTCGAAAACTTCTGAAATAGCGGAGAGTAGTATAGAACGCAGCACAACACATATGCACCATGAGAAACTTCGAAAAAATCAAAAAAGTAATAAAGTAACTTGAAAATTTCTGAAACAGCGTAGAGTAGTTTAGAACCCAGCACAACCCAAATGCACAGGAAAAACTTCGAAAAACACAAAAAAGTAAAAAAATATCTCGAAATCTTCTGATGCAGCGTAGAGTAGTGTAGTTAAGCAGCACAACACATATGCAACATGAGAAACTTCGAAAAACTCAAAACCGTAATAAAATAACTCGAAAACCTCTGAAACAGCGTAGAGTAGAGTAGAACACAACATAACACATATGCAACATGAGAAACATGAACAAACTCAAAAACGTAATAAAATAACTCGAAAACCTCTGAAACAGCGGAGAGTATTGTAGAACACAACATAACACATATGCAACAAACACAAAAAAGTTAAAAAAAATAACTCGAAACCTTCTGATGCAGCGTGGAGAAATGTAGAACGCAGCACAACACATATGCAACATGAGAAAGTTTGAAAAACTCAAAAAAATAATAAAATAACTTGAAAACTTCTGAAACAGCATAGAGTAGTTTAGAACCCAGCATAACCCATATGCACAGGAAAAACTTCGAAAAACACAAAAAAGTTAAAAAAATAACTCGAAACCTTCTGATGCAGCGTGGAGAAATGTAGAACGCAGCACAACACATATGCAACATGAGAAACTTCGCAAAACACAAAAAAGTAATAAAATAACTCGAAAACTTCTGAAACAGCGGAGAGTAGTTTAGAACCCAGCACAACCCATATGCAGCAGGAGAATCTTCAACAAACTCCACAAAGTAAAAAAATAACTCGAAATGTTCTGAAGCAGCGCAACACAAATGCAACATGAGAAACATCGAAAAACTCAAGAAAGTAATAAAATAACTCGAAAACCTCTGAAACAGCGTAGAGTAGTGTCGAACGCAGCACAACACATATGCAACATGAGAAACTTCGAAAAACACAAAAAAGTAATAAAATAACTCAAAAACCTCAGAACGAGCATAGAGTAGATTAGAACGCTGCACAACACATACGCAACATGAGAAAATACGAAAAACTCAAAAACGTAATAAAATAACTCGAAAACCTCTGAAACAGTGTAGAGTATTGTAGAACACAACATAACTCGAAAACTTCTGAAATAGCGGAGAGTAGTGTAGAACGCAGCACAACACATATGCACCATGAGAAACTTCGAAAAAATCAAAAAAGTAATAAAGTAACTTGAAAATTTCTGAAACAGCGTAGAGTAGTTTAGAACCCAGCACAACCCAAATGCACAGGAAAAACTTCGAAAAACACAAAAAAGTAAAAAAATATCTCGAAATCTTCTGATGCAGCGTAGAGTAGTGTAGTTAAGCAGCACAACACATATGCAACATGAGAAACTTCGAAAAACTCAAAAACGTAATAAAATAACTCGAAAACCTCTGAAACAGCGTAGAGTATAGTAGAACACAACATAACACATATGCAACATGAGAAACATGAACAAACTCAAAAACGTAATAAAATAACTCGAAAACCTCTGAAACAGTGTAGAGTGTTGTAGAACACAACATAACACATATGCAACATAACTCGAAAACTTCTGAAATAGCGGAGAGTAGTGTAGAACGCAGCACAACACATATGCACCATGAGAAACTTCGAAAAAATCAAAAAAGTAATAAAGTAACTTGAAAATTTCTGAAACAGCGTAGAGTAGTTTAGAACCCAGCACAACCCAAATGCACAGGAAAAACTTTCGAAAAACACAAAAAAGTAAAAAAATATCTCGAAATCTTCTGATGCAGCGTAGAGTAGTGTAGTTAAGCAGCACAACACATATGCAACATGAGAAACTTCGAAAAACTCAAAAACGTAATAAAATAACTCGAAAACCTCTGAAACAGCGTAGAGTATAGTAGAACACAACATAACACATATGCAACATGAGAAACATGAACAAACTCAAAAACGTAATAAAATAACTCGAAAACCTCTGAAACAGTGTATTGTAGAACACAACATAACACATATGCAACATAACTCGAAAACTTCTGAAATAGCGGAGAGTAGTGTAGAACGCAGCACAACACATATGCACCATGAGAAACTTCGAAAAAATCAAAAAAGTAATAAAGTAACTTGAAAATTTCTGAAACAGCGTAGAGTAGTTTAGAACCCAGCACAACCCACATGCACAGGAAAAACTTTCGAAAAACACAAAAAAGTAAAAAAATATCTCGAAATCTTCTGATGCAGCGTAGAGTAGTGTAGTTAAGCAGCACAACACATATGCAACATGAGAAACTTCGAAAAACTCAAAAATGTAATAAAATAACTCGAAAACCTCTGAAACAGCGTAGAGTATATTAGAACACAACATAACACATATGCAACATGAGAAACATGAACAAACTCAAAAACGTAATAAAATAACTCGAAAACCTCTGAAACAGTGTAGAGTATTGTAGAACACAACATAACACATATGCAACATAACTCGAAAACTTCTGAAATAGCGGAGAGTAGTGTAGAACGCAGCACAACACATATGCACCATGAGAAACTTCGAAAAAATCAAAAAAGTAATAAAGTAACTGGAAAATTTCTGAAACAGCGTAGAGTAGTTTAGAACCCAGCACAACCCAAATGCACAGGAAATACTTCGAAAAACACAAAAAGGTAAAAAAATATCTCGAAATCTTCTGATGCAGCGTAGAGTAGTGTAGTTCAGCAGCACAACACATATGCAACATGAGACACTTCGAAAAACTCAAAAAAGTAATAAAGTAACTCGAAAACCTCAGATCGAGCGTAGTGTACATTAGAACGCTGTACAACACATACTCAACATGAGAAAATTCGAAAAACTCAAAAACGTAATAAAATAATTCGAAAACCTCTGAAACAGCGTAGATTAGTGTCGATCGCAGCACAACACATATGCACTATGAGAAACTTCGAAAAACACAAAAAAGTAATAAAGTAACTCGAAAACCTCAGAACGAGCGTAGAGTAGATTAGAACGCTGTACAACACATATGCAACATGAGAAACTTTGAATGACTCTGAAACAGCGTAGAGTAGTTCAGAAACCAGCACAACCCATATGCATTAGGGGAAACTTCGCAAAACTCAAGAAAGTAAAGAAAATAACTCGAAATCTTCTGAAGCAGCGTAGAGTAGTGTAGAACGCAGCACAACACATATGCAACATGAGAAATTTCGCAAAACTCAAAAAAGTAATAAAATAACTCGAAAACTTCTGAAACAGCGCAGCGTAGTTTACAATGCAGCACAACACACATGCACCATGATAAATTTCGAAAAACTCAAAAATGCAACAAAATAACTCGTAAAACTCCGAAACAGCGTAGAGTAGTTTAGAACCCAGCACAACCCATATGCAGCAGGAGAAATTTCAACAAACTCCAAAAAGTAAACAATTACTCGAAATGTTCTGAAACAGCGCAGAGTAGTGTAGAACGCAGCATAATACATAGGCAACATGAGAAACATGAACAAACTCAAAAACGTAATAAAATAACTCGAAAACCTCTGAAACAGCGTAGGGTATAGTAGAACACAACATAACACATATGCAACATGAGAAACATGAACAAACTCAAAAACGTAATAAAATAACTCGAAAACCTCTGAAACAGTGTAGAGTATTGTAGAACACAACATAACACATATGCAACATAACTCGAAAACTTCTGAAATAGCGGAGAGTAGTGTAGAACGCAGCACAACACATATGCACCATGAGAAACTTCGAAAAAGTCAAAAAAGTAATAAAGTAACTTGAAAATTTCTGAAACAGCGTAGAGTAGTTTAGAACCCAGCACAACCCAAATGCACAGGAAAAACTTCGAAAAACACAAAAAAGTAAAAAAATATCTCTAAATCTTCTGATGCAGCGTAGAGTAGTGTAGTTAAGCAGCACAACACATATGCAACATGAGAAACTTCGAAAAACTCAAAACCGTAATAAAATAACTCGAAAACCTCTGAAACAGCGTAGAGTAGAGTAGAACACAACATAACACATATGCAACATGAGAAACATGAACAAACTCAAAAACGTAATAAAATAACTCGAAAACCTCTGAAACAGCGGAGAGTATTGTAGAACACAACATAACACATATGCAACAAACACAAAAAAGTTAAAAAATAACTCGAAACCTTCTGATGCAGCGTGGAGAAATGTAGAACGCAGCACAACACATATGCAACATGAGAAAGTTTAAAAAACTCAAAAAAATAATAAAATAACTTGAAAACTTCTGAAACAGCATAGAGTAGTTTAGAACCCAGCATAACCCATATGCACAGGAAAAACTTCGAAAAACACAAAAAAGTTAAAAAAATAACTCGAAACCTTCTGATGCAGCGTGGAGAAATGTAGAACGCAGCACAACACATATGCAACATGAGAAACTTCGCAAAACACAAAAAAGTAATAAAATAACTCGAAAACTTCTGAAACAGCGGAGAGTAGTTTAGAACCCAGCACAACCCATATGCAGCAGGAGAATCTTCAACAAACTCCACAAAGTAAAAAAATAACTCGAAATGTTCTGAAGCAGCGCAACACAAATGCAACATGAGAAACATCGAAAAACTCAAGAAAGTAATAAAATAACTCGAAAACCTCTGAAACAGCGTAGAGTAGTGTCGAACGCAGCACAACACATATGCAACATGAGAAACTTCGAAAAACACAAAAAAGTAATAAAATAACTCGAAAACCTCAGAACGAGCATAGAGTAGATTAGAACGCTGTACAACACATACGCAACATGAGAAAATACGAAAAACTCAAAAACGTAATAAAATAACTCGAAAACCTCTGAAACAGTGTAGAGTATTGTAGAACACAACATAACTCGAAAACTTCTGAAATAGCGGAGAGTAGTATAGAACGCAGCACAACACATATGCACCATGAGAAAATTCGAAAAAATCAAAAAAGTAATAAAGTAACTTGAAAATTTCTGAAACAGCGTAGAGTAGTTTAGAATCCAGCACAACCCAAATGCACAGGAAAAACTTCGAAAAACACAAAAAGGTAAAAAAATATCTCGAAATCTTCTGATGCAGCGTAGAGTAGTGTAGTTAAGCAGCACAACACATATGCAACATGAGAAACTTCGAAAAACTCAAAAACGTAAAAAAATAACTCGAAAACCTCTGACACAGCGTAGAGTATAGTAGAACACAACATAACACATATGCAACATGAGAAACATGAACAAACTCAAAAACGTAATAAAATAACTCGAAAACCTCTGAAACAGTGTAGAGTATTGTAGAACACAACATAACACATATGCAACATAACTCGAAAACTTCTGAAATAGCGGAGAGTAGTGTAGAACGCAGCACAACACATATGCACCATGAGAAACTTCGAAAAAATCAAAAAAGTAATAACGTAACTTGAAAATTTCTGAAACAGCGTAGAGTAGTTTAGAACCCAGCACAACCCAAATGCACAGGAAAAACTTCGAAAAACACAAAAAAGTAAAAAAATATCTCGAAATCTTCTGATGCAGCGTAGAGTAGTGTAGTTAAGCAGCACAACACATATGCAACATGAGAAACTTCGAAAAACTCAAAACCGTAATAAAATAACTCGAAAACCTCTGAAACAGCGTAGAGTATTGTAGAACACAACATAACACATATGCAACAAACACAAAAAAGTTAAAAAAATAACTCGAAACCTTCTGATGCAGCGTGGAGAAATGTAGAACGCAGCACAACACATATGCAACATGAGAAAGTTTGAAAAACTCAAAAAAATAATAAAATAACTTGAAAACTTCTGAAACAGCATAGAGTAGTTTAGAACCCAGCATAACCCATATGCACAGGAAAAACTTCGAAAAACACAAAAAAGTTAAAAAAATAACTCGAAACCTTCTGATGCAGCGTGGAGAAATTTAGAACGCAGCACAACACATATGCAACATGAGAAACTTCGCAAAACACAAAAAAGTAATAAAATAACTCGAAAATTTCTGAAACAGCGGAGAGTAGTTTAGAACCCAGCACAACCCATATGCAGCAGGAGAATCTTCAACAAACTCCACAAAGTAAAAAAATAACTCGAAATGATCTGAAGCAGCGCAGACCAGTGTAGTTAAGCAGCACAACACAAATGCAACATGAGAAACATGGAAAAACTCAAGAAAGTAATAAAATAACTCGAAAACCTCTGAAACAGCGTAGAGTAGTGTCGAATGCAGCACAACACATATGCACTATGAGAAACTTCGGAAAACACAAAAAAGTAATAAATTAACTCGAAAACCTCAGAACGAGCGTAGAGTAGATTAGAACGCTGTACAACACACAACGAAAAACTCAAAAACGTAATAAAATAACTCGAAAACCTCTGAAACAGTGTAGAGTATTGTAGAACACAACATAACACATATGCAACATGAGAAACATGAACACTCAAAAACGTAATAAAATAACTCGAAAACCTCTGAAACAGTGTAGAGTATTGTAGAACACAAAATAACACATATGCAACATAACTCGAAAACTTCTGAAATAGCGGAGAGTAGTGTAGAACGCAGCACAACACATATGCACCATGAGAGACTTCGAAAAAATCAAAAAAGTAATAAAGTAACTTGAAAATTTCTGAAACAGCGTAGAGTAGTTTAGAACCCAGCACAACCCAAATGCACAGTAAAAACTTCGAAAAACACAAAAAGGTAAAAAAATATCTCGAAATCTTCTGATGCAGCGTAGAGTAGTGTAGTTAAGCAGCACAACACATATGCAACATGAGAAACTTCGAAAAACTCAAAAAAGTAATAAAGTAACTCGAAAACCTCAGATCGAGCGTAGAGTACATTAGAACGCTGTACAACACATACTCAACATGAGAAAATTCGAAAAACTCAAAAACGTAATAAAATAATTCGAAAACCTCTGAAACAGCGTAGAGTAGTGTCGATCGCAGCACAACACATATGCACTATGAGAAACTTCGAAAAACACAAAAAAGTAATAAAGTAACTCGAAAACCTCAGAACGAGCGTAGAGTAGATTAGAACGCTGTACAACACATATGCAACATGAGAAACTTTGAAAGACTCTGAAACAGCGTAGAGTAGTTCAGAAACCAGCACAACCCATATGCATTAGGGGAAACTTCGCAAAACTCAAAAAAGTAAAGAAAATAACTCGAAATCTTCTGAAGCAGCGTAGAGTAGTGTAGAACGCAGCACAACACATATGCAACATGAGAAACTTCGCAAAACTCAAAAAAGTAATAAAATAACTCGAAAACTTCTGAAACAGCGGAGAGTAGTTTACAACGCAGCACAACACACATGCACCATGATAAATTTCGAAAAACTCAAAAATGCAACAAAATAACTCGTAAAACTCCGAAACAGCGTAGAGTAGTTGAGAACCCAGCACAACCCATATGCAGCAGGAGAAATTTCAACAAACTCCAAAAAGTAAACAATTACTCGAAATGTTCTGAAACAGCGCAGAGTAGTGTAGAACGCAGCATAATACATAGGCAACATGAGAAACATGAACAAACTCAAAAACGTAATAAAATAACTCGAAAACCTCTGAAACAGCGTAGAGTATAGTAGAACACAACATAACACAACATTGTAGAACACAACATAACACATATGCAACATGAGAAACATGAACAAACTCAAAAACGTAATAAAATAACTCGAAAACCTCTGAAACAGTGTAGAGTATTGTAGAACACAACATAATACATATGCAACATGAGAAACATGAACAAACTCAAAAACGTAATAAAATAACTCGAAAACCTCTGAAACAGTGTAGAATATTGTAGAACACAACATAACACATATGCAACATGAGAAACATGAACAAACTCAAAAACGTAATAAAATAACTCGAAAACCTCTGAAACAGTGTAGAGTATTGTAGAACACAACATAACACATATGCAACATAACTCGAAAACTTCTGAAATAGCGGAGAGTAGTGTAGAACGCAGCACAACACATATGCACCATGAGAAACTTCGAAAAAATCAAAAAAGTAATAACGTAACTTGAAAATTTCTGAAACAGCGTAGAGTAGTTTAGAACCCAGCACAACCCAAATGCACAGGAAAAACTTCGAAAAACACAAAAAAGTAAAAAAATATCTCGAAATCTTCTGATGCAGCGTAGAGTAGTGTAGTTAAGCAGCACAACACATATGCAACATGAGAAACTTCGAAAAACTCAAAACCGTAATAAAATAACTCGAAAACCTCTGAAACAGCGTAGAGTATTGTAGAACACAACATAACACATATGCAACAAACACAAAAAAGTTAAAAAAATAACTCGAAACCTTCTGATGCAGCGTGGAGAAATGTAGAACGCAGCACAACACATATGCAACATGAGAAAGTTTGAAAAACTCAAAAAAATAATAAAATAACTTGAAATCTT
Organism: Pristiophorus japonicus; assembly: GCF_044704955.1. NCBI lineage: Eukaryota > Metazoa > Chordata > Chondrichthyes > Pristiophoridae > Pristiophorus > Pristiophorus japonicus. The sequence continues at coordinate 53,508,164 of NC_091986.1, read as the reverse complement.
CTGAAACAGCATAGAGTAGTTTAGAACCCAGCATAACCCATATGCACAGGAAAAACTTCGAAAAACACAAAAAAGTTAAAAAAATAACTCGAAACCTTCTGATGCAGCGTGGAGAAATTTAGAACGCAGCACAACACATATGCAACATGAGAAACTTCGCAAAACACAAAAAAGTAATAAAATAACTCGAAAACTTCTGAAACAGCGGAGAGTAGTTTAGAACCCAGCACAACCCATATGCAGCAGGAGAATCTTCAACAGACTCCACAAAGTAAAAAAATAACTCGAAATGATCTGAAGCAGCGCAGACCAGTGTAGTTAAGCAGCACAACACAAATGCAACATGAGAAACATGGAAAAACTCAAGAAAGTAATAAAATAACTCGAAAACCTCTGAAACAGCGTAGAGTAGTGTCGAATGCAGCACAACACATATGCACTATGAGAAACTTCGGAAAACACAAAAAAGTAATAAATTAACTCGAAAACCTCAGAACGAGCGTAGAGTAGATTAGAACGCTGTACAACACACAACGAAAAACTCAAAAACGTAATAAAATAACTCGAAAACCTCTGAAACAGTGTAGAGTATTGTAGAACACAACATAACTCGAAAACTTCTGAAATAGCGGAGAGTAGTATAGAACGCAGCACAACACATATGCACCATGAGAAAATTCGAAAAAATCAAAAAAGTAATAAAGTAACTTGAAAATTTCTGAAACAGTGTAGAGTAGTTTAGAACCCAGCACAACCCAAATGCACAGGAAAAACTTCGAAAAACACAAAAAAGTAAAAAAATATCTCGAAATCTTCTGATGCAGCGTAGAGTAGTGTAGTTAAGCAGCACAACACATATGCAACATGAGAAACTTCGAAAAACTCAAAAACGTAATAAAATAACTCGAAAACCTCTGAAACAGCGTAGAGTATAGTAGAACACAACATAACACATATGCAACATGAGAAACATGAACACTCAAAAACGTAATAAAATAACTCGAAAACCTCTGAAACAGTGTAGAGTATTGTAGAACACAAAATAACACATATGCAACATAACTCGAAAACTTCTGAAATAGCGGAGAGTAGTGTAGAACGCAGCACAACACATATGCACCATGAGAAACTTCGAAAAAATCAAAAAAGTAATAAAGTAACTTGAAAATTTCTGAAACAGCGTAGAGTAGTTGAGAACCCAGCACAACCCAAATGCACAGGAAAAACTTCGAAAAACACAAAAAAGTAAAAATATATCTCGAAATCTTCTGATGCAGCGTAGAGTAGTGTAGTTAAGCAGCACAACACATATGCAACATGAGAAACTTCGAAAAACTCAAAAACGTAATAAAATAACTCGAAAACCTCTGAAACAGCGTAGAGTATAGTAGAACACAACATAACACATATGCAACATGAGAAACATGAACAAACTCAAAAACGTAATAAAATAACTCGAAAACCTCTGAAACAGTGTAGAGTATTGTAGAACACAACAAAACACATATGCAACATAACTCGAAAACTTCTGAAATAGCGGAGAGTAGTGTAGAACGCAGCACAACACATATGCACCATGAGAAACTTCGAAAAAATCAACAAAGTAATAAAGTAACTTGAAAATTTCTGAAACAGCGTAGAGTAGTTTAGAACCCAGCACAACCCAAATGCACAGGAAATACTTCGAAAAACACAAAAAGGTAAAAAAATATCTCGAAATCTTCTGATGCAGCGTAGAGTAGTGTAGTTAAGCAGCACAACACATATGCAACATGAGAAACTTCGAAAAACTCAAAAAAGTAATAAAGTAACTCGAAAACCTCAGATCGAGCGTAGAGTACATTAGAACGCTGTACAACACATACTCAACATGAGAAAATTCGAAAAACTCAAAAACGTAATAAAATAATTCGAAAACCTCTGAAACAGCGTAGAGTAGTGTCGATCGCAGCACAACACATATGCACTATGAGAAACTTCGAAAAACACAAAAAAGTAATAAAGTAACTCGAAAACCTCAGAACGAGCGTAGAGTAGATTAGAACGCTGTACAACACATATGCAACATGAGAAACTTTGAAAGACTCTGAAACAGCGTAGAGTAGTTCAGAAACCAGCACAACCCATATGCATTAGGGGAAACTTCGCAAAACTCAAAAAAGTAAAGAAAATAACTCGAAATCTTCTGAAGCAGCGTAGAGTAGTGTAGAACGCAGCACAACACATATGCAACATGAGAAACTTCGCAAAACTCAAAAAAGTAATAAAATAACTCGAAAACTTCTGAAACAGCGGAGAGTAGTTTACAACGCAGCACAACACACATGCACCATGATAAATTTCGAAAAACTCAAAAATGCAACAAAATAACTCGTAAAACTCCGAAACAGCGTAGAGTAGTTGAGAACCCAGCACAACCCATATGCAGCAGGAGAAATTTCAACAAACTCCAAAAAGTAAACAATTACTCGAAATGTTCTGAAACAGCGCAGAGTAGTGTAGAACGCAGCATAATACATAGGCAACATGAGAAACATGAACAAACTCAAAAACGTAATAAAATAACTCGAAAACCTCTGAAACAGCGTAGAGTATAGTAGAACACAACATAACACAACATTGTAGAACACAACATAACACATATGCAACATGAGAAACATGAACAAACTCAAAAACGTAATAAAATAACTCGAAAACCTCTGAAACAGTGTAGAGTATTGTAGAACACAACATAACACATATGCAACATGAGAAACATGAACAAACTCAAAAACGTAATAAAATAACTCGAAAACCTCTGAAACAGTGTAGAATATTGTAGAACACAACATAACACATATGCAACATGAGAAACATGAACAAACTCAAAAACGTAATAAAATAACTCGAAAACCTCTGAAACAGTGTAGAGTATTGTAGAACACAACATAACACATATGCAACATAACTCGAAAACTTCTGAAATAGCGGAGAGTAGTGTAGAACGCAGCACAACACATATGCACCATGAGAAACTTCGAAAAAATCAAAAAAGTAATAACGTAACTTGAAAATTTCTGAAACAGCGTAGAGTAGTTTAGAACCCAGCACAACCCAAATGCACAGGAAAAACTTCGAAAAACACAAAAAAGTAAAAAAATATCTCGAAATCTTCTGATGCAGCGTAGAGTAGTGTAGTTAAGCAGCACAACACATATGCAACATGAGAAACTTCGAAAAACTCAAAAACGTAATAAAATAACTCGAAAACCTCTGAAACAGCGTAGAGTAGTGTCGAACGCAGCACAACACATATGCACTATGAGACATTTCGAAAAACACAAAAAAGTTATAAAATAACTCGAAAAACTCAGAACGAGCATAGAGCAGATTAGAACGCTGTACAACACATATGCAACATGAGAAAGTTTGAAAAACTCAAAAAAATAATAAAATAACTTGAAAACTTTTGAAACAGAATAGAGTAGTTTAGAGCCCAGCATAACCCATATGCAAAGGAAAAACTTCGAAAAACACAAAAAAGTAAAAAATTACTCGAAATCTTCTGATGCAGCGTGGAGAAGTGTAGAACGCAGCACAACACAGATGCAACATGAGAAACTTCGCAAACCTCAAAAAAGTAATAAAATAACTCGAAAACTTCTGACACAGCGGAGAGTAGTTTGGAACCCAGCACAACCCATATGCAGCAGGAGAATCTTCAACAAACTCCAAAAAGTAAAAAAATAACTCGAAATGTTCTGAAGCAGCGCAGACTAGTGTAGTTAAGCAGCACAACACAAATGCAACATGAGAAACATCGAAAAACTCAAGAAAGTAATAAAATAAATCGAAAACATCTGAAACAGCGTAGAGTAGTGTCGAACGCAGCACAACACATATGCACTATGAGAAACTTCGAAAAACACAAAAAAGTAATAAAATAACTCGAAAACCTCAGAACGAGCGTAGAGTAGATTAGAACGCTGTACAACACATACGCAACATGAGAAAATACGAAAAACTCAAAAACGTAATAAAATAACTCGAAAACCTCTGAAACAGTGTAGAGTATTATAGAACACAACATAACACATATGCAACATAACTCGAAAACCTCTGAAACAGCGTAGAGTATAGTAGAACACAACATAACACATATGCAACATGAGAAACATGAACAAACTCAAAAACGTAATAAAATAACTCGAAAACCTCTGAAACAGTGTAGAGTATTGTAGAACACAACATAACACATATGTAACATAACTCGAAAACCTCTGAAATAGCGGAGAGTAGTGTAGAACGCAGCACAACACATATGCACCATGAGAAACTTCGAAAAAATCAAAAAAGTAACAAAGTAACTTGAAAATTTCTGAAACAGCGTAGAGTAGTTTAGAACCCAGCACAACCCAAATGCACAGGAAAAACTTCGAACAACACAAAAAAGTAAAAAAATATCTCGAAATCTTCTGATGCAGCGTAGAGTAGTGTAGTTCAGCAGCACAACACATATGCAACATGAGAAACTTCGAAAAACTCAAAAACGTAATAAAATAACTCGAAAACCTCTGAAACAGTGTAGAGTATTGTAGAACACAACATAACACATATGCAACATAACTCGAAAACTTCTGAAATAGCGGAGAGTAGTGTAGAACGCAGCACAACACATATGCACCATGAGAAACTTCGAAAAAATCAAAAAAGTAGAAAGTAACTTGAAAATTTCTGAAACAGCGTAGAGTAGTTTAGAACCCAGCACAACCCAAATGCACAGGAAAAACTTCGAAAAACACAAAAAAGTAAAAAAATCTCGAAATCTTCTGATGCAGCGTAGAGTAGTGTAGTTAAGCAGCACAACACATATGCAACATGAGAAACTTCGAAAAACTCAAAAACGTAATAAAATAACTCGAAAACCTCTGAAACAGCGTAGAGTATAGTAGAACACAACATAACACATATGCAACATGAGAAACATGAACAAACTCAAAAACGTAATAAAATAACTCAAAAACCTCTGAAACAGTGTAGTGTATTGTAGAACACAACATAACACATATGCAACATAACTCGAAAACTTCTGAAATAGCGTAGAGTAGTGTAGTTAAGCAGCACAACACATATGCAACATGAGAAACTTCGAAAAACTCAAAAACGTAATAAAATAACTCGAAAACCTCTGAAACAGCGTAGAGTATAGTAGAACACAACATAACACATATGCAACATGAGAAACATGAACAAACTCAAAAACGTAATAAAATAACTCGAAAACCTCTGAAACAGTGTAGAGTATTGTAGAACACAACATAACACATATGCAACATAACTCGAAAACTTCTGAAATAGCGGAGAGTAGTGTAGAACGCAGCACAACACATATGCACCATGAGAAACTTCGAAAAAATCAACAAAGTAATAAAGTAACTAGAAAATTTCTGAAACAGCGTAGAGTAGTTTAGAACCCAGCACAACCCAAATGCACAGGAAATACTTCGAAAAACACAAAAAGGTAAAAAAATATCTCGAAATCTTCTGATGCAGCGTGGAGAAATTTAGAACGCAGCACAACACATATGCAACATGAGAAACTTCGCAAAACACAAAAAAGTAATAAAATAACTCGAAAACTTCTGAAACAGCGGAGAGTAGTTTAGAACCCAGCACAACCCATATGCAGCAGGAGAATCTTCAACAAACTCCACAAAGTAAAAAAATAACTCGAAATGTTCTGAAGCAGCGCAGACTTGTGTAGTTAAGCAGCACAACACAAATGCAACATGAGAAACATCGAAAAACTCAAGAAAGTAATAAAATAACTCGAAAACCTCTGAAACAGCGTAGAGTAGTGTCGAACGCAGCACAACACATATGCACTATGAGAAACTTCGAAAAACACAAAAAAGTAATAAAATAACTCGAAAACCTCAGAACGAGCGTAGAGTAGATTAGAACGCTGTACAACACATACGCAACATGAGAAAATACGAAAAACTCAAAAACGTAATAAAATAACTCGAAAACCTCTGAAACAGTGTAGAGTATTATAGAACACAACATAACACATATGCAACATAACTCGAAAACCTCTGAAACAGCGTAGAGTATAGTAGAACACAACATAACACATATGCAACATGAGAAACATGAACAAACTCAAAAACGTAATAAAATAACTCGAAAACCTCTGAAACAGTGTAGAGTATTGTAGAACACAACATAACACATATGTAACATAACTCGAAAACCTCTGAAATAGCGGAGAGTAGTGTAGAACGCAGCACAACACATATGCACCATGAGAAACTTCGAAAAAATCAAAAAAGTAACAAAGTAACTTGAAAATTTCTGAAACAGCGTAGAGTAGTTTAGAACCCAGCACAACCCAAATGCACAGGAAAAACTTCGAAAAACACAAAAAAGTAAAAAAATGTCTCGAAATCTTCTGATGCAGCGTAGAGTAGTGTAGTTAAGCAGCACAACACATATGCAACATGAGAAACATCGAAAAACTCAAAAACGTAATAAAATAACTCGAAAACCTCTGAAACAGCGTAGAGTAGAGTAGAACACAACATAACACATATGCAACATGAGAAACATGAACAAACTCAAAAACGTAATAAAATAACTCGAAAACCTCTGAAACAGTGTAGAGTATTGTAGAACACAACATAACACATATGCAACATAACTCGAAAACTTCTGAAATAGCGGAGAGTAGTGTAGAACGCAGCACAACACATATGCACCATGAGAAACTTCGAAAAAATCAAAAAAGTAATAAATTAACTTGAAAATTTCTGAAACAGCGTAGAGTAGTTTAGAACCCAGCACAACCCAAATGCACAGGAAAAACTTCGAACAACACAAAAAAGTAAAAAAATATCTCGAAATCTTCTGATGCAGCGTAGAGTAGTGTAGTTCAGCAGCACAACACATATGCAACATGAGAAACTTCGAAAAACTCAAAAACGTAATAAAATAACTCGAAAACCTCTGAAACAGTGTAGAGTATTGTAGAACACAACATAACACATATGCAACATAACTCGAAAACTTCTGAAATAGCGGAGAGTAGTGTAGAACGCAGCACAACACATATGCACCATGAGAAACTTCGAAAAAATCAAAAAAGTAGAAAGTAACTTGAAAATTTCTGAAACAGCGTAGAGTAGTTTAGAACCCAGCACAACCCAAATGCACAGGAAAAACTTCGAAAAACACAAAAAAGTAAAAAAATCTCGAAATCTTCTGATGCAGCGTAGAGTAGTGTAGTTAAGCAGCACAACACATATGCAACATGAGAAACTTCGAAAAACTCAAAAACGTAATAAAATAACTCGAAAACCTCTGAAACAGCGTAGAGTATAGTAGAACACAACATAACACATATGCAACATGAGAAACATGAACAAACTCAAAAACGTAATAAAATAACTCGAAAACCTCTGAAACAGTGTAGTGTATTGTAGAACACAACATAACACATATGCAACATAACTCGAAAACTTCTGAAATAGCGTAGAGTAGTGTAGTTAAGCAGCACAACACATATGCAACATGAGAAACTTCGAAAAACTCAAAAACGTAATAAAATAACTCGAAAACCTCTGAAACAGCGTAGAGTATAGTAGAACACAACATAACACATATGCAACATGAGAAACATGAACAAACTCAAAAACGTAATAAAATAACTCGAAAACCTCTGAAACAGTGTACAGTATTGTAGAACACAACATAACACATATGCAACATAACTCGAAAACTTCTGAAATAGCGGAGAGTAGTGTAGAACGCAGCACAACACATATGCACCATGAGAAACTTCGAAAAAATCAACAAAGTAATAAAGTAACTAGAAAATTTCTGAAACAGCGTAGAGTAGTTTAGAACCCAGCACAACCCAAATGCACAGGAAATACTTCGAAAAACACAAAAAGGTAAAAAAATATCTCGAAATCTTCTGATGCAGCGTGGAGAAATTTAGAACGCAGCACAACACATATGCAACATGAGAAACTTCGCAAAACACAAAAAAGTAATAAAATAACTCGAAAACTTCTGAAACAGCGGAGAGTAGTTTAGAACCCAGCACAACCCATATGCAGCAGGAGAATCTTCAACAAACTCCACAAAGTAAAAAAATAACTCGAAATGTTCTGAAGCAGCGCAGACTAGTGTAGTTAAGCAGCACAACACAAATGCAACATGAGAAACATCGAAAAACTCAAGAAAGTAATAAAATAACTCGAAAACCTCTGAAACAGCGTAGAGTAGTGTCGAACGCAGCACAACACATATGCACTATGAGACATTTCGAAAAACACAAAAAAGTTATAAAATAACTCGAAAAACTCAGAACGAGCATAGAGCAGATTAGAACGCTGTACAACACATATGCAACATGAGAAAGTTTGAAAAACTCAAAAAAATAATAAAATAACTTGAAAACTTCTGAAACAGAATAGAGTAGTTTAGAACCCAGCATAACCCATATGCATAGGAAAAACTTCGAAAAACAAAAAAAGTTACAAAAATAACTCGAAACCTTCTGATGCAGCGTGGAGAAATTTAGAACGCAGCACAACACATATGCAACATGAGAAACTTCGCAAAACACAAAAAAGTAATAAAATAACTCGAAAACTTCTGAAACAGCGGAGAGTAGTTTAGAACCCAGCACAACCCATATGCAGCAGGAGAATCTTCAACAAACTCCACAAAGTAAAAAAATAACTCGAAATGTTCTGAAGCAGCGCAGACTAGTGTAGTTAAGCAGCACAACACAAATGCAACATGAGAAACATCGAAAAACTCAAGAAAGTAATAAAATAACTAGAAAACCTCTGAAACAGCGGAGAGTAGTGTCGAACGCAGCACAACACATATACACTATGAGCAATTTCGAAAAACACAAAAAAGTTATAAAATAACGCGAAAAACTCAGAACGAGCATAGAGCAGATTAGAACGCTGTACAACACATATGCAACATGAGAAAGTTTGAAAAACTCAAAAAAATAATAAAATAACTTGAAAACTTCTGAAACAGAATAGAGTAGTTTAGAACCCAGCATAACCCATATGCACAGGCAAAACTTCGAAAAACACAAAAAAGTAAAAAATTACTCGAAATCTTCTGATGCAGCGTGGAGAAGTGTAGAACGCAGCACAACACATATGCAACATGAGAAACTTCGCAAAACTCAAACAAGTAATAAAATAACTCGAAAACTTCTGAAACAGCGGAGAGTAGTTTGGAACCCAGCACAACCCATATGCAGCAGGAGAATCTTCAACAAACTCCACAAAGTAAAAAAATAACTCGAAATGTTCTGAAGCAGCGCAGACTAGTGTAGTTAAGCAGCACAACACAAATGCAACATGAGAAACATCGAAAAACTCAAGAAAGTAATAAAATAACTCGAAAACATCTGAAACAGCGTAGAGTAGTGCCGAACGCAGCACAACACATATGCACTATGAAAAACTTCGAAAAACACAAAAAAGTAATAAAATAACTCGAAAACCTCAGAACGAGCGTAGAGTAGATTAGAACGCTGTACAACACATACGCAACATGAGAAAATACGAAAAACTCAAAAACGTAATAAAATAACTCGAAAACCTCTGAAACAGTGTAGAGTATTGTAGAACACAACATAACTCGAAAACTTCTGAAATAGCGGAGAGTAGTATAGAACGCAGCACAACACATATGCACCATGAGAAACTTCGAAAAAATCAAAAAAGTAATAAAGTAACTTGAAAATTTCTGAAACAGCGTAGAGTAGTTTAGAACCCAGCACAACCCAAATGCACAGGAAAAACTTCGAAAAACACAAAAAAGTAAAAAAATATCTCGAAATCTTCTGATGCAGCGTAGAGTAGTGTAGTTAAGCAGCACAACACATATGCAACATGAGAAACTTCGAAAAACTCAAAAACGTAATAAAATAACTCGAAAACCTCTGAAACAGCGTAGAGTATAGTAGAACTCAACATAACACATATGCAACATGAGAAACATGAACAAACTCAAAAACGTAATAAAATAACTCGCAAACCTCTGAAACAGTGTAGAGTATTGTAGAACACAACATAACACATATGCAACATAACTCGAAAACTTCTGAAATAGCGGAGAGTAGTGTAGAACGCAGCACAACACATATGCAGCATGAGAAACTTCGAAAAAATCAAAAAAGTAATAAAGTAACTTGAAAATTTCTGAAACAGCATAGAGTAGTTTAGAACCCAGCACAACCCAAATGCACAGGAAAAACTTCGAAAAACACAAAAAAGTAAAAAAATATCTCGAAATCTTCTGATGCAGCGTAGAGTAGTGTAGTTAAGCAGCACAACACATATGCAACATGAGAAACTTCGAAAAACTCAAAAACGTAAAAAAATAACTCGAAAACCTCTGACACAGCGTAGAGTATAGTAGAACACAACATAACACATATGCAACATGAGAAACATGAACAAACTCAAAAACGTAATAAAATAACTCGAAAACCTCTGAAACAGTGTAGAGTATTGTAGAACACAACATAACACATATGCAACATAACTCGAAAACTTCTGAAATAGCGGAGAGTAGTGTAGAACGCAGCACAACACATATGCACCATGAGAAACTTCGAAAAAATCAAAAAAGTAATAAAGTAACTTGAAAATTTCTGAAACAGCGTAGAGTAGTTTAGAACCCAGCACAACCCAAATGCACAGGTAAAACTTCGAAAAACACAAAAAAGTAAAAAAATATCTCGAAATCTTCTGATGCAGCGTAGAGTAGTGTAGTTAAGCAGCACAACACATATGCACTATGAGACATTTCGAAAAACACAAAAAAGTTATAAAATAACTCGAAAAACTCAGAACGAGCATAGAGCAGATTAGAACGCTGTACAACACATATGCAAGATGAGAAAGTTTGAAAAACTCAAAAAAATAATAAAATAACTTGAAAACTTCTGAAACAGAATAGAGTAGTTTAGAGCCCAGCATAACCCATATGCAAAGGAAAAACTTCGAAAAACACAAAAAAGTAAAAAATTACTCGAAATCTTCTGATGCAGCGTGGAGAAGTGTAGAACGCAGCACAACACAGATGCAACATGAGAAACTTCGCAAACCTCAAAAAAGTAATAAAATAACTCGAAAACTTCTGACACAGCGGAGAGTAGTTTGGAACCCAGCACAACCCATATGCAGCAGGAGAATCTTCAACAAACTCCAAAAAGTAAAAAAATAACTCGAAATGTTCTGAAGCAGCGCAGACTAGTGTAGTTAAGCAGCACAACACAAATGCAACATGAGAAACTTCGAAAAACTCAAAAACGTAAAAAAATAACTCGAAAACCTCTGACACAGCGTAGAGTATTGTAGAACACAACATAACACATATGCAACATAACTCGAAAACTTCTGAAATAGCGGAGAGTAGTGTAGAACGCAGCACAACACATATGCACCATGAGAAACTTCGAAAAAATCAAAAAAGTAATAAAGTAACTTGAAAATTTCTGAAACAGCGTAGAGTAGTTTAGAACCCAGCACAACCCAAATGCACAGGAAAAACTTCGAAAAACACAAAAAAGTAAAAAAATATCTCGAAATCTTCTGATGCAGCGTAGAGTAGTGTAGTTAAGCAGCACAACACATATGCAACATGAGAAACTTCGAAAAACTCAAAAACGTAACAAAATAACTCGAAAACCTCTGAAACAGCGTAGAGTATTGTAGAACACAACATAACACATATGCAACAAACACAAAAAAGTTAAAAAAATAACTCGAAACCTTCTGATGCAGCGTGGAGAAATGTAGAACGCAGCACAACACATATGCAACATGAGAAAGTTTGAAAAACTCAAAAAAATAATAAAATAACTTGAAAACTACTGAAACAGCATAGAGTAGTTTAGAACCCAGCATAACCCATATGCACAGGAAAAACTTCGAAAAACACAAAAAAGTTAAAAAAATAACTCGAAACCTTCTGATGCAGCGTGGAGAAATGTAGACCGCAGCACAACACATATGCAACATGAGAAACTTCGCAAAACACAAAAAAGTAATAAAATAACTCGAAAACTTCTGAAACAGCGGAGAGTAGTTTAGAACCCAGCACAACCCATATGCAGCAGGAGAATCTTCAACAAACTCCACAAAGTAAAAAAATAACTCGAAATGTTCTGAAGCAGCGCAGAGTAGTGTAGTTAAGCAGCACAACACATATGCACTATGAGAAACTTCGAAAAACACAAAAAAGTAATAAAATAACTCGAAAACCTCAGAACGAGCGTAGAGTAGATTAGAACGCTGTACAACACATACGCAACATGAGAAAATACGAAAAACTCAAAAACGTAATAAAATAACTCGAAAACCTCTGAAACAGTGTAGAGTATTGTAGAACACAACATAACTCGAAAACTTCTGAAATAGCGGAGAGTAGTGTAGAACGCAGCACAACACATATGCACCATGAGAAACTTCGAAAAAATCAAAAAAGTAATAAAGTAACTTGAAAATTTCTGAAACAGCGTAGAGTAGTTTAGAACCCAGCACAACCCAAATGCACAGGAAAAACTTCGAACAACACAAAAAAGTAAAAAAATATCTCGAAATCTTCTGATGCAGCGTAGAGTAGTGTAGTTAAGCAGCACAACACATATGCAACATGAGAAACTTCGAAAAACTCAAAAACGTAATAAAATAACTCGAAAACCTCTGAAACAGCGTAGAGTATAGTAGAACACAACATAACACATATGCAACATGAGAAACATGAACAAACTCAAAAACGTAATAAAATAACTCGAAAACCTCTGAAACAGTGTAGAGTATTGTAGAACACAACATAACACATATGCAACATAACTCGAAAACTTCTGAAATAGCGGAAAGTAGTGTAGAACGCAGCACAACACATATGCACCATGAGAAACTTCGAAAAAATCAAAAAAGTAGAAAGTAACTTGAAAATTTCTGAAACAGCGTAGAGTAGTTTAGAACCCAGCACAACCCAAATGCACAGGAAAAACTTCGAAAAACACAAAAAAGTAAAAAAAATCTCGAAATCTTCTGATGCAGCGTAGAGTAGTGTAGTTAAGCAGCACAACACATATGCAACATGAGAAACTTCGCAAAACTCAAAAAAGTAATAAAATAACTCGAAAACTTCTGAAACAGCGGAGAGTAGTTTGGAACCCAGCACAACCCATATGCAGCAGGAGAATCTTCAACAAACTCCAAAAAGTAAAAAAATAACTCGAAATGTTCTGAAGCAGCGCAGACTAGTGTAGTTAAGCAGCACAACACAAATGCAACATCAGAAACATCGAAAAACTCAAGAAAGTAATAAAATAAATCGAAAACATCTGAAACAGCGTAGAGTAGTGTCGAACGCAGCACAACACATATGCACTATGAGAAACTTCGAAAAACACAAAAAAGTAATAAAATAACTCGAAAACCTCAGAACGAGCGTAGAGTAGATTAGAACGCTGTACAACACATACGCAACATGAGAAAATACGAAAAACTCAAAAACGTAATAAAATAACTCGAAAACCTCTGAAACAGTGTAGAGTATTGTAGAACACAACATAACACATATGCAACATAACTCGAAAACCTCTGAAACAGCGTAGAGTAGAGTAGAACACAACATAACACATATGCAACATGAGAAACATGAACAAACTCAAAAACGTAATAAAATAACTCGAAAACCTCTGAAACAGTGTAGAGTATTGTAGAACACAACATAACACATATGCAACATAACTCGACAACTTCTGAAATAGCGGAGAGTAGTGTAGAACGCAGCACAACACATATGCACCATGAGAAACTTCGAAAAAATCAAAAAAGTAATAAATTAACTTGAAAATTTCTGAAACAGCGTAGAGTAGTTTAGAACCCAGCACAACCCAAATGCACAGGAAAAACTTCGAACAACACAAAAAAGTAAAAAAATATCTCGAAATCTTCTGATGCAGCGTAGAGTAGTGTAGTTCAGCAGCACAACACATATGCAACATGAGAAACTTCGAAAAACTCAAAAACGTAATAAAATAACTCGAAAACCTCTGAAACAGCGTAGAGTATAGTAGAACACAACATAACACATATGCAACATGAGAAACATGAACAAACTCAAAAACGTAATAAAATAACTCGAAAACCTCTGAAACAGTGTAGAGTATTGTAGAACACAACATAACACATATGCAACATGAGCAACATGAACAAACTGAAAAACGTAATAAAATAACTCGAAAACCTGTGAAACAGTGTAGAGTATTGTAGAACACAACATAACACATATGCAACATAACTCGAAAACTTCTGAAATAGCGGAGAGTAGTGTAGAACGCAGCACAACACATATGCACCATGAGAAACTTCGAAAAAATCAAAAAAGTAATAAAGTAACTTGACAATTTCTGAAACAGCGTAGAGTAGTTTAGAACCCAGCACAACCCAAATGCACAGGAAAAACTTTGAAAAACACAAAAAAGTAAAAAAATATCTCGAAATCTTCTGATGCAGCGTAGAGTAGTGTAGTTAAGCAGCACAACACATATGCAACACGAGAAACTTCGAAAAACTCAAAAACGTAATAAAATAACTCGAAAACCTCTGAAACAGCGTAGAATATAGTAGAACACAACATAACACATATGCAACATGAGAAACATCAACAAACTCAAAAACGTAATAAAATAACTCGAAAACTTCTGAAATAGCGGAGAGTAGTGTAGAACGCAGCACAACACATATGCACCATGAGAAACTTCGAAAAAATCAAAAAAGTAGAAAGTAACTTGAAAATTTCTGAAACAGCGTAGAGTAGTTTAGAACCCAGCACAACCCAAATGCACAGGAAAAACTTCGAAAAACACAAAAAAGTAAAAAAATCTCGAAATCTTCTGATGCAGCGTAGAGTAGTGTAGTTAAGCAGCACAACACATATGCAACATGAGAAACTTCGAAAAACTCAAAAACGTAATAAAATAACTCGAAAACCTCTGAAACAGCGTAGAGTATAGTAGAACACAAAATAACACATATGCAACATGAGAAACATGAACAAACTCAAAAACGTAATAAAATAACTCGAAAACCTCTGAAACAGTGTAGTGTATTGTAGAACACAACATAACACATATGCAACATAACTCGAAAACTTCTGAAATAGCGTAGAGTAGTGTAGTTAAGCAGCACAACACATATGCAACATGAGAAACTTCGAAAAACTCAAAAACGTAATAAAATAACTCGAAAACTTCTGAAACATCATAGAGTAGTTTAGAACCCAGCACAACCCATATGCAGCAGGAGAATCTTCAACAAACTCCACAAAGTAAAAAAATAAGTCGAAATGTTCTGAAGCAGCGCAGACTAGTGTAGTTAAGCAGCACAACACAAATGCAACATGAGAAACATCGAAAAACTCAAGAAAGTAATAAAATAACTAGAAAACCTCTGAAACAGCGGAGAGTAGTGTCGAACGCAGCACAACACATATACACTATGAGAAATTTCGAAAAACACAAAAAAGTTATAAAATAACGCGAAAAACTCAGAACGAGCATAGAGCAGATTAGAACGCTGTACAACACATATGCAACATGAGAAAGTTTGAAAAACTCAAAAAAATAATAAAATAACTTGAAAACTTCTGAAACAGAATAGAGTAGTTTAGAACCCAGCATAACCCATATGCATAGGAAAAACTTCGAAAAACAAAAAAAGTTAAAAAAATAACTCGAAACCTTCTGATGCAGCGTGGAGAAATTTAGAACGCAGCACAACACATATGCAACATGAGAAACTTCGCAAAACACAAAAAAGTAATAAAATAACTCGAAAACTTCTGAAACAGCGGAGAGTAGTTTAGAACCCAGCACAACCCATATGCAGCAGGAGAATCTTCAACAAACTCCACAAAGTAAAAAAATAACTCGAAATGTTCTGAAGCAGCGCAGACTAGTGTAGTTAAGCAGCACAACACAAATGCAACATGAGAAACATCGAAAAACTCAAGAAAGTAATAAAATAACTAGAAAACCTCTGAAACAGCGGAGAGTAGTGTCGAACGCAGCACAACACATATACACTATGAGCAATTTCGAAAAACACAAAAAAGTTATAAAATAACGCGAAAAACTCAGAACGAGCATAGAGCAGATTAGAACGCTGTACAACACATATGCAACATGAGAAAGTTTGAAAAACTCAAAAAAATAATAAAATAACTTGAAAACTTCTGAAACAGAATAGAGTAGTTTAGAACCCAGCATAACCCATATGCACAGGAAAAACTTCGAAAAACACAAAAAAGTAAAAAATTACTCGAAATCTTCTGATGCAGCGTGGAGAAGTGTAGAACGCAGCACAACACATATGCAACATGAGAAACTTCGCAAAACTCAAAAAAGTAATAAAATAACTCGAAAACTTCTGAAACAGCGGAGAGTAGTTTGGAACCCAGCACAACCCATATGCAGCAGGAGAATCTTCAACAAACTCCACAAAGTAAAAAAATAACTCGAAATGTTCTGAAGCAGCGCAGACTCACTAGTTAAGCAGCACAACACAAATGCAACATGAGAAACATCGAAAAACTCAAGAAAGTAATAAAATAACTCGAAAACATCTGAAACAGCGTAGAGTAGTGCCGAACGCAGCACAACACATATGCACTATGAAAAACTTCGAAAAACACAAAAAAGTAATAAAATAACTCGAAAACCTCAGAACGAGCGTAGAGTAGATTAGAACGCTGTACAACACATACGCAACATGAGAAAATACGAAAAACTCAAAAACGTAATAAAATAACTCGAAAACCTCTGAAACAGTGTAGAGTATTGTAGAACACAACATAACTCGAAAACTTCTGAAATAGCGGAGAGTAGTATAGAACGCAGCACAACACATATGCACCATGAGAAACTTCGAAAAAATCAAAAAAGTAATAAAGTAACTTGAAAATTTCTGAAACAGCGTAGAGTAGTTTAGAACCCAGCACAACCCAAATGCACAGGAAAAACTTCGAAAAACACAAAAAAGTAAAAAAATATCTCGAAATCTTCTGATGCAGCGTAGAGTAGTGTAGTTAAGCAGCACAACACATATGCAACATGAGAAACTTCGAAAAACTCAAAAACGTAATAAAATAACTCGAAAACCTCTGAAACAGCGTAGAGTATAGTAGAACTCAACATAACACATATGCAACATGAGAAACATGAACAAACTCAAAAACGTAATAAAATAACTCGCAAACCTCTGAAACAGTGTAGAGTATTGTAGAACACAACATAACACATATGCAACATAACTCGAAAACTTCTGAAATAGCGGAGAGTAGTGTAGAACGCAGCACAACACATATGCAGCATGAGAAACTTCGAAAAAATCAAAAAAGTAATAAAGTAACTTGAAAATTTCTGAAACAGCGTAGAGTAGTTTAGAACCCAGCACAACCCAAATGCACAGGAAAAACTTCGAAAAACACAAAAAAGTAAAAAAATATCTCGAAATCTTCTGATGCAGCGTAGAGTAGTGTAGTTAAGCAGCACAACACATATGCAACATGAGAAACTTCGAAAAACTCAAAAACGTAAAAAAATAACTCGAAAACCTCTGACACAGCGTAGAGTATAGTAGAACACAACATAACACATATGCAACATGAGAAACATGAACAAACTCAAAAACGTAATAAAATAACTCGAAAACCTCTGAAAGTGTAGAGTATTGTAGAACACAACATAACACATATGCAACATAACTCGAAAACTTCTGAAATAGCGGAGAGTAGTGTAGAACGCAGCACAACACATATGCACCATGAGAAACTTCGAAAAAATCAAAAAAGTAATAAAGTAACTTGAAAATTTCTGAAACAGCGTAGAGTAGTTTAGAACCCAGCACAACCCAAATGCACAGGAAAAACTTCGAAAAACACAAAAAAGTAAAAAAATATCTCGAAATCTTCTGATGCAGCGTAGAGTAGTGTAGTTAAGCAGCACAACACATATGCAACATGAGAAACTTCGAAAAACTCAAAAACGTAATAAAATAACTCGAAAACCTCTGAAACAGCGTAGAGTATTGTAGAACACAACATAACACATATGCAACAAACACAAAAAAGTTAAAAAAATAACTCGAAACCTTCTGATGCAGCGTGGAGAAATGTAGAACGCAGCACAACACATATGCAACATGAGAAAGTTTGAAAAACTCAAAAAAATAATAAAATAACTTGAAAACTACTGAAACAGCATAGAGTAGTTTAGAACCCAGCATAACCCATATGCACAGGAAAAACTTCGAAAAACACAAAAAAGTTAAAAAAATAACTCGAAACCTTCTGATGCAGCGTGGAGAAATGTAGAACGCAGCACAACACATATGCAACATGAGAAACTTCGCAAAACTCAAAAAAGTAATAAAATAACTCGAAAACCTCTGAAACAGCGTAGAGTATAGTAGAACACAACATAACACATATGCAACATGAGAAACATGAACAAACTCAAAAACGTAATAAAATAACTCGAAAACCTCTGAAACAGTGTAGAGTATTGTAGAACACAACATAACACATATGCAACATGAGCAACATGAACAAACTGAAAAACGTAATAAAATAACTCGAAAACCTGTGAAACAGTGTAGAGTATTGTAGAACACAACATAACACATATGCAACATAACTCGAAAACTTCTGAAATAGCGGAGAGTAGTGTAGAACGCAGCACAACACATATGCACCATGAGAAACTTCGAAAAAATCAAAAAAGTAATAAAGTAACTTGACAATTTCTGAAACAGCGTAGAGTAGTTTAGAACCCAGCACAACCCAAATGCACAGGAAAAACTTCGAAAAACACAAAAAAGTAAAAAAATATCTCGAAATCTTCTGATGCAGCGTAGAGTAGTGTAGTTAAGCAGCACAACACATATGCAACACGAGAAACTTCGAAAAACTCAAAAACGTAATAAAATAACTCGAAAACCTCTGAAACAGCGTAGAATATAGTAGAACACAACATAACACATATGCAACATGAGAAACATCAACAAACTCAAAAACGTAATAAAATAACTCGAAAACTTCTGAAATAGCGGAGAGTAGTGTAGAACGCAGCACAACACATATGCACCATGAGAAACTTCGAAAAAATCAAAAAAGTAGAAAGTAACTTGAAAATTTCTGAAACAGCGTAGAGTAGTTTAGAACGCAGCACAACCCAAATGCACAGGAAAAACTTCGAAAAACACAAAAAAGTAAAAAAATCTCGAAATCTTCTGATGCAGCGTAGAGTAGTGTAGTTAAGCAGCACAACACATATGCAACATGAGAAACTTCGAAAAACTCAAAAACGTAATAAAATAACTCGAAAACCTCTGAAACAGCGTAGAGTATAGTAGAACACAAAATAACACATATGCAACATGAGAAACATGAACAAACTCAAAAACGTAATAAAATAACTCGAAAACCTCTGAAACAGTGTAGTGTATTGTAGAACACAACATAACACATATGCAACATAACTCGAAAACTTCTGAAATAGCGTAGAGTAGTGTAGTTAAGCAGCACAACACATATGCAACATGAGAAACTTCGAAAAACTCAAAAACGTAATAAAATAACTCGAAAACTTCTGAAACATCATAGAGTAGTTTAGAACCCAGCACAACCCATATGCAGCAGGAGAATCTTCAACAAACTCCACAAAGTAAAAAAATAAGTCGAAATGTTCTGAAGCAGCCCAAAGTAATAAAATAACTAGAAAACCTCTGAAACAGCGGAGAGTAGTGTCGAACGCAGCACAACACATATACACTATGAGAAATTTCGAAAAACACAAAAAAGTTATAAAATAACGCGAAAAACTCAGAACGAGCATAGAGCAGATTAGAACGCTGTACAACACATATGCAACATGAGAAAGTTTGAAAAACTCAAAAAAATAATAAAATAACTTGAAAACTTCTGAAACAGAATAGAGTAGTTTAGAACCCAGCATAACCCATATGCATAGGAAAAACTTCGAAAAACAAAAAAAGTTACAAAAATAACTCGAAACCTTCTGATGCAGCGTGGAGAAATTTAGAACGCAGCACAACACATATGCAACATGAGAAACTTCGCAAAACACAAAAAAGTAATAAAATAACTCGAAAACTTCTGAAACAGCGGAGAGTAGTTTAGAACCCAGCACAACCCATATGCAGCAGGAGAATCTTCAACAAACTCCACAAAGTAAAAAAATAACTCGAAATGTTCTGAAGCAGCGCAGACTAGTGTAGTTAAGCAGCACAACACAAATGCAACATGAGAAACATCGAAAAACTCAAGAAAGTAATAAAATAACTAGAAAACCTCTGAAACAGCGGAGAGTAGTGTCGAACGCAGCACAACACATATACACTATGAGCAATTTCGAAAAACACAAAAAAGTTATAAAATAACGCGAAAAACTCAGAACGAGCATAGAGCAGATTAGAACGCTGTACAACACATATGCAACATGAGAAAGTTTGAAAAACTCAAAAAAATAATAAAATAACTTGAAAACTTCTGAAACAGAATAGAGTAGTTTAGAACCCAGCATAACCCATATGCACAGGCAAAACTTCGAAAAACACAAAAAAGTAAAAAATTACTCGAAATCTTCTGATGCAGCGTGGAGAAGTGTAGAACGCAGCACAACACATATGCAACATGAGAAACTTCGCAAAACTCAAACAAGTAATAAAATAACTCGAAAACTTCTGAAACAGCGGAGAGTAGTTTGGAACCCAGCACAACCCATATGCAGCAGGAGAATCTTCAACAAACTCCACAAAGTAAAAAAATAACTCGAAATGTTCTGAAGCAGCGCAGACTAGTGTAGTTAAGCAGCACAACACAAATGCAACATGAGAAACATCGAAAAACTCAAGAAAGTAATAAAATAACTCGAAAACATCTGAAACAGCGTAGAGTAGTGCCGAACGCAGCACAACACATATGCACTATGAAAAACTTCGAAAAACACAAAAAAGTAATAAAATAACTCGAAAACCTCAGAACGAGCGTAGAGTAGATTAGAACGCTGTACAACACATACGCAACATGAGAAAATACGAAAAACTCAAAAACGTAATAAAATAACTCGAAAACCTCTGAAACAGTGTAGAGTATTGTAGAACACAACATAACTCGAAAACTTCTGAAATAGCGGAGAGTAGTATAGAACGCAGCACAACACATATGCACCATGAGAAACTTCGAAAAAATCAAAAAAGTAATAAAGTAACTTGAAAATTTCTGAAACAGCGTAGAGTAGTTTAGAACCCAGCACAACCCAAATGCACAGGAAAAACTTCGAAAAACACAAAAAAGTAAAAAAATATCTCGAAATCTTCTGATGCAGCGTAGAGTAGTGTAGTTAAGCAGCACAACACATATGCAACATGAGAAACTTCGAAAAACTCAAAAACGTAATAAAATAACTCGAAAACCTCTGAAACAGCGTAGAGTATAGTAGAACTCAACATAACACATATGCAACATGTGAAACATGAACAAACTCAAAAACGTAATAAAATAACTCGCAAACCTCTGAAACAGTGTAGAGTATTGTAGAACACAACATAACACATATGCAACATAACTCGAAAACTTCTGAAATAGCGGAGAGTAGTGTAGAACGCAGCACAACACATATGCAGCATGAGAAACTTCGAAAAAATCAAAAAAGTAATAAAGTAACTTGAAAATTTCTGAAACAGCATAGAGTAGTTTAGAACCCAGCACAACCCAAATGCACAGGAAAAACTTCGAAAAACACAAAAAAGTAAAAAAATATCTCGAAATCTTCTGATGCAGCGTAGAGTAGTGTAGTTAAGCAGCACAACACATATGCAACATGAGAAACTTCGAAAAACTCAAAAACGTAAAAAAATAACTCGAAAACCTCTGACACAGCGTAGAGTATAGTAGAACACAACATAACACATATGCAACATGAGAAACATGAACAAACTCAAAAACGTAATAAAATAACTCGAAAACCTCTGAAACAGTGTAGAGTATTGTAGAACACAACATAACACATATGCAACATAACTCGAAAACTTCTGAAATAGCGGAGAGTAGTGTAGAACGCAGCACAACACATATGCACCATGAGAAACTTCGAAAAAATCAAAAAAGTAATAAAGTAACTTGAAAATTTCTGAAACAGCGTAGAGTAGTTTAGAACCCAGCACAACCCAAATGCACAGGTAAAACTTCGAAAAACACAAAAAAGTAAAAAAATATCTCGAAATCTTCTGATGCAGCGTAGAGTAGTGTAGTTAAGCAGCACAACACATATGCACTATGAGACATTTCGAAAAACACAAAAAAGTTATAAAATAACTCGAAAAACTCAGAACGAGCATAGAGCAGATTAGAACGCTGTACAACACATATGCAAGATGAGAAAGTTTGAAAAACTCAAAAAAATAATAAAATAACTTGAAAACTTCTGAAACAGAATAGAGTAGTTTAGAGCCCAGCATAACCCATATGCAAAGGAAAAACTTCGAAAAACACAAAAAAGTAAAAAATTACTCGAAATCTTCTGATGCAGCGTGGAGAAGTGTAGAACGCAGCACAACACAGATGCAACATGAGAAACTTCGCAAACCTCAAAAAAGTAATAAAATAACTCGAAAACTTCTGACACAGCGGAGAGTAGTTTGGAACCCAGCACAACCCATATGCAGCAGGAGAATCTTCAACAAACTCCAAAAAGTAAAAAAATAACTCGAAATGTTCTGAAGCAGCGCAGACTAGTGTAGTTAAGCAGCACAACACAAATGCAACATGAGAAACTTCGAAAAACTCAAAAACGTAAAAAAATAACTCGAAAACCTCTGACACAGCGTAGAGTATTGTAGAACACAACATAACACATATGCAACATAACTCGAAAACTTCTGAAATAGCGGAGAGTAGTGTAGAACGCAGCACAACACATATGCACCATGAGAAACTTCGAAAAAATCAAAAAAGTAATAAAGTAACTTGAAAATTTCTGAAACAGCGTAGAGTAGTTTAGAACCCAGCACAACCCAAATGCACAGGAAAAACTTCGAAAAACACAAAAAAGTAAAAAAATATCTCGAAATCTTCTGATGCAGCGTAGAGTAGTGTAGTTAAGCAGCACAACACATATGCAACATGAGAAACTTCGAAAAACTCAAAAACGTAACAAAATAACTCGAAAACCTCTGAAACAGCGTAGAGTATTGTAGAACACAACATAACACATATGCAACAAACACAAAAAAGTTAAAAAAATAACTCGAAACCTTCTGATGCAGCGTGGAGAAATGTAGAACGCAGCACAACACATATGCAACATGAGAAAGTTTGAAAAACTCAAAAAAATAATAAAATAACTTGAAAACTACTGAAACAGCATAGAGTAGTTTAGAACCCAGCATAACCCATATGCACAGGAAAAACTTCGAAAAACACAAAAAAGTTAAAAAAATAACTCGAAACCTTCTGATGCAGCGTGGAGAAATGTAGACCGCAGCACAACACATATGCAACATGAGAAACTTCGCAAAACACAAAAAAGTAATAAAATAACTCGAAAACTTCTGAAACAGCGGAGAGTAGTTTAGAACCCAGCACAACCCATATGCAGCAGGAGAATCTTCAACAAACTCCACAAAGTAAAAAAATAACTCGAAATGTTCTGAAGCAGCGCAGAGTAGTGTAGTTAAGCAGCACAACACATATGCACTATGAGAAACTTCGAAAAACACAAAAAAGTAATAAAATAACTCGAAAACCTCAGAACGAGCGTAGAGTAGATTAGAACGCTGTACAACACATACGCAACATGAGAAAATACGAAAAACTCAAAAACGTAATAAAATAACTCGAAAACCTCTGAAACAGTGTAGAGTATTGTAGAACACAACATAACTCGAAAACTTCTGAAATAGCGGAGAGTAGTGTAGAACGCAGCACAACACATATGCACCATGAGAAACTTCGAAAAAATCAAAAAAGTAATAAAGTAACTTGAAAATTTCTGAAACAGCGTAGAGTAGTTTAGAACCCAGCACAACCCAAATGCACAGGAAAAACTTCGAACAACACAAAAAAGTAAAAAAATATCTCGAAATCTTCTGATGCAGCGTAGAGTAGTGTAGTTAAGCAGCACAACACATATGCAACATGAGAAACTTCGAAAAACTCAAAAACGTAATAAAATAACTCGAAAACCTCTGAAACAGCGTAGAGTATAGTAGAACACAACATAACACATATGCAACATGAGAAACATGAACAAACTCAAAAACGTAATAAAATAACTCGAAAACCTCTGAAACAGTGTAGAGTATTGTAGAACACAACATAACACATATGCAACATAACTCGAAAACTTCTGAAATAGCGGAAAGTAGTGTAGAACGCAGCACAACACATATGCACCATGAGAAACTTCGAAAAAATCAAAAAAGTAGAAAGTAACTTGAAAATTTCTGAAACAGCGTAGAGTAGTTTAGAACCCAGCACAACCCAAATGCACAGGAAAAACTTCGAAAAACACAAAAAAGTAAAAAAAATCTCGAAATCTTCTGATGCAGCGTAGAGTAGTGTAGTTAAGCAGCACAACACATATGCAACATGAGAAACTTCGCAAAACTCAAAAAAGTAATAAAATAACTCGAAAACTTCTGAAACAGCGGAGAGTAGTTTGGAACCCAGCACAACCCATATGCAGCAGGAGAATCTTCAACAAACTCCAAAAAGTAAAAAAATAACTCGAAATGTTCTGAAGCAGCGCAGACTAGTGTAGTTAAGCAGCACAACACAAATGCAACATCAGAAACATCGAAAAACTCAAGAAAGTAATAAAATAAATCGAAAACATCTGAAACAGCGTAGAGTAGTGTCGAACGCAGCACAACACATATGCACTATGAGAAACTTCGAAAAACACAAAAAAGTAATAAAATAACTCGAAAACCTCAGAACGAGCGTAGAGTAGATTAGAACGCTGTACAACACATACGCAACATGAGAAAATACGAAAAACTCAAAAACGTAATAAAATAACTCGAAAACCTCTGAAACAGTGTAGAGTATTGTAGAACACAACATAACACATATGCAACATAACTCGAAAACCTCTGAAACAGCGTAGAGTAGAGTAGAACACAACATAACACATATGCAACATGAGAAACATGAACAAACTCAAAAACGTAATAAAATAACTCGAAAACCTCTGAAACAGTGTAGAGTATTGTAGAACACAACATAACACATATGCAACATAACTCGACAACTTCTGAAATAGCGGAGAGTAGTGTAGAACGCAGCACAACACATATGCACCATGAGAAACTTCGAAAAAATCAAAAAAGTAATAAATTAACTTGAAAATTTCTGAAACAGCGTAGAGTAGTTTAGAACCCAGCACAACCCAAATGCACAGGAAAAACTTCGAACAACACAAAAAAGTAAAAAAATATCTCGAAATCTTCTGATGCAGCGTAGAGTAGTGTAGTTCAGCAGCACAACACATATGCAACATGAGAAACTTCGAAAAACTCAAAAACGTAATAAAATAACTCGAAAACCTCTGAAACAGCGTAGAGTATAGTAGAACACAACATAACACATATGCAACATGAGAAACATGAACAAACTCAAAAACGTAATAAAATAACTCGAAAACCTCTGAAACAGTGTAGAGTATTGTAGAACACAACATAACACATATGCAACATGAGCAACATGAACAAACTGAAAAACGTAATAAAATAACTCGAAAACCTGTGAAACAGTGTAGAGTATTGTAGAACACAACATAACACATATGCAACATAACTCGAAAACTTCTGAAATAGCGGAGAGTAGTGTAGAACGCAGCACAACACATATGCACCATGAGAAACTTCGAAAAAATCAAAAAAGTAATAAAGTAACTTGACAATTTCTGAAACAGCGTAGAGTAGTTTAGAACCCAGCACAACCCAAATGCACAGGAAAAACTTTGAAAAACACAAAAAAGTAAAAAAATATCTCGAAATCTTCTGATGCAGCGTAGAGTAGTGTAGTTAAGCAGCACAACACATATGCAACACGAGAAACTTCGAAAAACTCAAAAACGTAATAAAATAACTCGAAAACCTCTGAAACAGCGTAGAATATAGTAGAACACAACATAACACATATGCAACATGAGAAACATCAACAAACTCAAAAACGTAATAAAATAACTCGAAAACTTCTGAAATAGCGGAGAGTAGTGTAGAACGCAGCACAACACATATGCACCATGAGAAACTTCGAAAAAATCAAAAAAGTAGAAAGTAACTTGAAAATTTCTGAAACAGCGTAGAGTAGTTTAGAACCCAGCACAACCCAAATGCACAGGAAAAACTTCGAAAAACACAAAAAAGTAAAAAAATCTCGAAATCTTCTGATGCAGCGTAGAGTAGTGTAGTTAAGCAGCACAACACATATGCAACATGAGAAACTTCGAAAAACTCAAAAACGTAATAAAATAACTCGAAAACCTCTGAAACAGCGTAGAGTATAGTAGAACACAAAATAACACATATGCAACATGAGAAACATGAACAAACTCAAAAACGTAATAAAATAACTCGAAAACCTCTGAAACAGTGTAGTGTATTGTAGAACACAACATAACACATATGCAACATAACTCGAAAACTTCTGAAATAGCGTAGAGTAGTGTAGTTAAGCAGCACAACACATATGCAACATGAGAAACTTCGAAAAACTCAAAAACGTAATAAAATAACTCGAAAACTTCTGAAACATCATAGAGTAGTTTAGAACCCAGCACAACCCATATGCAGCAGGAGAATCTTCAACAAACTCCACAAAGTAAAAAAATAAGTCGAAATGTTCTGAAGCAGCGCAGACTAGTGTAGTTAAGCAGCACAACACAAATGCAACATGAGAAACATCGAAAAACTCAAGAAAGTAATAAAATAACTAGAAAACCTCTGAAACAGCGGAGAGTAGTGTCGAACGCAGCACAACACATATACACTATGAGAAATTTCGAAAAACACAAAAAAGTTATAAAATAACGCGAAAAACTCAGAACGAGCATAGAGCAGATTAGAACGCTGTACAACACATATGCAACATGAGAAAGTTTGAAAAACTCAAAAAAATAATAAAATAACTTGAAAACTTCTGAAACAGAATAGAGTAGTTTAGAACCCAGCATAACCCATATGCATAGGAAAAACTTCGAAAAACAAAAAAAGTTAAAAAAATAACTCGAAACCTTCTGATGCAGCGTGGAGAAATTTAGAACGCAGCACAACACATATGCAACATGAGAAACTTCGCAAAACACAAAAAAGTAATAAAATAACTCGAAAACTTCTGAAACAGCGGAGAGTAGTTTAGAACCCAGCACAACCCATATGCAGCAGGAGAATCTTCAACAAACTCCACAAAGTAAAAAAATAACTCGAAATGTTCTGAAGCAGCGCAGACTAGTGTAGTTAAGCAGCACAACACAAATGCAACATGAGAAACATCGAAAAACTCAAGAAAGTAATAAAATAACTAGAAAACCTCTGAAACAGCGGAGAGTAGTGTCGAACGCAGCACAACACATATACACTATGAGCAATTTCGAAAAACACAAAAAAGTTATAAAATAACGCGAAAAACTCAGAACGAGCATAGAGCAGATTAGAACGCTGTACAACACATATGCAACATGAGAAAGTTTGAAAAACTCAAAAAAATAATAAAATAACTTGAAAACTTCTGAAACAGAATAGAGTAGTTTAGAACCCAGCATAACCCATATGCACAGGAAAAACTTCGAAAAACACAAAAAAGTAAAAAATTACTCGAAATCTTCTGATGCAGCGTGGAGAAGTGTAGAACGCAGCACAACACATATGCAACATGAGAAACTTCGCAAAACTCAAAAAAGTAATAAAATAACTCGAAAACTTCTGAAACAGCGGAGAGTAGTTTGGAACCCAGCACAACCCATATGCAGCAGGAGAATCTTCAACAAACTCCACAAAGTAAAAAAATAACTCGAAATGTTCTGAAGCAGCGCAGACTCACTAGTTAAGCAGCACAACACAAATGCAACATGAGAAACATCGAAAAACTCAAGAAAGTAATAAAATAACTCGAAAACATCTGAAACAGCGTAGAGTAGTGCCGAACGCAGCACAACACATATGCACTATGAAAAACTTCGAAAAACACAAAAAAGTAATAAAATAACTCGAAAACCTCAGAACGAGCGTAGAGTAGATTAGAACGCTGTACAACACATACGCAACATGAGAAAATACGAAAAACTCAAAAACGTAATAAAATAACTCGAAAACCTCTGAAACAGTGTAGAGTATTGTAGAACACAACATAACTCGAAAACTTCTGAAATAGCGGAGAGTAGTATAGAACGCAGCACAACACATATGCACCATGAGAAACTTCGAAAAAATCAAAAAAGTAATAAAGTAACTTGAAAATTTCTGAAACAGCGTAGAGTAGTTTAGAACCCAGCACAACCCAAATGCACAGGAAAAACTTCGAAAAACACAAAAAAGTAAAAAAATATCTCGAAATCTTCTGATGCAGCGTAGAGTAGTGTAGTTAAGCAGCACAACACATATGCAACATGAGAAACTTCGAAAAACTCAAAAACGTAATAAAATAACTCGAAAACCTCTGAAACAGCGTAGAGTATAGTAGAACTCAACATAACACATATGCAACATGAGAAACATGAACAAACTCAAAAACGTAATAAAATAACTCGCAAACCTCTGAAACAGTGTAGAGTATTGTAGAACACAACATAACACATATGCAACATAACTCGAAAACTTCTGAAATAGCGGAGAGTAGTGTAGAACGCAGCACAACACATATGCAGCATGAGAAACTTCGAAAAAATCAAAAAAGTAATAAAGTAACTTGAAAATTTCTGAAACAGCGTAGAGTAGTTTAGAACCCAGCACAACCCAAATGCACAGGAAAAACTTCGAAAAACACAAAAAAGTAAAAAAATATCTCGAAATCTTCTGATGCAGCGTAGAGTAGTGTAGTTAAGCAGCACAACACATATGCAACATGAGAAACTTCGAAAAACTCAAAAACGTAAAAAAATAACTCGAAAACCTCTGACACAGCGTAGAGTATAGTAGAACACAACATAACACATATGCAACATGAGAAACATGAACAAACTCAAAAACGTAATAAAATAACTCGAAAACCTCTGAAAGTGTAGAGTATTGTAGAACACAACATAACACATATGCAACATAACTCGAAAACTTCTGAAATAGCGGAGAGTAGTGTAGAACGCAGCACAACACATATGCACCATGAGAAACTTCGAAAAAATCAAAAAAGTAATAAAGTAACTTGAAAATTTCTGAAACAGCGTAGAGTAGTTTAGAACCCAGCACAACCCAAATGCACAGGAAAAACTTCGAAAAACACAAAAAAGTAAAAAAATATCTCGAAATCTTCTGATGCAGCGTAGAGTAGTGTAGTTAAGCAGCACAACACATATGCAACATGAGAAACTTCGAAAAACTCAAAAACGTAATAAAATAACTCGAAAACCTCTGAAACAGCGTAGAGTATTGTAGAACACAACATAACACATATGCAACAAACACAAAAAAGTTAAAAAAATAACTCGAAACCTTCTGATGCAGCGTGGAGAAATGTAGAACGCAGCACAACACATATGCAACATGAGAAAGTTTGAAAAACTCAAAAAAATAATAAAATAACTTGAAAACTACTGAAACAGCATAGAGTAGTTTAGAACCCAGCATAACCCATATGCACAGGAAAAACTTCGAAAAACACAAAAAAGTTAAAAAAATAACTCGAAACCTTCTGATGCAGCGTGGAGAAATGTAGAACGCAGCACAACACATATGCAACATGAGAAACTTCGCAAAACTCAAAAAAGTAATAAAATAACTCGAAAACCTCTGAAACAGCGTAGAGTATAGTAGAACACAACATAACACATATGCAACATGAGAAACATGAACAAACTCAAAAACGTAATAAAATAACTCGAAAACCTCTGAAACAGTGTAGAGTATTGTAGAACACAACATAACACATATGCAACATGAGCAACATGAACAAACTGAAAAACGTAATAAAATAACTCGAAAACCTGTGAAACAGTGTAGAGTATTGTAGAACACAACATAACACATATGCAACATAACTCGAAAACTTCTGAAATAGCGGAGAGTAGTGTAGAACGCAGCACAACACATATGCACCATGAGAAACTTCGAAAAAATCAAAAAAGTAATAAAGTAACTTGACAATTTCTGAAACAGCGTAGAGTAGTTTAGAACCCAGCACAACCCAAATGCACAGGAAAAACTTCGAAAAACACAAAAAAGTAAAAAAATATCTCGAAATCTTCTGATGCAGCGTAGAGTAGTGTAGTTAAGCAGCACAACACATATGCAACACGAGAAACTTCGAAAAACTCAAAAACGTAATAAAATAACTCGAAAACCTCTGAAACAGCGTAGAATATAGTAGAACACAACATAACACATATGCAACATGAGAAACATCAACAAACTCAAAAACGTAATAAAATAACTCGAAAACTTCTGAAATAGCGGAGAGTAGTGTAGAACGCAGCACAACACATATGCACCATGAGAAACTTCGAAAAAATCAAAAAAGTAGAAAGTAACTTGAAAATTTCTGAAACAGCGTAGATTAGTTTAGAACGCAGCACAACCCAAATGCACAGGAAAAACTTCGAAAAACACAAAAAAGTAAAAAAATCTCGAAATCTTCTGATGCAGCGTAGAGTAGTGTAGTTAAGCAGCACAACACATATGCAACATGAGAAACTTCGAAAAACTCAAAAACGTAATAAAATAACTCGAAAACCTCTGAAACAGCGTAGAGTATAGTAGAACACAAAATAACACATATGCAACATGAGAAACATGAACAAACTCAAAAACGTAATAAAATAACTCGAAAACCTCTGAAACAGTGTAGTGTATTGTAGAACACAACATAACACATATGCAACATAACTCGAAAACTTCTGAAATAGCGTAGAGTAGTGTAGTTAAGCAGCACAACACATATGCAACATGAGAAACTTCGAAAAACTCAAAAACGTAATAAAATAACTCGAAAACTTCTGAAACATCATAGAGTAGTTTAGAACCCAGCACAACCCATATGCAGCAGGAGAATCTTCAACAAACTCCACAAAGTAAAAAAATAAGTCGAAATGTTCTGAAGCAGCCCAAAGTAATAAAATAACTAGAAAACCTCTGAAACAGCGGAGAGTAGTGTCGAACGCAGCACAACACATATACACTATGAGAAATTTCGAAAAACACAAAAAAGTTATAAAATAACGCGAAAAACTCAGAACGAGCATAGAGCAGATTAGAACGCTGTACAACACATATGCAACATGAGAAAGTTTGAAAAACTCAAAAAAATAATAAAATAACTTGAAAACTTCTGAAACAGAATAGAGTAGTTTAGAACCCAGCATAACCCATATGCATAGGAAAAACTTCGAAAAACAAAAAAAGTTAAAAAAATAACTCGAAACCTTCTGATGCAGCGTGGAGAAATTTAGAACGCAGCACAACACATATGCAACATGAGAAACTTCGCAAAACACAAAAAAGTAATAAAATAACTCGAAAACTTCTGAAACAGCGGAGAGTAGTTTAGAACCCAGCACAACCCATATGCAGCAGGAGAATCTTCAACAAACTCCACAAAGTAAAAAAATAACTCGAAATGTTCTGAAGCAGCGCAGACTAGTGTAGTTAAGCAGCACAACACAAATGCAACATGAGAAACATCGAAAAACTCAAGAAAGTAATAAAATAACTAGAAAACCTCTGAAACAGCGGAGAGTAGTGTCGAACGCAGCACAACACATATACACTATGAGCAATTTCGAAAAACACAAAAAAGTTATAAAATAACGCGAAAAACTCAGAACGAGCATAGAGCAGATTAGAACGCTGTACAACACATATGCAACATGAGAAAGTTTGAAAAACTCAAAAAAATAATAAAATAACTTGAAAACTTCTGAAACAGAATAGAGTAGTTTAGAACCCAGCATAACCCATATGCACAGGAAAAACTTCGAAAAACACAAAAAAGTAAAAAATTACTCGAAATCTTCTGATGCAGCGTGGAGAAGTGTAGAACGCAGCACAACACATATGCAACATGAGAAACTTCGCAAAACTCAAAAAAGTAATAAAATAACTCGAAAACTTCTGAAACAGCGGAGAGTAGTTTGGAACCCAGCACAACCCATATGCAGCAGGAGAATCTTCAACAAACTCCACAAAGTAAAAAAATAACTCGAAATGTTCTGAAGCAGCGCAGACTAGTGTAGTTAAGCAGCACAACACAAATGCAACATGAGAAACATCGAAAAACTCAAGAAAGTAATAAAATAACTCGAAAACATCTGAAACAGCGTAGAGTAGTGCCGAACGCAGCACAACACATATGCACTATGAAAAACTTCGAAAAACACAAAAAAGTAATAAAATAACTCGAAAACCTCAGAACGAGCGTAGAGTAGATTAGAACGCTGTACAACACATACGCAACATGAGAAAATACGAAAAACTCAAAAACGTAATAAAATAACTCGAAAACCTCTGAAACAGTGTAGAGTATTGTAGAACACAACATAACTCGAAAACTTCTGAAATAGCGGAGAGTAGTATAGAACGCAGCACAACACATATGCACCATGAGAAACTTCGAAAAAATCAAAAAAGTAATAAAGTAACTTGAAAATTTCTGAAACAGCGTAGAGTAGTTTAGAACCCAGCACAACCCAAATGCACAGGAAAAACTTCGAAAAACACAAAAAAGTAAAAAAATATCTCGAAATCTTCTGATGCAGCGTAGAGTAGTGTAGTTAAGCAGCACAACACATATGCAACATGAGAAACTTCGAAAAACTCAAAAACGTAATAAAATAACTCGAAAACCTCTGAAACAGCGTAGAGTATAGTAGAACTCAACATAACACATATGCAACATGTGAAACATGAACAAACTCAAAAACGTAATAAAATAACTCGCAAACCTCTGAAACAGTGTAGAGTATTGTAGAACACAACATAACACATATGCAACATAACTCGAAAACTTCTGAAATAGCGGAGAGTAGTGTAGAACGCAGCACAACACATATGCAGCATGAGAAACTTCGAAAAAATCAAAAAAGTAATAAAGTAACTTGAAAATTTCTGAAACAGCGTAGAGTAGTTTAGAACCCAGCACAACCCAAATGCACAGGAAAAACTTCGAAAAACACAAAAAAGTAAAAAAATATCTCGAAATCTTCTGATGCAGCGTAGAGTAGTGTAGTTAAGCAGCACAACACATATGCAACATGAGAAACTTCGAAAAACTCAAAAACGTAAAAAAATAACTCGAAAACCTCTGACACAGCGTAGAGTATAGTAGAACACAACATAACACATATGCAACATGAGAAACATGAACAAACTCAAAAACGTAATAAAATAACTCGAAAACCTCTGAAAGTGTAGAGTATTGTAGAACACAACATAACACATATGCAACATAACTCGAAAACTTCTGAAATAGCGGAGAGTAGTGTAGAACGCAGCACAACACATATGCACCATGAGAAACTTCGAAAAAATCAAAAAAGTAATAAAGTAACTTGAAAATTTCTGAAACAGCGTAGAGTAGTTTAGAACCCAGCACAACCCAAATGCACAGGAAAAACTTCGAAAAACACAAAAAAGTAAAAAAATATCTCGAAATCTTCTGATGCAGCGTAGAGTAGTGTAGTTAAGCAGCACAACACATATGCAACATGAGAAACTTCGAAAAACTCAAAAACGTAATAAAATAACTCGAAAACCTCTGAAACAGCGTAGAGTATTGTAGAACACAACATAACACATATGCAACAAACACAAAAAAGTTAAAAAAATAACTCGAAACCTTCTGATGCAGCGTGGAGAAATGTAGAACGCAGCACAACACATATGCAACATGAGAAAGTTTGAAAAACTCAAAAAAATAATAAAATAACTTGAAAACTACTGAAACAGCATAGAGTAGTTTAGAACCCAGCATAACCCATATGCACAGGAAAAACTTCGAAAAACACAAAAAAGTTAAAAAAATAACTCGAAACCTTCTGATGCAGCGTGGAGAAATGTAGAACGCAGCACAACACATATGCAACATGAGAAACTTCGCAAAACTCAAAAAAGTAATAAAATAACTCGAAAACCTCTGAAACAGCGTAGAGTAGTGTCGAACGCAGCACAACACATATGCACTATGAGAAACTTCGAAAAACACAAAAAAGTAATAAAATAACTCAAAAACCTTAGAACGAGCGTAGCGTAGATTAGAACGCTGTGCAACACATACGCAACATGAGAAAATACGAAAAACTCAAAAACGTAATAAAATAACTCGAAAACCTCTGAAACAGTGTAGAGTATTGTAGAACACAACATAACTCGAAAACTTCTGAAATAGCGGAGAGTAGTATAGAACGCAGCACAACACATATGCACCATGAGAAACTTCGAAAAAATCAAAAAAGTAATAAAGTAACTTGAAAATTTCTGAAACAGCGTAGAGTAGTTTAGAACCCAGCACAACCCAAATGCACAGGAAAAACTTCGAAAAACACAAAAAAGTAAAAAAATATCTCGAAATCTTCTGATGCAGCGTAGAGTAGTGTAGTTAAGCAGCACAACACATATGCAACATGAGAAACTTCGAAAAACTCAAAAACGTAATAAAATAACTCGAAAACCTCTGAAACAGCGTAGAGTATAGTAGAACTCAACATAACACATATGCAACATGAGAAACATGAACAAACTCAAAAACGTAATAAAATAACTCGCAAACCTCTGAAACAGTGTAGAGTATTGTAGAACACAACATAACACATATGCAACATAACTCGAAAACTTCTGAAATAGCGGAGAGTAGTGTAGAACGCAGCACAACACATATGCAGCATGAGAAACTTCGAAAAAATCAAAAAAGTAATAAAGTAACTTGAAAATTTCTGAAACAGCGTAGAGTAGTTTAGAACCCAGCACAACCCAAATGCACAGGAAAAACTTCGAAAAACACAAAAAAGTAAAAAAATATCTCGAAATCTTCTGATGCAGCGTAGAGTAGTGTAGTTAAGCAGCACAACACATATGCAACATGAGAAACTTCGCAAAACTCAAAAAAGTAATAAAATAACTCGAAAACTTCTGAAACAGCGGAGAGTAGTTTGGAACCCAGCACAACCCATATGCAGCAGGAGAATCTTCAACAAACTCCACAAAGTAAAAAAATAACTCGAAATGTTCTGAAGCAGCGCAGACTAGTGTAGTTAAGCAGCACAACACAAATGCAACATGAGAAACATCGAAAAACTCAAGAAAGTAATAAAATAACTCGAAAACATCTGAAACAGCGTAGAGTAGTGCCGAACGCAGCACAACACATATGCACTATGAAAAACTTCGAAAAACACAAAAAAGTAATAAAATAACTCGAAAACCTCAGAACGAGCGTAGAGTAGATTAGAACGCTGTACAACACATACGCAACATGAGAAAATACGAAAAACTCAAAAACGTAATAAAATAACTCGAAAACCTCTGAAACAGTGTAGAGTATTGTAGAACACAACATAACTCGAAAACTTCTGAAATAGCGGAGAGTAGTATAGAACGCAGCACAACACATATGCACCATGAGAAACTTCGAAAAAATCAAAAAAGTAATAAAGTAACTTGAAAATTTCTGAAACAGCGTAGAGTAGTTTAGAACCCAGCACAACCCAAATGCACAGGAAAAACTTCGAAAAACACAAAAAAGTAAAAAAATATCTCGAAATCTTCTGATGCAGCGTAGAGTAGTGTAGTTAAGCAGCACAACACATATGCAACATGAGAAACTTCGAAAAACTCAAAAACGTAATAAAATAACTCGAAAACCTCTGAAACAGCGTAGAGTATAGTAGAACTCAACATAACACATATGCAACATGTGAAACATGAACAAACTCAAAAACGTAATAAAATAACTCGCAAA
This sequence comes from Pristiophorus japonicus, assembly GCF_044704955.1. Classification (NCBI taxonomy): domain Eukaryota; kingdom Metazoa; phylum Chordata; class Chondrichthyes; family Pristiophoridae; genus Pristiophorus; species Pristiophorus japonicus. Next base: position 53,471,933 of record NC_091986.1, on the reverse strand, counting down.
CCTCTGAAACAGTGTAGAGTATTGTAGAACACAACATAACACATATGCAACATAACTCGAAAACTTCTGAAATAGCGGAGAGTAGTGTAGAACGCAGCACAACACATATGCAGCATGAGAAACTTCGAAAAAATCAAAAAAGTAATAAAGTAACTTGAAAATTTCTGAAACAGCGTAGAGTAGTTTAGAACCCAGCACAACCCAAATGCACAGGAAAAACTTCGAAAAACACAAAAAAGTAAAAAAATATCTCGAAATCTTCTGATGCAGCGTAGAGTAGTGTAGTTAAGCAGCACAACACATATGCAACATGAGAAACTTCGAAAAACTCAAAAACGTAAAAAAATAACTCGAAAACCTCTGACACAGCGTAGAGTATAGTAGAACACAACATAACACATATGCAACATGAGAAACATGAACAAACTCAAAAACGTAATAAAATAACTCGAAAACCTCTGAAAGTGTAGAGTATTGTAGAACACAACATAACACATATGCAACATAACTCGAAAACTTCTGAAATAGCGGAGAGTAGTGTAGAACGCAGCACAACACATATGCACCATGAGAAACTTCGAAAAAATCAAAAAAGTAATAAAGTAACTTGAAAATTTCTGAAACAGCGTAGAGTAGTTTAGAACCCAGCACAACCCAAATGCACAGGAAAAACTTCGAAAAACACAAAAAAGTAAAAAAATATCTCGAAATCTTCTGATGCAGCGTAGAGTAGTGTAGTTAAGCAGCACAACACATATGCAACATGAGAAACTTCGAAAAACTCAAAAACGTAATAAAATAACTCGAAAACCTCTGAAACAGCGTAGAGTATTGTAGAACACAACATAACACATATGCAACAAACACAAAAAAGTTAAAAAAATAACTCGAAACCTTCTGATGCAGCGTGGAGAAATGTAGAACGCAGCACAACACATATGCAACATGAGAAAGTTTGAAAAACTCAAAAAAATAATAAAATAACTTGAAAACTACTGAAACAGCATAGAGTAGTTTAGAACCCAGCATAACCCATATGCACAGGAAAAACTTCGAAAAACACAAAAAAGTTAAAAAAATAACTCGAAACCTTCTGATGCAGCGTGGAGAAATGCAGAACGCAGCACAACACATATGCAACATGAGAAACTTCGCAAAACTCAAAAAAGTAATAAAATAACTCGAAAACCTCTGAAACAGCGTAGAGTAGTGTCGAACGCAGCACAACACATATGCACTATGAGAAACTTCGAAAAACACAAAAAAGTAATAAAATAACTCAAAAACCTTAGAACGAGCGTAGCGTAGATTAGAACGCTGTGCAACACATACGCAACATGAGAAAATACGAAAAACTCAAAAACGTAATAAAATAACTCGAAAACCTCTGAAACAGTGTAGAGTATTGTAGAACACAACATAACTCGAAAACTTCTGAAATAGCGGAGAGTAGTATAGAACGCAGCACAACACATATGCACCATGAGAAACTTCGAAAAAATCAAAAAAGTAATAAAGTAACTTGAAAATTTCTGAAACAGCGTAGAGTAGTTTAGAACCCAGCACAACCCAAATGCACAGGAAAAACTTCGAAAAACACAAAAAAGTAAAAAAATATCTCGAAATCTTCTGATGCAGCGTAGAGTAGTGTAGTTAAGCAGCACAACACATATGCAACATGAGAAACTTCGAAAAACTCAAAAACGTAATAAAATAACTCGAAAACCTCTGAAACAGCGTAGAGTATAGTAGAACACAACATAACACATATGCAACATGAGAAACATGAACAAACTCAAAAACGTAATAAAATAACTCGAAAACCTCTGAAACAGTGTAGAGTATTGTAGAACACAACATAACACATATGCAACATAACTCGAAAACTTCTGAAATAGCGGAGAGTAGTGTAGAACGCAGCACAACACATATGCACCATGAGAAACTTCGAAAAAATCAAAAAAGTAATAAAGTAACTTGAAAATTTCTGAAACAGCGTAGAGTAGTTTAGAACCCAGCACAACCCAAATGCACAGGAAACACTTCGAAAAACACAAAAAAGTAAAAAAATATCTCGAAATCTTCTGATGCAGCGTAGAGTAGTGTAGTTAAGCAGCACAACACATATGCAACATGAGAAACTTCGAAAAACTCAAAAACGTAATATAATAACTCGAAAACCTCTGAAACAGCGTAGAACACAACATAACACATATGCAACAAACACAAAAAAGTTAAAAAAATAACTCGAAACCTTCTGATGCAGCGTGGAGAAATGTAGAACGCAGCACAACACATATGCAACATGAGAAAGTTTGAAAAACTCAAAAAAATAATAAAATAACTTGAAAACTTCTGAAACAGCATAGAGTAGTTTAGAACCCAGCATAACCCATATGCACAGGAAAAACTTCGAAAAACACAAAAAAGTTAAAAAAATAACTCGAAACCTTCTGATGCAGCGTGGAGAAATGTAGAACGCAGCGCAACATGAGAAACTTCGCAAAACACAAAAAAGTAATAAAATAACTCGAAAACGTCTGAAACAGCGGAGAGTAGTTTAGAACCCAGCACAACCCATATGCAGCAGGACAATCTTCAACAAACTCCACAAAGTAAAAAAATAACTCGAAATGTTCTGAAGCAGCGCAGACTAGTGTAGTTAAGCAGCACAACACAAATGCAACATGAGAAACATCGAAAAACTCAAGAAAGTAATAAAATAACTCGAAAACCTCTGAAACAGCGTAGAGTAGTGTCGAATGCAGCACAACACATACGCACTATGAGAAACTTCGAAAAACACAAAAAAGTAATAAAATAACTCGAAAACCTCAGAACGAGCGTAGAGTAGATTAGAACGCTGTACAACACACATCGAAAAACTCAAAAACGTAATAAAATAACTCGAAAACTTCTGAAATAGCGGAGAGTAGTGTAGAACGCAGCACAACACATATGCACCATGAGAAACTTCGAAAACATCAGAAAAGTAATAAAGTAACTTGAAAATTTCTGAAACAGCGTAGAGTAGTTTAGAACCCAGCACAACCCAAATGCACAGGAAAAACTTCGAAAAACACAAAAAAGTAAAAAAATATCTCGAAATCTTCTGATGCAGCGTAGAGTAGTGTAGTTAAGCAGCACAACACATATGCAACATGAGAAACTTCGAAAAACTCAATAACGTAATAAAATAACTCGAAAACCTCTGAAACAGCGTAGAGTATTGTACAACACAACATAACACATATGCAACAAACACAAAAAAGTTAAAAAAATAACTCGAAACCTTCTGATGCAGCGTGGAGAAATGTAGAACGCAGCACAACACATATGCAACATGAGAAAGTTTGAAAAACTCAAAAAAGTAATAAAATAACTTGAAAACTTCTGAAACAGCATAGAGTAGTTTAGAACCCAGCATAACCCATATGCACAGGAAAAACTTCGAAAAACATAAAAAAGTTAAAAAAATAACTCGAAACCTTCTGATGCAGCGTGGAGAAATGTAGAACGCAGCACAACACATATGCAACATGAGAAACTTCGCAAAACTCAAAAAAGTAATAAAATAACTCGAAAACCTCTGAAACAGCGTAGAGTAGTGTCGAACGCAGCACAACACATATGCACTATGAGAAACTTCGAAAAACACAAAAAAGTAATAAAATAACTCAAAAACCTTAGAACGAGCGTAGCGTAGATTAGAACGCTGTGCAACACATACGCAACATGAGAAAATACGAAAAACTCAAAAACGTAATAAAATAACTCGAAAACCTCTGAAACAGTGTAGAGTATTGTAGAACACAACATAACTCGAAAACGTCTGAAATAGCGGAGAGTAGTATCGAACGCAGCACAACACATATGCACCGAGAAACTTCGAAAAAATCAAAAAAGTAATAAAGTAACTTGAAAATTTCTGAAACAGCGTAGAGTAGTTTAGAACCCAGCACAACCCAAATGCACAGGAAAAACTTCGAAAAACACAAAAAAGTAAAAAAATATCTCGAAATCTTCTGATGCAGCGTAGAGTAGTGTAGTTAAGCAGCACAACACATATGCAACATGAGAAACTTCGAAAAACTCAAAAACGTAATAAAATAACTCGAAAACCTCTGAAACAGCGTAGAGTATAGTAGAACACAACATAACACATATGCAACATGAGAAACATGAACAAACTCAAAAACGTAATAAAATAACTCGAAAACCTCTGAAACAGTGTAGAGTATTGCAGAACACAACATAACACATATGCAACATAACTCGAAAACTTCTGAAATAGCGGAGAGTAGTGTAGAACGCAGCACAACACATATGCACCATGAGAAACTTCGAAAAAATCAAAAAAGTAATAAAGTAACTTGAAAATTTCTGAAACAGCGTAGAGTAGTTTAGAACCCAGCACAACCCAAATGCACAGGAAACACTTCGAAAAACACAAAAAAGTAAAAAAATATCTCGAAATCTTCTGATGCAGCGTAGAGTAGTGTAGTTAAGCAGCACAACACATATGCAACATGAGAAACTTCGAAAAACTCAAAAACGTAATAAAATAACTCGAAAACCTCTGAAACAGCGTAGAGTATTGTAGAACACAACATAACACATATGCAACAAACACAAAAAAGTTAAAAAAATAACTCGAAACCTTCTGATGCAGCGCGGAGAAATGTAGAACGCAGCACAACACATATGCAACATGAGAAAGTTTGAAAAACTCAAAAAAATAATAAAATAACTTGAAAACTTCTGAAACAGCATAGAGTAGTTTAGAACCCAGCATAACCCATATGCACAGGAAAAACTTCGAAAAACACAAAAAAGTTAAAAAAATAACTCGAAACCTTCTGATGCAGCGTGGAGAAATGTAGAACGCAGCGCAACATGAGAAACTTCGCAAAACACAAAAAAGTAATAAAATAACTCGAAAACGTCTGAAACAGCGGAGAGTAGTTTAGAACCCAGCACAACCCATATGCAGCAGGAGAATCTGCAACAAACTCCACAAAGTAAAAAAATAACTCGAAATGTTCTGAAGCAGCGCAGACTAGTGTAGGTAAGCAGCACAACACAAATGCAACATGAGAAACATCGAAAAACTCAAGAAAGTAATAAAATAACTCGAAAACCTCTGAAACAGCGTAGAGTAGTGTCGAATGCAGCACAACACATACGCACTATGAGAAACTTCGAAAAACAAAAAAAGTAATAAAATAACTCGAAAACCTCAGAACGAGCGTAGAGTAGATTAGAACGCTGTACAACACACAACGAAAAACTCAAAAACGTAATAAAATAACTCGAAAACTTCTGAAATAGCGGAGAGTAGTGTAGAACGCAGCACAACACATATGCACCATGAGAAACTTCGAAAACATCAGAAAAGTAATAAAGTAACTTGAAAATTTCTGAAACAGCGTAGAGTAGTTTAGAACCCAGCACAACCCAAATGCACAGGAAAAACTTCGAACAACACAAAAAAGTAAAAAAATATCTCGAAATCTTCTGATGCAGCGTAGAGTAGTGTAGTTAAGCAGCACAACACGTATGCAACATGAGAAACTTCGAAAAACTCAAAAACGTAATATAATAACTCGAAAACCTCTGAAACAGCGTAGAGTAGAGTAGAACACAACATAACACATATGCAACATGAGAAACATGAACAAACTCAAAAACGTAATAAAATAACTCGAAAACCTCTGAAACAGTGTAGAGTATTGTAGAACACAACATAACACATATGCAACATAACTCGAAAACTTCTGAAATAGCGGAGAGTAGTGTAGAACGCAGCACAACACATATGCACCATGAGAAAATTCGAAAAAATCAAAAAAGTAATAAAGTAACTTGAAAATTTCTGAAACAGCGTAGAGTAGTTTAGAACACAGCACAACCCAAATGCACAGAAAAAACTTCGAAAAACACAAAAAAGTAAAAAAATATCTCGAAATCTTCTGATGCAGCGTGGAGTAGTGTAGTTAAGCAGCACAACACATATGCAACATGAGAAACTTCAAAAAACTCAAAAACGTTATAAAATAACTCGAAAACCTCTGAAACAGCGTAGAGTATTGTAGAACACAACATAACACATATGCAACAAACACAAAAAAGTTAAAAAAATAACTCGAAACCTTCTGATGCAGCGTGGAGAAATGTAGAACGCAGCACAACCCATATGCACATGAAAAACTTCGAAAAACACAAAAACGTTAAAGAAATAACTCGAAACCTTCTGATGCAGCGTGGAGAAATGTAGAACGCAGCACAACACATATGCAACATGAGAAACTTCGCAAAACACAAAAAAGTAATAAAATAACTCGAAAACTTCTGAAACAGCGGAGAGTAGTTTGGAACCCAGCACAACCCATATGCAGCAGGAGAATCTTCAACAAACTCCACAAAGTAAAAAAATAACTCGAAATGTTCTGAAGCAGCGCAGACTAGTGTAGTTAAGCAGCACAACACAAATGCAACATGAGAAACATCGAAAAACTCAAGAAAGTAATAAAATAACTCGAAAACCTCTGAAACAGCGTAGAGTAGTGTCGAACGCAGCACAACACATATGCACTATGAGAAACTTCGAAAAACACAAAAAAGTAATAAAATAACTCGAAAACCTCAGAACGAGCGTAGAGTAGATTAGAACGCTGTACAACACACAACGAAAAACTCAAAAACGTAATAAAATAACTCGAAAACCTCTGAAACAGTGTAGAGTATTGTAGAACACAACATAACTCGAAAACTTCTGAAATAGCGGAGAGTAGTATAGAACGCAGCACAACACATATGCACCATGAGAAACTTCGAAAACATCAAAAAAGTAATAAAGTAACTTGAAAATTTCTGAAACAGCGTAGAGTAGTTTAGAACCCAGCACAACCCATATGCACAGGAAAAACTTCGAAAAACACAAAAAAGTTAAAAAAATAACTCGAAACCTTCTGATGCAGCGTGGAGAAATGTAGAACGCAGCGCAACATGAGAAACTTCGCAAAACACAAAAAAGTAATAAAATAACTCGAAAACGTCTGAAACAGCGGAGAGTAGTTTAGAACCCAGCACAACCCATATGCAGCAGGACAATCTTCAACAAACTCCACAAAGTAAAAAAATAACTCGAAATGTTCTGAAGCAGCGCAGACTAGTGTAGTTAAGCAGCACAACACAAATGCAACATGAGAAACATCGAAAAACTCAAGAAAGTAATAAAATAACTCGAAAACCTCTGAAACAGCGTAGAGTAGTGTCGAATGCAGCACAACACATACGCACTATGAGAAACTTCGAAAAACACAAAAAAGTAATAAAATAACTCGAAAACCTCAGAACGAGCGTAGAGTAGATTAGAACGCTGTACAACACACATCGAAAAACTCAAAAACGTAATAAAATAACTCGAAAACTTCTGAAATAGCGGAGAGTAGTGTAGAACGCAGCACAACACATATGCACCATGAGAAACTTCGAAAACATCAGAAAAGTAATAAAGTAACTTGAAAATTTCTGAAACAGCGTAGAGTAGTTTAGAACCCAGCACAACCCAAATGCACAGGAAAAACTTCGAAAAACACAAAAAAGTAAAAAAATATCTCGAAATCTTCTGATGCAGCGTAGAGTAGTGTAGTTAAGCAGCACAACACATATGCAACATGAGAAACTTCGAAAAACTCAATAACGTAATAAAATAACTCGAAAACCTCTGAAACAGCGTAGAGTATTGTACAACACAACATAACACATATGCAACAAACACAAAAAAGTTAAAAAAATAACTCGAAACCTTCTGATGCAGCGTGGAGAAATGTAGAACGCAGCACAACACATATGCAACATGAGAAAGTTTGAAAAACTCAAAAAAGTAATAAAATAACTTGAAAACTTCTGAAACAGCATAGAGTAGTTTAGAACCCAGCATAACCCATATGCACAGGAAAAACTTCGAAAAACATAAAAAAGTTAAAAAAATAACTCGAAACCTTCTGATGCAGCGTGGAGAAATGTAGAACGCAGCACAACACATATGCAACATGAGAAACTTCGCAAAACTCAAAAAAGTAATAAAATAACTCGAAAACCTCTGAAACAGCGTAGAGTAGTGTCGAACGCAGCACAACACATATGCACTATGAGAAACTTCGAAAAACACAAAAAAGTAATAAAATAACTCAAAAACCTTAGAACGAGCGTAGCGTAGATTAGAACGCTGTGCAACACATACGCAACATGAGAAAATACGAAAAACTCAAAAACGTAATAAAATAACTCGAAAACCTCTGAAACAGTGTAGAGTATTGTAGAACACAACATAACTCGAAAACGTCTGAAATAGCGGAGAGTAGTATCGAACGCAGCACAACACATATGCACCGAGAAACTTCGAAAAAATCAAAAAAGTAATAAAGTAACTTGAAAATTTCTGAAACAGCGTAGAGTAGTTTAGAACCCAGCACAACCCAAATGCACAGGAAAAACTTCGAAAAACACAAAAAAGTAAAAAAATATCTCGAAATCTTCTGATGCAGCGTAGAGTAGTGTAGTTAAGCAGCACAACACATATGCAACATGAGAAACTTCGAAAAACTCAAAAACGTAATAAAATAACTCGAAAACCTCTGAAACAGCGTAGAGTATAGTAGAACACAACATAACACATATGCAACATGAGAAACATGAACAAACTCAAAAACGTAATAAAATAACTCGAAAACCTCTGAAACAGTGTAGAGTATTGCAGAACACAACATAACACATATGCAACATAACTCGAAAACTTCTGAAATAGCGGAGAGTAGTGTAGAACGCAGCACAACACATATGCACCATGAGAAACTTCGAAAAAATCAAAAAAGTAATAAAGTAACTTGAAAATTTCTGAAACAGCGTAGAGTAGTTTAGAACCCAGCACAACCCAAATGCACAGGAAACACTTCGAAAAACACAAAAAAGTAAAAAAATATCTCGAAATCTTCTGATGCAGCGTAGAGTAGTGTAGTTAAGCAGCACAACACATATGCAACATGAGAAACTTCGAAAAACTCAAAAACGTAATAAAATAACTCGAAAACCTCTGAAACAGCGTAGAGTATTGTAGAACACAACATAACACATATGCAACAAACACAAAAAAGTTAAAAAAATAACTCGAAACCTTCTGATGCAGCGCGGAGAAATGTAGAACGCAGCACAACACATATGCAACATGAGAAAGTTTGAAAAACTCAAAAAAATAATAAAATAACTTGAAAACTTCTGAAACAGCATAGAGTAGTTTAGAACCCAGCATAACCCATATGCACAGGAAAAACTTCGAAAAACACAAAAAAGTTAAAAAAATAACTCGAAACCTTCTGATGCAGCGTGGAGAAATGTAGAACGCAGCGCAACATGAGAAACTTCGCAAAACACAAAAAAGTAATAAAATAACTCGAAAACGTCTGAAACAGCGGAGAGTAGTTTAGAACCCAGCACAACCCATATGCAGCAGGAGAATCTGCAACAAACTCCACAAAGTAAAAAAATAACTCGAAATGTTCTGAAGCAGCGCAGACTAGTGTAGGTAAGCAGCACAACACAAATGCAACATGAGAAACATCGAAAAACTCAAGAAAGTAATAAAATAACTCGAAAACCTCTGAAACAGCGTAGAGTAGTGTCGGATGCAGCACAACACATACGCACTATGAGAAACTTCGAAAAACAAAAAAAGTAATAAAATAACTCGAAAACCTCAGAACGAGCGTAGAGTAGATTAGAACGCTGTACAACACACAACGAAAAACTCAAAAACGTAATAAAATAACTCGAAAACTTCTGAAATAGCGGAGAGTAGTGTAGAACGCAGCACAACACATATGCACCATGAGAAACTTCGAAAACATCAGAAAAGTAATAAAGTAACTTGAAAATTTCTGAAACAGCGTAGAGTAGTTTAGAACCCAGCACAACCCAAATGCACAGGAAAAACTTCGAACAACACAAAAAAGTAAAAAAATATCTCGAAATCTTCTGATGCAGCGTAGAGTAGTGTAGTTAAGCAGCACAACACGTATGCAACATGAGAAACTTCGAAAAACTCAAAAACGTAATATAATAACTCGAAAACCTCTGAAACAGCGTAGAGTAGAGTAGAACACAACATAACACATATGCAACATGAGAAACATGAACAAACTCAAAAACGTAATAAAATAACTCGAAAACCTCTGAAACAGTGTAGAGTATTGTAGAACACAACATAACACATATGCAACATAACTCGAAAACTTCTGAAATAGCGGAGAGTAGTGTAGAACGCAGCACAACACATATGCACCATGAGAAAATTCGAAAAAATCAAAAAAGTAATAAAGTAACTTGAAAATTTCTGAAACAGCGTAGAGTAGTTTAGAACACAGCACAACCCAAATGCACAGAAAAAACTTCGAAAAACACAAAAAAGTAAAAAAATATCTCGAAATCTTCTGATGCAGCGTGGAGTAGTGTAGTTAAGCAGCACAACACATATGCAACATGAGAAACTTCAAAAAACTCAAAAACGTTATAAAATAACTCGAAAACCTCTGAAACAGCGTAGAGTATTGTAGAACACAACATAACACATATGCAACAAACACAAAAAAGTTAAAAAAATAACTCGAAACCTTCTGATGCAGCGTGGAGAAATGTAGAACGCAGCACAACCCATATGCACATGAAAAACTTCGAAAAACACAAAAACGTTAAAGAAATAACTCGAAACCTTCTGATGCAGCGTGGAGAAATGTAGAACGCAGCACAACACATATGCAACATGAGAAACTTCGCAAAACACAAAAAAGTAATAAAATAACTCGAAAACTTCTGAAACAGCGGAGAGTAGTTTGGAACCCAGCACAACCCATATGCAGCAGGAGAATCTTCAACAAACTCCACAAAGTAAAAAAATAACTCGAAATGTTCTGAAGCAGCGCAGACTAGTGTAGTTAAGCAGCACAACACAAATGCAACATGAGAAACATCGAAAAACTCAAGAAAGTAATAAAATAACTCGAAAACCTCTGAAACAGCGTAGAGTAGTGTCGAACGCAGCACAACACATATGCACTATGAGAAACTTCGAAAAACACAAAAAAGTAATAAAATAACTCGAAAACCTCAGAACGAGCGTAGAGTAGATTAGAACGCTGTACAACACACAACGAAAAACTCAAAAACGTAATAAAATAACTCGAAAACCTCTGAAACAGTGTAGAGTATTGTAGAACACAACATAACTCGAAAACTTCTGAAATAGCGGAGAGTAGTATAGAACGCAGCACAACACATATGCACCATGAGAAACTTCGAAAACATCAAAAAAGTAATAAAGTAACTTGAAAATTTCTGAAACAGCGTAGAGTAGTTTAGAACCCAGCACAACCCAAATGCACAGGAAAAATTTCGAAAAACACAAAAAAGTAAAAAAATATCTCGAAATCTTCTGATGCAGCGTAGAGTAGTGTAGTTAAAGCAGCACAACACATATGCAACATGAGAAACTTCGAAAAACTCAAAAACGTAATGAAAACCTCTGAAACAGCGTAGAGTAGAGTAGAACACAACATAACACATATGCAACATGAGAAACATGAACAAACTCAAAAACGTAATAAAATAACTCGAAAACCTCTGAAACAGTGTAGAGTATTGTAGAACACAACATAACACATATGCAACATAACTCGAAAACTTCTGAAATAGCGGAGAGTAGTGTAGAACGCAGCACAACACATATGCACCATGAGAAACTTCGAAAAAATCAAAAAAGTAATAAAGTAACTTGAAAATTTCTGAAACAGCGTAGAGTAGTTTAGAACCCAGCACAACCCAAATGCACAGGAAAAACTTCGAAAAACACAAAAAAGTAAAAAAATATCTCGAAATCTTCTGATGCAGCGTAGAGTAGTGTAGTTAAGCAGCACAACACATATGCAACATGAGAAACTTCGAAAAACTCAAAAACGTAATAAAATAACTCGAAAACCTCTGAAACAGCGGAGAGTATAGTAGAACACACCATAACACATATGCAACATGAGAAACATGAACAAACTCAAAAACGTAATAAAATAACTCGAAAACCTCTGAAACAGTGTAGAGTATTGTAGAACACAACATAACACATATGGAACATAACTCGAAAACTTCTGTAATAGCGGAGAGTAGTGTAGAACGCAGCACAACACATATGCAGCATGAGAAACTTCGAAAAAATCAAAAAAGTAATAAAGTAACTTGAAAATTTCTGAAACAGCGTAGAGTAGTTTAGAACCCAGCACAACCCAAATGCACAGGAAAAACTTCGAAAAACACAAAAAAGTAAAAAAATATCTGGAAATCTTCTGATGCAGCGTAGAGAAATGTAGAACGCAGCACAACACATATGCAACATGAGAAACTTCGCAAAACACAAAAAAGTAATAAAATAACTCGAAAACTTCTGAAACAGCGGAGAGTAGTTTGGAACCCATCACAACCCATATGCAGCAGGAGAATCTTCAACAAACTCCACAAAGTAAAAAAATAACTCGAAATGTTCTGAAGCAGCGCAGACTAGTGTCGAACGCAGCACAACACATATGCACTATGAGAAACTTCGAAAAACTCAAAAAAGTAATAAAATAACTCGAAAACCTCAGAACGAGCGTAGCGTAGATTAGAACGCTGTACAACACATACGCAACATGAGAAAATACGAAAAACTCAAAAACGTAATAAAATAACTCGAAAACCTCTGAAACAGCGTAGAGTATTGTAGAACACAACATAACTCGAAAACTTCTGAAACAGCGCAGAGTAGTTTAGAACCCAGCACAACCCAAATGCACAGGAAAAACTTCGAAAAACACAAAAAAGTAAACAAATATCTCGAAATCTTCTGATGCAGCGTAGAGTAGTGTAGTTAAGCAGCACAACACATATGCAACATGAGAAACTTCGAAAAACTCAAAAACGTAATAAAATAACTCGAAAACCTCTGAAACAGCGTAGAATATAGTAGAACACAACATAACACATATGCAACATGAGAAACATGAACAAACTCAAAAACGTAATAAATTAACTCGAAAACCTATGAAACAGTGTAGAGTATTGTAGAATACAACATAACTCGAAAACTTCTGAAATAGCGGAGAGTAGTATAGAACGCAGCACAACACATATGCACCATGAGAAACTTCGAAAAAATCAAAAAAGTAATAAAGTAATTTGAAAATTTCTGAAACAGCGTAGAGTAGTTTAGAACCCAGCTAAACCCAAATGCAGAGGAAAAACTTCGAAAAACACAAAAAAGTAAAAAAATATCTCGAAATCTTCTGATGCAGCGTAGAGTAGTGTAGTTAAGCAGCACAACACATATGCAACATGAGAAATTTCGAAAAACTCAAAAACGTAATAAAATAACTCAAAAACCTCTGAAACAGCGTAGAGTAGAGTAGAACACAACATAACACATATGCAACATGAGAAACATCGAAAAACTCAAGAAAGTAATAAAATAACTCGAAAACCTCTGAAACAGCGTAGAGTAGTGTCGAACGCAGCACAACACATATGCACTATGAGAAACTTCGAAAAACACAAAAAAGTAATAAAATAACTCGAAAACCTCAGAACGAGCGTAGCGTAGATTAGAACGCTGTACAACACATACGCAACATGAGAAAATACGAAAAACTCAAAAACGTAATAAAATAACTCGAAAACCTCTGAAACAGTGTAGAGTATTGTAGAACACAACATAACTCGAAAACTTCTGAAATAGCGGAGAGTAGTGTAGAACGCAGCACAACACATATGCACCATGAGAAACTTCGAAAAAATCAAAAAAGTAATAAAGTAACTTGAAAATTTCTGAAACAGCGTAGAGTAGTTTAGAACCCAGCACAACCCAAATGCACAGGAAAAACTTCGAAAAACACAAAAAAGTAAAAAAATATCTCGAAATCTTCTGATGCAGCGTAGAGTAGTGTAGTTAAGCAGCACAACACATATGCAACATGAGAAACTTCGAAAAACTCAAAAACGTAATAAAATAACTCGAAAACCTCTGAAACAGCGGAGAGTATAGTAGAACACAACATAACACATATGCAACATGAGAAACATGAACAAACTCAAAAACGTAATAAAATAACTCGAAAACCTCTGAAACAGTGTAGAGTATTGTAGAACACAACATAACACATATGGAACATAACTCGAAAACTTCTGTAATAGCGGAGAGTAGTGTAGAACGCAGCACAACACATATGCACCATGAGAAACTTCGAAAAAATCAAAAAAGTAATAAAGTAACTTGAAAATTTCTGAAAAAGCGTAGAGTAGTTTAGAACCCAGCACAACCCAAATGCACAGGAAAAACTTCGAAAAACACAAAAAAGTAAAAAAATATCTGGAAATCTTCTGATGCAGCGTAGAGAAATGTAGAACGCAGCACAACACATATGCAACATGAGAAACTTCGCAAAACACAAAAAAGTAATAAAATAACTCGAAAACTTCTGAAACAGCGGAGAGTAGTTTGGAACCCATCACAACCCATATGCAGCAGGAGAATCTTCAACAAACTCCACAAAGTAAAAAAATAACTCGAAATGTTCTGAAGCAGCGCAGACTAGTGTAGTTAAGCAGCACAACACAAATGCAACATGAGAAACATCGAAAAACTCAAGAAAGTAATAAAATAACTCGAAAACCTCTGAAACAGCGTATAGTGTCGAACGCAGCACAACACATATGCACTATGAGAAACTTCGAAAAACTCAAAAAAGTAATAAAATAACTCGAAAACCTCAGAACGAGCGTAGCGTAGATTAGAACGCTGTACAACACATACGCAACATGAGAAAATACGAAAAACTCAAAAACGTAATAAAATAACTCGAAAACCTCTGAAACAGCGTAGAGTATTGTAGAACACAACATAACTCGAAAACTTCTGAAACAGCGCAGAGTAGTTTAGAACCCAGCACAACCCAAATGCACAGGAAAAACTTCGAAAAACACAAAAAAGTAAACAAATATCTCGAAATCTTCTGATGCAGCGTAGAGTAGTGTAGTTAAGCAGCACAACACATATGCAACATGAGAAACTTCGAAAAACTCAAAAACGTAATAAAATAACTCGAAAACCTCTGAAACAGCGTAGAATATAGTAGAACACAACATAACACATATGCAACATGAGAAACATGAACAAACTCAAAAACGTAATAAATTAACTCGAAAACCTATGAAACAGTGTAGAGTATTGTAGAATACAACATAACTCGAAAACTTCTGAAATAGCGGAGAGTAGTATAGAACGCAGCACAACACATATGCACCATGAGAAACTTCGAAAAAATCAAAAAAGTAATAAAGTAATTTGAAAATTTCTGAAACAGCGTAGAGTAGTTTAGAACCCAGCTAAACCCAAATGCAGAGGAAAAACTTCGAAAAACACAAAAAAGTAAAAAAATATCTCGAAATCTTCTGATGCAGCGTAGAGTACTGTAGTTAAGCAGCACAACACATATGCAACATGAGAAATTTCGAAAAACTCAAAAACGTAATAAAATAACTCGAAAACCTCTGAAACAGCGTAGAGTAGAGTAGAACACAACATAACACATATGCAACATGAGAAACATCGAAAAACTCAAGAAAGTAATAAAATAACTCGAAAACCTCTGAAACAGCGTAGAGTAGTGTCGAACGCAGCACAACACATATGCACTATGAGAAACTTCGAAAAACACAAAAAAGTAATAAAATAACTCGAAAACCTCAGAACGAGCGTAGCGTAGATTAGAACGCTGTACAACACATACGCAACATGAGAAAATACGAAAAACTCAAAAACGTAATAAAATAACTCGAAAACCTCTGAAACAGTGTAGAGTATTGTAGAACACAACATAACTCGAAAACTTCTGAAATAGCGGAGAGTAGTGTAGAACGCAGCACAACACATATGCACCATGAGAAACTTCGAAAAAATCAAAAAAGTAATAAAGTAACTTGAAAATTTCTGAAACAGCGTAGAGTAGTTTAGAACCCAGCACAACCCAAATGCACAGGAAAAACTTCGAAAAACACAATAAAGTAAAAAAATATCTCGAAATCTTCTGATGCAGCGTAGAGTAGTGTAGTTAAGCAGCACAACACATATGCAACATGAGAAACTTCGAAAAACTCAATAACGTAATAAAATAACTCGAAAACCTCTGAAACAGCGTAGAGTATTGTACAACACAACATAACACATATGCAACAAACACAAAAAAGTTAAAAAAATAACTCGAAACCTTCTGATGCAGCGTGGAGAAATGTAGAACGCAGCACAACACATATGCAACATGAGAAAGTTTGAAAAACTCAAAAAAATAATAAAATAACTTGAAAACTTCTGAAACAGCATAGAGTAGTTTAGAACCCAGCATAACCCATATGCACAGGAAAAACTTCGAAAAACATAAAAAAGTTAAAAAAATAACTCGAAACCTTCTGATGCAGCGTGGAGAAATGTAGAACACAGCACAACACATATGCAACATGAGAATGTTCGCAAAACTCAAAAAAGTAATAAAATAACTCGAAAACCTCTGAAACAGCGTAGAGTAGTGTCGAACGCAGCACAACACATATGCACTATGAGAAACTTCGAAAAACACAAAAAAGTAATAAAATAACTCAAAAACCTTAGAACGAGCGTAGCGTAGATTAGAACGCTGTGCAACACATACGCAACATGAGAAAATACGAAAAACTCAAAAACGTAATAAAATAACTCGAAAACCTCTGAAACAGTGTAGAGTATTGTAGAACACAACATAACTCGAAAACTTCTGAAATAGCGGAGAGTAGTATAGAACGCAGCACAACACATATGCACCATGAGAAACTTCGAAAAAATCAAAAAAGTAATAAAGTAACTTGAAAATTTCTGAAACAGCGTAGAGTAGTTTAGAACCCAGCACAACCCAAATGCACAGGAAAAACTTCGAAAAACACAAAAAAGTAAAAAAATATCTCGAAATCTTCTGATGCAGCGTAGAGTAGTGTAGTTAAGCAGCACAACACATATGCAACATGAGAAACTTCGAAAAACTCAAAAACGTAATAAAATAACTCGAAAACCTCTGAAACAGCGTAGAGTATAGTAGAACACAACATAACACATATGCAACATGAGAAACATGAACAAACTCAAAAACGTAATAAAATAACTCGAAAACCTCTGAAACAGTGTAGAGTATTGTAGAACACAACATAACACATATGCAACATAACTCGAAAACTTCTGAAATAGCGGAGAGTAGTGTAGAACGCAGCACAACACATATGCACCATGAGAAACTTCGAAAAAATCAAAAAAGTAATAAAGTAACTTGAAAATTTCTGAAACAGCGTAGAGTAGTTTAGAACCCAGCACAACCCAAATGCA
Organism: Pristiophorus japonicus; assembly: GCF_044704955.1. Classification (NCBI taxonomy): domain Eukaryota; kingdom Metazoa; phylum Chordata; class Chondrichthyes; family Pristiophoridae; genus Pristiophorus; species Pristiophorus japonicus. Next base: position 53,454,454 of record NC_091986.1, on the reverse strand, counting down.
CAGGAAACACTTCGAAAAACACAAAAAAGTAAAAAAATATCTCGAAATCTTCTGATGCAGCGTAGAGTAGTGTAGTTAAGCAGCACAACACATATGCAACATGAGAAACTTCGAAAAACTCAAAAACGTAATATAATAACTCGAAAACCTCTGAAACAGCGTAGAGTATTGTAGAACACAACATAACACATATGCAACAAACACAAAAAAGTTAAAAAAATAACTCGAAACCTTCTGATGCAGCGTGGAGAAATGTAGAACGCAGCACAACACATATGCAACATGAGAAAGTTTGAAAAACTCAAAAAAATAATAAAATAACTTGAAAACTTCTGAAACAGCATAGAGTAGTTTAGAACCCAGCATAACCCATATGCACAGGAAAAACTTCGAAAAACACAAAAAAGTTAAAAAAATAACTCGAAACCTTCTGATGCAGCGTGGAGAAATGTAGAACGCAGCGCAACATGAGAAACTTCGCAAAACACAAAAAAGTAATAAAATAACTCGAAAACGTCTGAAACAGCGGAGAGTAGTTTAGAACCCAGCACAACCCATATGCAGCAGGAGAATCTTCAACAAACTCCACAAAGTAAAAAAATAACTCGAAATGTTCTGAAGCAGCGCAGACTAGTGTAGTTAAGCAGCACAACACAAATGCAACATGAGAAACATCGAAAAACTCAAGAAAGTAATAAAATAACTCGAAAACCTCTGAAACAGCGTAGAGTAGTGTCGAATGCAGCACAACACATATGCACTATGAGAAACTTCGAAAAACACAAAAAAGTAATAAAATAACTCGAAAACCTCAGAACGAGCGTAGAGTAGATTAGAACGCTGTACAACACACATCGAAAAACTCAAAAACGTAATAAAATAACTCGAAAACTTCTGAAATAGCGGAGAGTAGTGTAGAACGCAGCACAACACATATGCACCATGAGAAACTTCGAAAACATCAGAAAAGTAATAAAGTAACTTGAAAATTTCTGAAACAGCGTAGAGTAGTTTAGAACCCAGCTAAACCCAAATGCAGAGGAAAAACTTCGAAAAACACAAAAAAGTAAAAAAATATCTCGAAATCTTCTGATGCAGCGTAGAGTACTGTAGTTAAGCAGCACAACACATATGCAACATGAGAAATTTCGAAAAACTCAAAAACGTAATAAAATAACTCGAAAACCTCTGAAACAGCGTAGAGTAGAGTAGAACACAACATAACACATATGCAACATGAGAAACATCGAAAAACTCAAGAAAGTAATAAAATAACTCGAAAACCTCTGAAACAGCGTAGAGTAGTGTCGAACGCAGCACAACACATATGCACTATGAGAAACTTCGAAAAACACAAAAAAGTAATAAAATAACTCGAAAACCTCAGAACGAGCGTAGCGTAGATTAGAACGCTGTACAACACATACGCAACATGAGAAAATACGAAAAACTCAAAAACGTAATAAAATAACTCGAAAACCTCTGAAACAGTGTAGAGTATTGTAGAACACAACATAACTCGAAAACTTCTGAAATAGCGGAGAGTAGTGTAGAACGCAGCACAACACATATGCACCATGAGAAACTTCGAAAAAATCAAAAAAGTAATAAAGTAACTTGAAAATTTCTGAAACAGCGTAGAGTAGTTTAGAACCCAGCACAACCCAAATGCACAGGAAAAACTTCGAAAAACACAATAAAGTAAAAAAATATCTCGAAATCTTCTGATGCAGCGTAGAGTAGTGTAGTTAAGCAGCACAACACATATGCAACATGAGAAACTTCGAAAAACTCAATAACGTAATAAAATAACTCGAAAACCTCTGAAACAGCGTAGAGTATTGTACAACACAACATAACACATATGCAACAAACACAAAAAAGTTAAAAAAATAACTCGAAACCTTCTGATGCAGCGTGGAGAAATGTAGAACGCAGCACAACACATATGCAACATGAGAAAGTTTGAAAAACTCAAAAAAATAATAAAATAACTTGAAAACTTCTGAAACAGCATAGAGTAGTTTAGAACCCAGCATAACCCATATGCACAGGAAAAACTTCGAAAAACATAAAAAAGTTAAAAAAATAACTCGAAACCTTCTGATGCAGCGTGGAGAAATGTAGAACACAGCACAACACATATGCAACATGAGAATGTTCGCAAAACTCAAAAAAGTAATAAAATAACTCGAAAACCTCTGAAACAGCGTAGAGTAGTGTCGAACGCAGCACAACACATATGCACTATGAGAAACTTCGAAAAACACAAAAAAGTAATAAAATAACTCAAAAACCTTAGAACGAGCGTAGCGTAGATTAGAACGCTGTGCAACACATACGCAACATGAGAAAATACGAAAAACTCAAAAACGTAATAAAATAACTCGAAAACCTCTGAAACAGTGTAGAGTATTGTAGAACACAACATAACTCGAAAACTTCTGAAATAGCGGAGAGTAGTATAGAACGCAGCACAACACATATGCACCATGAGAAACTTCGAAAAAATCAAAAAAGTAATAAAGTAACTTGAAAATTTCTGAAACAGCGTAGAGTAGTTTAGAACCCAGCACAACCCAAATGCACAGGAAAAACTTCGAAAAACACAAAAAAGTAAAAAAATATCTCGAAATCTTCTGATGCAGCGTAGAGTAGTGTAGTTAAGCAGCACAACACATATGCAACATGAGAAACTTCGAAAAACTCAAAAACGTAATAAAATAACTCGAAAACCTCTGAAACAGCGTAGAGTATAGTAGAACACAACATAACACATATGCAACATGAGAAACATGAACAAACTCAAAAACGTAATAAAATAACTCGAAAACCTCTGAAACAGTGTAGAGTATTGTAGAACACAACATAACACATATGCAACATAACTCGAAAACTTCTGAAATAGCGGAGAGTAGTTTAGAACGCAGCACAACACATATGCACCATGAGAAACTTCGAAAAAATCAAAAAAGTAATAAAGTAACTTGAAAATTTCTGAAACAGCGTAGAGTAGTTTAGAACCCAGCACAACCCAAATGCACAGGAAACACTTCGAAAAACACAAAAAAGTAAAAAAATATCTCGAAATCTTCTGATGCAGCGTAGAGTAGTGTAGTTAAGCAGCACAACACATATGCAACATGAGAAACTTCGAAAAACTCAAAAACGTAATAAAATAACTCGAAAACCTCTGAAACAGCGTAGAGTATTGTAGAACACAACATAACACATATGCAACAAACACAAAAAAGTTAAAAAAATAACTCGAAACCTTCTGATGCAGCGTGGAGAAATGTAGAACGCAGCACAACACATATGCAACATGAGAAAGTTTGAAAAACTCAAAAAAATAATAAAATAACTTGAAAACTTCTGAAACAGCATAGAGTAGTTTAGAACCCAGCATAACCCATATGCACAGGAAAAACTTCGAAAAACACAAAAAAGTTAAAAAAATAACTCGAAACCTTCTGATGCAGCGTGGAGAAATGTAGAACGCAGCGCAACATGAGAAACTTCGCAAAACACAAAAAAGTAATAAAATAACTCGAAAACGTCTGAAACAGCGGAGAGTAGTTTAGAACCCAGCACAACCCATATGCAGCAGGAGAATCTTCAACAAACTCCACAAAGTAAAAAAATAACTCGAAATGTTCTGAAGCAGCGCAGACTAGTGTAGTTAAGCAGCACAACACAAATGCAACATGAGAAACATCGAAAAACTCAAGAAAGTAATAAAATAACTCGAAAACCTCTGAAACAGCGTAGAGTAGTGTCGAATGCAGCACAACACATACGCACTATGAGAAACTTCGAAAAACACAAAAAAGTAATAAAATAACTCGAAAACCTCAGAACGAGCGTAGAGTAGATTAGAACGCTGTACAACACACATCGAAAAACTCAAAAACGTAATAAAGTAACTCGAAAACTTCTGAAATAGCGGAGAGTAGTGTAGAACGCAGCACAACACATATGCACCATGAGAAACTTCGAAAACATCAGAAAAGTAATAAAGTAACTTGAAAATTTCTGAAACAGCGTAGAGTAGTTTAGAACCCAGCACAACCCAAATGCACAGGAAAAACTTCGAAAAACACAAAAAAGTAAAAAAATATCTCGAAATCTTCTGATGCAGCGTAGAGTAGTGTAGTTAAGCAGCACAACACATATGCAACATGAGAAACTTCGAAAAACTCAATAACGTAATAAAATAACTCGAAAACCTCTGAAACAGCGTAGAGTATTGTACAACACAACATAACACATATGCAACAAAAAAGTTAAAAAAATAACTCGAAACCTTCTGATGCAGCGTGGAGAAATGTAGAACGCAGCACAACACATATGCAACATGAGAAAGTTTGAAAAACTCAAAAAAGTAATAAAATAACTTGAAAACTTCTGAAACAGCATAGAGTAGTTTAGAACCCAGCATAACCCATATGCACAGGAAAAACTTCGAAAAACATAAAAAAGTTAAAAAAATAACTCGAAACCTTCTGATGCAGCGTGGAGAAATGTAGAACGCAGCACAACACATATGCAACATGAGAAACTTCGCAAAACTCAAAAAAGTAATACAATAACTCGAAAACCTCTGAAACAGCGTAGAGTAGTGTCGAACGCAGCACAACACATATGCACTATGAGAAACTTCGAAAAACACAAAAAAGTAATAAAATAACTCAAAAACCTTAGAACGAGCGTAGCGTAGATTAGAACGCTGTGCAACACATACGCAACATGAGAAAATACGAAAAACTCAAAAACGTAATAAAATAACTCGAAAACCTCTGAAACAGTGTAGAGTATTGTAGAACACAACATAACTCGAAAACTTCTGAAATAGCGGAGAGTAGTATCGAACGCAGCACAACACATATGCACCATGAGAAACTTCGAAAAAATCAAAAAAGTAATAAAGTAACTTGAAAATTTCTGAAACAGCGTAGAGTAGTTTAGAACCCAGCACAACCCAAATGCACAGGAAAAACTTCGAAAAACACAAAAAAGTAAAAAAATATCTCGAAATCTTCTGATGCAGCGTAGAGTAGTGTAGTTAAGCAGCACAACACATATGCAACATGAGAAACTTCGAAAAACTCAAAAACGTAATAAAATAACTCGAAAACCTCTGAAACAGCGTAGAGTATAGTAGAACACAACATAACACATATGCAACAAACACAAAAAAGTTAAAAAAATAACTCGAAACCTTCTGATGCAGCGTGGAGAAATGTAGAACGCAGCACAACACATATGCAACATGAGAAAGTTTTAAAAACTCAAAAAAATAATAAAATAACTTGAAAACTTCTGAAACAGCATAGAGTAGTTTAGAACCCAGCATAACCCATATGCACAGGAAAAACTTCGAAAAACACAAAAAAGTTAAAAAAATAACTCGAAACCTTCTGATGCAGCGTGGAGAAATGTAGAACGCAGCGCAACATGAGAAACTTCGCAAAACACAAAAAAGTAATAAAATAACTCGAAAACGTCTGAAACAGCGGAGAGTAGTTTAGAACCCAGCACAACCCATATGCAGCAGGAGAATCTGCAACAAACTCCACAAAGTAAAAAAATAACTCGAAATGTTCTGAAGCAGCGCAGACTAGTGTAGTTAAGCAGCACAACACAAATGCAACATGAGAAACATCGAAAAACTCAAGAAAGTAATAAAATAACTCGAAAACCTCTGAAACAGCGTAGAGTAGTGTCGAATGCAGCACAACACATACGCACTATGAGAAACTTCGAAAAACACAAAAAAGTAATAAAATAACTCGAAAACCTCAGAACGAGCGTAGAGTAGATTAGAACGCTGTACAACACACAACGAAAAACTCAAAAACGTAATAAAATAACTCGAAAACTTCTGAAATAGCGGAGAGTAGTGTAGAACGCAGCACAACACATATGCACCATGAGAAACTTCGAAAAAATCAAAAAAGTAATAAAGTAACTTGAAAATTTCTGAAACAGCGTAGAGTAGTTTAGAACCCAGCACAACCCAAATGCACAGGAAAAACTTCGAACAACACAAAAAAGTAAAAAAATATCTCGAAATCTTCTGATGCAGCGTGGAGAAATGTAGAACGCAGCGCAACATGAGAAACTTCGCAAAACACAAAAAAGTAATAAAATAACTCGAAAACGTCTGAAACAGCGGAGAGTAGTTTAGAACCCAGCACAACCCATATGCAGCAGGAGAATCTGCAACAAACTCCACAAAGTAAAAAAATAACTCGAAATGTTCTGAAGCAGCGCAGACTAGTGTAGTTAAGCAGCACAACACAAATGCAACATGAGAAACATCGAAAAACTCAAGAAAGTAATAAAATAACTCGAAAACCTCTGAAACAGCGTAGAGTAGTGTCGAATGCAGCACAACACATACGCACTATGAGAAACTTCGAAAAACACAAAAAAGTAATAAAATAACTCGAAAACCTCAGAACGAGCGTAGAGTAGATTAGAACGCTGTACAACACACAACGAAAAACTCAAAAACGTAATAAAATAACTCGAAAACTTCTGAAATAGCGGAGAGTAGTGTAGAACGCAGCACAACAAATATGCACCATGAGAAACTTCGAAAACATCAGAAAAGTAATAAAGTAACTTGAAAATTTCTGAAACAGCGTAGAGTAGTTTAGAACCCAGCACAACCCAAATGCACAGGAAAAACTTCGAACAACACAAAAAAGTAAAAAAATATCTCGAAATCTTCTGATGCAGCGTAGAGTAGTGTAGTTAAGCAGCACAACACATATGCAACATGAGAAACTTCGAAAAACTCAAAAACGTAATATAATAACTCGAAAACCTCTGAAACAGCGTAGAGTAGAGTAGAACACAACATAACACATATGCAACATGAGAAACATGAACAAACTCAAAAACGTAATAAAATAACTCGAAAACCTCTGAAACAGTGTAGAGTATTGTAGAACACAACATAACACATATGCAACATAACTCGAAAACTTCTGAAATAGCGGAGTGTAGTGTAGAACGCAGCACAACACATATGCACCATGAGAAACTTCGAAAAAATCAAAAAAGTAATAAAGTAACTTGAAAATTTCTGAAACAGCGTAGAGTAGTTTAGAACACAGCACAACCCAAATGCACAGAAAAAACTTCGAAAAACACAAAAAAGTAAAAAAATATCTCGAAATCTTCTGATGCAGCGTGGAGTAGTGTAGTTAAGCAGCACAACACATATGCAACATGAGAAACTTCAAAAAACTCAAAAACGTTATAAAATAACTCGAAAACCTCTGAAACAGCGTAGAGTATTGTAGAACACAACATAACACATATGCAACAAACACAAAAAAGTTAAAAAAATAACTCGAAACCTTCTGATGCAGCGTGGAGAAATGTAGAACGCAGCACAACCCATATGCACATGAAAAACTTCGAAAAACACAAAAACGTTAAAGAAATAACTCGAAACCTTCTGATGCAGCGTGGAGAAATGTAGAACGCAGCACAACACATATGCAACATGAGAAACTTCGCAAAACACGAAAAAGTAATAAAATAACTCGAAAACTTCTGAAACAGCGGAGAGTAGTTTGGAACCCAGCACAACCCATATGCAGCAGGAGAATCTTCAACAAACTCCACAAAGTAAACAAATAACTCGAAATGTTCTGAAGCAGCGCAGACTAGTGTAGTTAAGCAGCACAACACAAATGCAACATGAGAAACATCGAAAAACTCAAGAAAGTAATAAAATAACTCGAAAACCTCTGAAACAGCGTAGAGTAGTGTCGAACGCAGCACAACACATATGCACTATGAGAAACTTCGAAAAACACAAAAAAGTAATACAATAACTCGAAAACCTCAGAACGAGCGTAGAGTAGATTAGAACGCTGTACAACACACAACGAAAAACTCAAAAACGTAATAAAATAACTCGAAAACCTCTGAAACAGTGTAGAGTATTGTAGAACACAACATAACTCGAAAACTTCTGAAATAGCGGAGAGTAGTATAGAACGCAGCACAACACATATGCACCATGAGAAACTTCGAAAACATCAAAAAAGTAATAAATTAACTTGAAAATTTCTGAAACAGCGTAGAGTAGTTTAGAACCCAGCACAACCCAAATGCACAGGAAAAATTTCGAAAAACACAAAAAAGTAAAAAAATATCTCGAAATCTTCTGATGCAGCGTAGAGTAGTGTAGTTAAGCAGCACAACACATATGCAACATGAGAAACTTCGAAAAACTCAAAAACGTAATGATAACCTCTGAAACAGCATAGAGTAGAGTAGAACACAACATAACACATATGCAACATGAGAAACATGAACAAACTCAAAAACGTAATAAAATAACTCGAAAACCTCTGAAACAGTGTAGAGTATTGTAGAACACAACATAACACATATGCAACATAACTCGAAAACTTCTGAAATAGCGGAGAGTAGTGTAGAACGCAGCACAACACATATGCACCATGAGAAACTTCGAAAAAATCAAAAAAGTAATAAAGTAACTTGAAAATTTCTGAAACAGCGTAGAGTAGTTTAGAACCCAGCACAACCCAAATGCACAGGAAAAACTTCGAAAAACACAAAAAAGTAAAAAAATATCTCGAAATCTTCTGATGCAGCGTAGAGTAGTGTAGTTAAGCAGCACAACACATATGCAACATGAGAAACTTCGAAAAACTCAAAAACGTAATAAAATAACTCGAAAACCTCTGAAACAGCGGAGAGTATAGTAGAACACAACATAACACATATGCAACATGAGAAACATGAACAAACTCAAAAACGTAATAAAATAACTCGAAAACCTCTGAAACAGTGTAGAGTATTGTAGAACACAACATAACACATATGGAACATAA